>NC_051161.1:149973633-150323708 GCF_013339745.2 Dermacentor silvarum
AAGCGGCTTCCTATTGGCTGCAGCTATCGTGGCGCTCGCTCTCTGATTAGCTGCGCGGTGCGAGGCGGGAGCACTTCATTAACTGCAGGCGGTTACTCTCCTCCAAAGCGAGACCTACTCCTTGCCTCCTCACCACCACGTGGCACTGCTGTCGGCTGTTCATTTTAAAGCGTCAGTGGAAAGAAAACTTGACTGGGAGTGACGTATTTATGGACAGGGAAAAATTGGAAAGAAAAGAATGAAGAGTTAGTGAAATGCCTAAGAGCGGATATTAAGAGTTTTGGAATGGAGGGCGAAATTATCCTGTTGGGTGACATGAATGCCCACATACAGGATCTAGATGGTTATACCGACAACAACGGGAGGTTAATGCTAGATCTCTGTGAGCAACATGGCCTCGTTATCGTGAACACGGGGCCAAAATGTGATGGCCAAATCACATGGGAAGGCGCAAACAGACAATCGGCCATCGATTACTGTCTGATGACAAAAGGAATTTATGATAAGTTGAAAGAAATGGTCATTGAAGAGGAAGGGGATAGCAGCATAGGGAGTGACCATAAACGCATCATGTTGAAAATGGGCTATGTAGTTGGTAAAGAGAGCAAGGAACGAAGAATGACCAGTCCAAATTTGAACGATGAACAAATAGAAAATATAGTCACAAGAGTCGAGAAAGAAATTGACAAATGGCCTAGCAAGGAGTGGGATTATGGTGAGCTTGTAAGTGTAATGACGAAAGAAATGAGGAAAGAGAAGCAACATGCTTGTTGGAAAGGAAAAAAGAAGCCGAAAAGATGGTGGAACACGGAGATACGGGAAGTGATCGACGAACGAAAGAAAGCATCACGAGAACACAGGCAGGCAAAAAATTCACAGTTGCCGCAGGATGAAATAGACAGAAAATGGGAAATATACGGCGGGAAAAAAACCATGGTTCAAATAATACTTCAAGCAAAGATTAAAGGTGAGAGTGAACGTTGGTTGTCAGAAATACGTGCGAAAAAGGCCGCACCTAGAACATTTTGGAACCACATTAACGTATTAGGCAGGAAGTTGGGAACAGTACAGCAACATATCCTTGACGAAGATGGAAATAAACTGGAAGGAGACGCGGCATAAAAGTATGTTCGAAAAATAACAGCCAAATCAGGACAGGGCAATGTGGAGGTGGTTTCGGAGGAAACAAATAGAATGAACGAAAACCAGACGGAAAAGGAGTTGGTGCAGAGTGATATGTGATTTCAACTGGATGAAAGCTGAAGAGAAAATTCCTAAGCGCACAGCCACAGGTTCAGACGAGGTTCCCGTTGGACTGATTAATGAGCTAAGGAAGCTCTGTTGAAAGCAGTAGCAAAATGCTTACAGCATAGGCGAATACCAGACAGTTGGAGACAAAGTAGGATGAAACTAATCTATAAAGGAAAGGGGGAAAAAGATAAGATTCACTCTTATCGACCGCTGACCATTACATCGGTAATATACAGGTTAGCAATGCAGGCGATAATATTGAAGCTGCAAGCATGGGCAGAAAATAATGGCATATTGGGAGAACTTCAGAATGGTTTCAGAATCGGTAGGCGGCTCGATGATAACTCACTTGTCCCTACTCAGTGTACTGAAATATCCAGAAAAGAAAGGAGACCACTATATGTGACTTTTCTAGACATCACTGGAGAGTATGACAACGTAGATCGCTGCATTTTGTGGAATATTCTAGAAGGGGAAGTTATAGGAAATGACTGTATACAGCTATTGAGGGAGATTTACCGAGAAAATACTGTTTGCGTTGAATGGGAAGGGATGACGAGCAAGGATAAAGTTGATATCAACAAGGGACTGAGATAGGGCTGCCCTTTATCCCCGCTGCTGTTTATGATGTACGTGGTAAGGATGGAAAGGGCGTTAGAAGGAATCAATATCGGGTGTAACCTCTCATACAAACAAGCCGGCACAACAGTTGAGCAGCAGCTTCCAGGTTTATTTTACGCGGACGACATTGTGTTGCTTGCTAACAAGCAAAATGATATGCAACGTCTGGCTGATATCTGTGGAGAAGAATGTGAGAAGTTAGGATTAAAATTTAGAGCTAAAGCTCAGGTTTTATGGTATTCAATGAAAACAGTGAACAGAGAGTATTGATTCAGGGCCAGGAAATACCTCGGGTAAAAGAGTACAAATACCTTGGTATATGGATAAACGAAGGCGATAGATATCTGGAGAGACAGGAGAAAACAAGAACAGCAAAAGGGAAGAGAAATGCGGCCATAATGAAACACAGGGCGCTATGGGGATACAATAGGTACAAGGTGCTCCGGGGTATGTGGAAAGGTGTAATGGTTCCAGGGCTTACATTTGGAAATGCGGTTGTTTGCTTGAAGTCAGGAGTACAATCAGGACTCGATGGCAACCAAAGTCAGTGGGACGCCTCGCTTTGGGCGCCCATGGGAAGACTACTAATGAAGCTGTGCCGGGTGATGTGGGCTGCACAAATTTTGAAGCAAGGGAGGCTCAGAGTAAAATTGATTTTGAAGAACGACTGAGGAAAATGGAAGAACGTAGATGGGGTGCAAGAGTATTCAGGTATTTGTACAGGCAAAACATTGACTCACAGTGGAGGAAAAGAACTAGGAAGCTCACCAGCAAATATGCGACCGGTATGGCCAGCAACATGGCAACAAAGAGCGTTAAACGCAAAATTAGAGAGGCTGAGACAAGGTTATGGGTGGCGGCAATGGAAAAGAAATCTGCTATGACTAACAACCTCAAAGGAAAAAGGGAAATCAGGAAAGAAACAATTTGTGATAGCTCAAAGGGAAGCTCCTTACTTTTCGAAGCGAGATCAGGATGCGTTAGAACGCGCAGTTAAAAAGCGAAGTACACCAACGACGGCGCTGCATGTGCTTGGTGTGGTAAAGCTAGAGAAACGGTGAAACATGTTTTATTGGAATGTGAAGAAATCTACCCAACTGCAAGTGTAGGCTCCTATGACCTCCTTGAAGCCCGTGGGTTCAGGGATAGCACGGGCAAATTAAACATGTCAGCTGTAGAGATTAGTAAGAGGCGGTTGGAGGTCTGGTGGCAGAAAAGTAGGGATACCACAAACAACGGAGACGTACAGAAACAGAGTTCTCAGTAATGGTTCAAAAAGGTTGATGCCTGGAATTCTTTGTATTTGTGTGTTTCTCAAAAATAAAGGTAGGACATTAGGCAAAATAATAACAAGAGCTTGGTGGCGCAACCCACCACCCCGTTTCAAAGGGGACGCTCAAAGCATCCATCCATCCATCCATCCATCCATGGTCAAAGCCATACGTTCTTTATTTGATATTTCGCTAATTTGTTTTTAGGAGTGCTAGGTTAGCCAATCAATCTTTATAAAATATTTTTCATGCTTTTCAGTTTCTAAGGTTCTTTTTCTTAGAACAAGTAGCTAACGGGGAGGGGGTAATTGCATTGTTTTCCGCAAGTAGGGTTATGTCGTACTGCACCCTGTCAGTACGAGATGATCCTTGGTACTAGGGGGAAGCCACGCCTGCATTGTTCCGAGTGCGAGCACAATTACGCGTTGGAATAAACGCGGCTTGAGTCGGTACGCGAAGCGAACGGGGCAGCTTCTGTCTGTAGGATATATGTGATAGGGTCGCGGCTAGGCCGTCTAGAGAGAGAGACAGAAGAAAGGGGAAAGACAGGGAGGCTAACCAGATGGGGAGATCCGGTTTGCTACCCTACGTTGGGGAGAGAGGGGAAGGGGAGGTAAATTGACAGGAAAGTAGAAATAGAGAAAGAAAGGAGCACAGATACAAAATCACAATCGGTCACAGGAGGCGCAAGACAGTAGCACTTGCAGTACTATAAACAACTCTCCGGGCTACAGCCGCTTGTCCAAGTCTGTTGCCCTTAAAAACTTGAGCAGTGCCCTCGTCGCCCTCCGCAGCGATGGGTTGTGATGTCGGCATTCTAAAATAAGTTCCTCTGTGAGAGGTCTTTGGTCAAAACGCGCTATCGCGTGCACGAGCGATCGTCTCTGTAAATTGTATCGAGGACAGTCACAGAGAAGGTGCTGAAGAGTCTCCTCGCTACCACAGTCATCACACGAGGCGTCGTCGGCCCATCCGATTCGGAATGCAAAAGACTTAGTAAAGGCCTCTCCTAGCCATATTCGAAAAAGTAGGGTAGCTTCTCGACGGCAGAGTCCAGCTGGGATGCAAAGGCGCAGAGAGGAGTCTTAAGTTGTTCAGCCGGTTGCTTTGAAAACTTCCTGCGTTCCACAGGGAGAACGTGATATCCCGGGTGAGCATTCGAAGTTTTCTAGCGGCATCTGTCCTTGATAGCGGTATTGGTTCCTCTTCGTCGCCTTGAAGAGCCGACCGAGCAGCGTTATCGGCGTGTTCGTTTCCTATGATGCCGCAGTGACTTGGAAGCCACTGAAATGCCACGTGGTGTCCTGTCTCAGTCAAGGTATGGATTAGTTCTCTAATCTCGAATACCAGTTGTTCGTGTGGTCCACGTCGCAGGGCTGATAGCAAGGACTGCAGTGCTGCCTACGAGTCGCTAAATATTGACCCTTTTCGAGGTTGTTCTTGACTGACGAGACGAAGTGCAGCGAGAAGAGCTGCAAGTTCCGCAGCCGTCGATGTCGTAGGGTGACAAACGCTTCCGCTGGAAAAGAAGGATAAGTTAGCTAAGCGGGTTGGAAAGCTAGAAAAAGAACTCAAGAGGGAAGAGAAGCAGATGAAGGAAGTATAGCAAAATCTAAACAATGTAGAAATGAAGCTGAGGGTCACCATTCCCGCAAATCAATGGTGAATGTTTCGATGCGAGAACAGCTGAGGAAGCCGAAACTACCACGCCGGAAAGCAGTGGCGGAAACGTCAGTGGTAGTCAGGAAGGACCGGTAGCGCACCCAGGATTTCTGCCAGGGGTGGGGGGGGGGGAGGTTTACAGTTTGCCAATACCATTGAAACAGCAGTAATTTCAATTTCTTCACGGGCAATTGTAAAAAAATGCGCTTTTTGCGAGTGTGCAGACGATTGCGCGTCTTACATGTTAGTTGCAGTACTCAAATGCACAAGGAAAGAAAAGTGGTTAAACAAAAGGGGGGGGGTTAAGTCGGCCTCAGGGGGGGGGGGATTACAACCCCAAGCAGCAAAAATAGCTGGAAATTCAAAGGCTGCTGAATTAATAAACAATTAGCGTGCACGTTTTGACCGAAGCGTATTTTCGAGATCTGGAGCAGCCACCTAGTATTGACAATTTTGCATGGTAAGGGTGCAACAGAATTACTGGGTCAAGTACAGGCGGAGGCGTACAATGCTAATTAGGCGACGTCTGAAGTTGCAAACGGTAAAAGAGGCATGTAAGGAGCATTTGTAGATTAGCGACACATGGCAAAGCAAAAAGGCGCGGCTTGGAGTAGCTTACCATTGGACCGGTTGTGATAGCCGAGATAATAATAAGCAATTCATTGATTTCATTAAAAGCAATAATAATGAGCTCAAGAAATCGGGCCAGGTGAAATTAGTGGGAGATATAACACGCAGATGGACGGCTTAGACGGATATACTGATTACAACGTCTCTGTAGGGCTGGATCTGCGTGATGAACATAACCTTATAGTAGTTAACAGGGAGAATATGTGTCAGGGGAGAGGTAACGTGGATATGCGGAAACAGGCAGTCATGTACCGACTACGCCTTAGTCTCAGAAATGGTCTACGAACAACTAGACCAAATGGCAATAGACGAACACGGAAAGAATAGCCTGGGTAGGCGATCATAAACGCAGCCGGGCCAGCTCGAACTCAATCAACGGGTCTATTTCACCAACAGACACTCAAAACTCACTCTTTGTCCCCAAGTGAACGCATCATTATTTAAAAGACCTTCAAATAAAACTCGGCCATTGCTCATGCATTGGGGGCACGTTAAAGATGCCCTGGTGGCCAAAATTAATCCGTAGTCCTCCACTACGGCGTGCCTCGTAATCAAATCGTCGTTTTGGCAGTTAAAACCCCATAATTCCATTCAATTCATACGATATTAGCGTATACCAAATGCAGAGAGATTATATACTAAGCAGTTAGAAAAAAATATTAAGCAGAGACTGCTTACGTGTGCGAATGTGAAAGCATTGCACCGTTTGTAGACCTCGGAAAGTTATGAAGTTACTCATGGCGTGCCCCCACCTCCTCCCCATTGTCTGCGGCGTTACTTGGTCAATGACGCACGCACTATGCCACACCTTCAGTCAGCCACATGGCTGCGATCAAAGGTGTGCCATCATGCGCGCACTAGTCACACTTTAGTAAGCCAGAACCAAGGGGCCTCCGTGGCGGCTGGGAAGATTTGTCGTCTCGTAGCACGGAGGCTCGGGTTCGATTTCCACCCAGACCGAAACCTGCCAAATTTTATTTTCAAGGTCATCAATTTCCTTTGTTTACAGGAACCTCCATGAGAGATGTGACGCCTATCTGATTATTTTTGGCGTGTTTTTACTCTTTCAGCCGACGGCCATTTTTGGTACCATCTTTTGGTCACGCCGACTACGACGAATTTTCGCGTAATGGGGAATATAAGGCTTTAGCCTTAAAACGTCGATGAGATTTGTTTTTCCATTGGCTCCTATAGGCTAATATAGTGTTGGCCTATATTCCTAAAATCACAAATTCGTGACAACGGAATGTATAATCGAGGCAGCACTTTTATTGCATGGACAATAAAAAAGAACGAGAAAAAAAGAACAATACGCGACTCTATTCTTTGACTTAGGTGTCTCTTAGTGGCACTTGCACCTCGGCGTTGGTGTTTTGTGCATTGGTGTGCGGTAATAAGCAATTTCTAAGTAATTCTGACTATTTCGCACACTTGAGTACCTCAACTTATAACTAAACCCATGCTCTGATATATCTATAATCAAACCCATGAATTTTAGACTGTACTATTTTTTATATTTCTTAATTTATATTGAATTTCATCCCCGGTAATCTGTAATTTGTAATTAATTCCAATTATTTCAGACACTTCAGTAACTAAACTTACGATCTGATATCATATCATTAATGAACCCCATGAGTTTTGTACTGTGCTATTTTTCTGCGATTTTTTATGATTTATTTTGACTTTCGTCCGTGGTCGTCTCAGGAAGTGAACCGGAAGTTAATTATTTCTAATTATTCCAGACACTTCAGTAACTCAACTTGTAACTAAAATTATGCTGTGATATCATATCTATAATAAAACTCATGAATTTCGTACTGTACTTTTGTTGCTTTTTTTTTTAATTGCGTCCTCCGGTCGTCTCAGGAGGTGAACCGGAAGTGCTGCGCAAGAAACAAGAGTGTCACTCGATGCTCGTGCCTCTAATAATTTACTCACGCCGGCTTCGCAGGTTCCACGGAAAGCTGCAGGAGTGTCAAGGAAAGCCCCAATGCGGCCATTTTCCGGCCTATGCGTCGCCTTTCTTTTCTACTTGGAGAAAGACAAAGAGCAGTAAGCAAACCTTAACAAAAAAAAAGAAAAAAAGGAAAGAAGAAAGCTGGAGCCGGCCGTAATCCTTGACTTAGGTCAACTCCCGAATGACTGGAGAACAACCCGAGTAATACTATTTCATATACATGCTGCGAAACAGTCCATAAATATCTACCGTCTGGTCTCTTTAACCTCTAAACCTGCATATTGTTAGAGCCCATAATACATCAACACATCGTGGATTTCTTAGATACACATAACATCTTAGCAGAATGCCAGCATGGATTTCGGAAACGGTACACAACTTGTACACAGCTAGTTGCTACCATCCATGATTTTGCCGTATCTGTAAATAACGTAAAAAATTGATGCAATTTTTATTCGAAAGCTTTCGACAAGGTGTCACAGAGTAAACTGTTATTTAAATTACATAGTCTGCTTAGAAACTATCAACTTCTTAAGTTGATGACAGCGTACTAGCTTGAACAATCGCCCACACTTTGTTGCGTTTAAAGGCCATCAATCTAACCAATTACGAGTGAAATCAGATGTCCAGCAGGGTTCGGTCCTAGGCCACTCGTTTTTTTATGTATATAAACGACAAAGTAAAATACATCTCTGTCAAAACAAAATTGTACGCGGATGACTGTGTTACAGAGGTTAATGATCAATCGGATCAGGCATTATTAAACAACGATATTCAGCGTCTTGCTTCATGGTGTAAGCGGTGGCACATGTGTATAAGCTTCCACAAGACTGTTTTTATGCGGATCACTCTAAAGAAGAGGCTCTTACCGTTTTCGTACAATTTTAACAATGTGCTTCTGTCTGAGGTGTCCGAATAAATATATCTTGGGCCATGGATTTCAAACAATATCAGGTGGAATAAACATATTTATCACGTTAAAGCTAATGCTTACAGAAAATTACTCCTGCTGTAAGAAGATTAGCATACGAATCTATTGTCCTCCCAGTCTTAGACTATGTTGCTATAATATGGGACCCCTATAGAAAAGGTAATGTTCCGAAACTAGAAAATGTCCAAAAAAGAGCCGTACAGTTCATCACGTCTAAAGTTTTTATATAAATTAGTTAAGGGGCACTCTAACGTCGGCGTTAGCGAATGGATTGCATTTTCTTCCGGTTATTCAACGCGCGAAAAACATAAACTAGCAATAACACCTTTTCGTTCTCAATGACTGTCATAGACCCCGTGAACGGGGCGCAGACGCCGGACCAAATTCCAAAGCCGACTTATCAGCTTACGAAAATAATCCCACGAAAGCAAGGACAATTAAGAGTGGGCCCCCTGGTGCGCCAGCGAATGGCGGTTGCTGCCCAAAGACCGAGTCAGAGCCCAGAGTTGTCAAAACTCAACAAAATATATTCTTCAAGCAAGGCAGTTACACAGACACTCGCACACTTAGGCTAGACACAACTCAATACAAATCAGATGGGTATTCACAAAACACAGGAAAATAATTACCGACAAGCACTAAGAGTCCAACACGTAAAGTACAAAATAAATAGGAACACTAAGTGTCCAATCGTATTCACCGTGCTGGTTGCTCTTGGAGTCAGACGATCTCGGCGTAGCTCGGGCAAATCTCGAAGAACTTCTTCCGGAAATGCAGACGCTCGATGAACTCGACTAGCTTGCCGGGGAATCCCCTTCTTCCGCAGACGCTTGGTCTTCACGTTACATCACTTTACCGGTGCGGACTGAACTCTCGAACTCCCTGAATTCCACCCTCTCATTCTCGCACGGCGGTTATATAGCTTCCACAGGCGTTCTCGAACTTTCTTATCGGTGTCGTGATCTCGTAGCATGGCCAAAGGTTGGGAAGCTTCTACTCTTTTCTCGTACCTTCGACCGCCGCTGTCGGAGCATTCTCGAGGGGGAGGGGGTGATGACTCATCCTGTTGGTGTATGCTCACGCGGTAGTAATGTCTGCTGACTCGCCGGGTGAGAAGGTGTCTCGGCGCGCGCGTGTGCTATCTCTCTCTCTCCGGTTAACGTCGCTTCGTCGAGTCTCTTCCAGACGTTTCGGCGCCGTTGTTAGCGTTGTTGCTTGAGGCGTATGCGCTTTCCCCCTCTGTTCAAGTTGCCGCGGGGCCGGCGTGTTCTTTCGCTAGCTTGCGTGACGCGCGGCGCGCTCTTGGATTGCGCGCTCGTTTGTGACAATGACTCTTTCAAGCATTAATTTTATTGCGATAGCAATTATATGGACACTTCTACCGGATTTCTGCCGTCGCCGTCGCCGTGAGGTTCCCTATAGATAAAATCTTCGCCGCGCGCCGTATGCCCGAGCGGAAGTGTGTGGGGACGCGCGCTATCACGGAGAGCGAACGCACTCAATCACCCACGCGCCAGCAAGGAAGTGGGAAGCCAGCGCCGGAGGGAGCGGGGGGGGGGGGGGGGCGCACTTCTACTCTGCCAACAACCGCGCTCGTCGCTCGCTCTCCCGCACCGTCTCTTATCTCCCCACGGCTCTGACCTTTATGCGCCGCGCATTCGCCGCTCAGTTTCCGTTGAAGCGATAGACCGCACGTACCTTCGCCGCTGCGGCGTATATATGCGCTTGCTGCCAGCGGTTTGACAGTCGTCTGCAGTCATTCAGTGTGATCTATTCACGTTTGTTTGTGCGCGCTCACATCACGCTTGTTCATTCAGTTAGTAATAGTCGGGCCACATTTACCAACGCACGCTACACATGCAATGCTGCCCGGATCGGCAGTGCAGCACTACAGGTGTGTCCCTTCGCACGCGCTGCCCACGGGAAGCGCTTCTCATCAACACCAACGTTTCACACGCGCCTTCTCGTGGTCATCGAGTCTCTCTTCATGTCGGTCTACTTACGCCGCAGCACACCTGCTTACTTAATCAGCTCATGTTTACTACAATTCATATTGCTACCAAAGCCGCTCACCTTACTTCGTATGACATTGCTGTGTGGCTATCGCATTCATTGCTTCGCCCTTAGGGCGAAAATGTGACATTTTTTTCTACGAACAGTCAGAGACTGGAATAACCTCAGCAGCTGTATCATTTAAGCTGACTCTTTGTCAGCTTTTACATCCCTTCTTGATGGCTGAAACATATTTGGTTATTTTTATAGTGAATGTCTATTGATATCTGCGTTGATTGTTCCTCTGTTACATTTGCACATTTGATAAATTCTTTTATTTCTTTTCAAGTGTTCTTTCTTGACTGTGACCTATACATGTACATATATATTGTTTGTCATTATGTTGTATTTTCTTTAATGTATTGTATCCCACCCTGCTAAAACCCAGGTTGGGTTGCAGTACCAATAAATAAGGTGTCTGGTTGTGGCACTCGCACGTCGATGTTGTTGCGCCCTGTTGTATTTCTCTGGTTAGCTTTGTGTTAGCTTGTGTTAAAAATGTCGCAGTTTCTCCCGAAAGGCGAAGCATCGATTGCAATAGCAAATTAGTAGAGAGTTATTCGTAGTAGGGATAATAGTTTTATCGGCTGTATAAACTTCGACACATTGGCTTATTTTTTTATTTATTTATTACATACTGCAGACCCTTGGGTCCAAGCAGGTGGGTAGTTTCAAAAAAACAGCCATATTACAAAAAGCGACAATACAAATTGTTTGAAGATTAACGCAATAACATAGATAATAAAACACAAAAGAGCAACAATAGAATCTGTTTCAAGATTAGTGCAATAAGATATAATACAACTCAATGCAATACAACAACGGAAACTGTTCCTAGATTTTTGCAAAAGTAGTGCTACAATAACAGATGTGAAATGGTGCAACAGTGATACTTCGGTGTGGTAGGAGAGTCTAAGATGTCTGGATTAATTCGTTCCAATCTAAGACCGTGCGCGGAAAAAAGGAATACTTATAAGTGTCAGTTCTAGCAAAATAAGGTGTTAAAGAGTTGGGCTGATGGTGCCTTGTAGGTCTGGTTAGTAAGGGTGATAGATACGGTGATGGATCTATAGCAAGTTCGTGATTAAGAAGCAGTGAGAGGAAGTCGATTCGGAACTGTTTTCGGCGCGTTTTAAGAAGGGGGATGTCATTGGCTATAATTATATCAGATGGAGAGTCAGTTCGTGAGAATTTGTTATAAATAAATCGGACTGCTTTCCTCTGTATTCTTTCAAGACTAACTTTCAAGACTTCTTTCAAGACTAACTGAATTAACAATCGGGGTGTCAGCGCGCACAAGCAAACATGAATTATAGATCCCACTGTATGACCGCAGCCAACGACTGTCAAAACGCTGGCAGCAAGCGCAAGTTGGCGCGGTCTATCGCTTCAACGGAAACTGAGCGGCGAATGCACAGCGCATACAAAGGTCAGAGCCGTGTGGAGATAAGAGACGGTGCGGGCGACCGCCGGGCAAAGTGCACAGAAGAAGTTGTTGGCAGAGGAGAAGCTGCCCCCCCTCCCCCCCCCCCCCCCCTGTTCCCGTTTCATGCTTTCGCGTGGGAGATTGAGTGGCAAGATACGCCTTTGGTGCCGGAGCACAGCGCCGCCCCGCCTCCCTCCCTCCCATACCCCCCAGGCCTTTAGCGGGACGGTCGCGTTTTCTTTCCGCCATGCGTTCGCTCTCCGTGATAGCGCGCGGGGGAGTTTGCCCTCCGTGATAGCGCGCGTCCCCCGCACGCTTTTGCTCGCGCATACGGCGCGCGGCGACGATTTTATCGCCCTTGAAATCGATACGGAACCTCACGGCGACGGCGACGACGACGCCGACGGCAGAAATCTGGTTGAAGTGTCCATATAACTGCTATCGCAATAATAAAGTAAGGGACGACAGAGAGACAGCCATAGCGAACGCGACGAGTGAACGAACGTCTTTCCGTTATCAAACACACAGGAGCAACTGATGACATAGCGCAGCGCGCACCTTGACATGTGGGCAAGAGAGCGAAGGAGGGAGCGACGCGTTGTCCCTTAGCGAGCAGCGCGTGCAGCGCATCTTACGCGCCCCTCAGACGCTGACGTCAGAGCACGTAAGGAGCGCTGCCAACAGCTCCACGCGAGCGAGCGCATGTGAAGGGAGCAGTGGGGAGAGGGTAGGAGAAAAGGAGTGTGGGCGACGTCAGCCCTCCGCTCCGCAAGAGAGGTGTTCACTCTATGTGAGAGAGAAATGTACATGCTCTTACTACTAATTAGCCCGTTAATTACTATGCCCCGTTTCCACATGTGATGTCACTGACGTCACTTGCGGTTGTGCACGACACAGCAAATGTGGGCTAATATGTATTAACGTGGCTGGTATCTAAACCAAGATTCTGTCATTTGGTGTGTGGTAATTAGTGATTTCTAATTATTAAATGCGAAGCATTTCTTGGCAAACAGTTGCTACTTTGACAGTATCTATCGATCTATCTAGCCACCTAGGACATTGTGCTCTCAAGGTCGTTTCGTTATTTTGGTATGTACCAAAATTGGCATACTATGACAACAGTATATGACGAACATAAATGATATGTGATGACATGAATATCATGACATGCATGTCATGTAGGTCATGAAACAGCCGCCTACGTGTTGCTGCTATCATGGCCATTTCGTTAACTTGGTAGGTGCCAAAACTGGTATAGTGTGATAGGAGTGCAGGACGAACATAAGTGATAGGTCATGACATAAATGTCATAACATGCGTGTCATGTAGGTAATGACAATGACCCACAGAAAAAGATTAACACTCAAAAACCACTGAAATAGGTTCGGACGTGTGTACTAAGTGAAGGAAACACTACAGGATGATGGTAGAAATCATGGTCATGAGCATGAGTCAGCAAAAATGACAATGACTCAGTGAAAAAAGATCAACACTGAAAAACCACTGGAATGGGTTCGGGGGTGGACTCTAAGTGAAGAAAACACTCAATGATGGTGGTAGAACTCGTAGTCATGAGAATGATAAAGCAAAAATGACAATAACTCAGCGAAAAGATATTGTCACGGTATGATTCATCTAGAGGAGCATCGATGAAGAAGACGCTCATGATCTGGCGCGCGCTCTCGGCCATATGGTTGACGCTTGATCGCCTTGTAAATATACTGTAAATACGTTTTCCTGTTGTGTTTGCCTACCCGTAACATCTTGGTGGAGGTGCTGGGTAACGGCGTTGGAGAGGGTTGAAGGGGGCCGAAGGTTAACTGTCAGGGTGGTTCATAGAGTAGATGGTCTGAAGGCCCATGTTTGCCAGTTCTTGACGAACAACGGATTGTATAAGGGATATCGTAGGTGGGGCATCACAGGGCTCTCCTCGCATTAAATTTGCGGGCGATGCGGCTTCGATTTTCGCGTCGAACGATTCGGGTGATGGTCTCCGATGTTGAAGGATGAGTCGGCATAAGAACATCCTCACACGTTGATGTCGCTGCCGTGTTCGGAAGGCGGGCTAATTGGACTCGGAAAAAACGTCAATGGCTCAGCGAAATAACATTACCACTAAAAAAACCACTGAAATGGGTTCGGACGTCGGTACTAAGGGAAGGAAACACTAAAGGATTCTGGTAGAAGTCTACTCATGAGCATGACTCAGCAAAATACAATGACTAAGCGAAAAAAGATTGACACTCAAAAACCACTGGAATGGGTTCGGGCTTCGGTACTGAGGGAAGGAAACACTAAAGGATGGTGGTAGAAGTCTTAGCCACGAGTATGACTAAGGCTTTCGCCCTAAGGTCTCTTACGTGTAGCTAAGTGGAGTCCTGAGGTCTCATGACATGAATGTCATGACATGCATGTCATGTAGGTCATGAAAGAGCCGTCTACATCTTGGTGCTCTCATGGTCGTTTCGTTAACTTGGTAGGCTCCCCGCACAGTGCTTCGCATGACATCAAGTCCTACAGGGCGTGGGATCTGCCGGCTTTTTTTCTAATCATTCATGTCACTTAACTGAATTTGTACCTAAACTAATGCTCTGATGTCATGCCTATCATCCTTAAGTAGAATAATCAATATCGTGCTGTTTTTATGTTTAATAATGTATTGTCAATTTAGAAACATTTTTCGAATTTCGCACAAACCTGAAGTCGGTGGTCGACCGGAAGTCGCTGCTTAAGAAACAGAGTGTCACTCGCTGCTCGTGCCACTAAAGAGCCGGGTACGCTCTAGATGAGGCGCAGCCCCAGTGTGGTGCGAGAAACGTGTTGTGCGTGCTGTTGACGGTGTAAGAACACTACAGGTTTAGAGATCACGATATCAATCACACAAGTGACATTGATTCACGCATTACAAAGCTTGTGTATTCACCATGATACAGCTAGTGGAAGTTCTACTGTGTATTCTTGAAGTCGTGCTCGGTCTCTATACACATCGCACGTGCAGCCGAATGCTGATGGCTTGTTCTCGTCGTCTAACTCGATTGCAGTTGTGGGTTGTAGAACCCCTTATTGGTGGCGCCAAGACGGCCCTTCGTTGCCCGTCGCACTCGTAGATGGTTCTTGCGCTCCTGCTCTTGGGCTGCCTGCATAGGCGGAAACGGCCCGTTGTGGCCAAAGGAGGTGGGTGAGGATTGGTATCCCTCTCTCCAGCTGTCCAAGTCTCCGCATGCCATTCCCGGACGCTACGTGTCGAGCGCGGGGCGCCATATTGCCTAGCAGCCGTCAAACTTCTGCGACATGTTACGCACTTGTAAGAATTATAAATCTTGATAAACACTAGTTTGAGTTCTGTGGATTATACTTACTACGGCAGAGTGAGCACCTTCAAGCACGACCATTCTTGTTGGGATCGACAAACTGAACGGCGTGCACTAGGGTAAATCTTGCTCCGCTTGCGACATGCGACTAAGGTGCCAACTGCACTCAGTGTGAGTGTATCCTCTTTGTCCGGTGACTATAGCGTCATCGTGGGAACATCCTCGCCATATCTTTTTTTGCTCTACTCAGGAAACCGAATGGGGACCACGCGCTGCATGGCCGGCTGTATTAAATGTTTGCTGCATATGGTGGTCGCGACCGGCGACGCAGTAACCCTTCGACGGGGTGTGACTGCATGTGCATACACAACTCCTACAGAGTAGTTATAAAAGGGGTACAAAAAAATTCGGCAGAGACACCTAAGACTATTCACATGTGGAAATGGGAGAGCATTATACCGTTTCAACCTCGGAACGTCATGAATGCGCTCATTTTATACACTCATGATGTGGCACCACATCCTCCCCATTGGATGCGCCGTCACGTGCCCAATTACGAAACGCACAAGGCCAGACCTTTAGTCAGCGAGCTGGCTGACAAGAGTCGAGGAGCACGCGGAAGTGGAGAGGGTGTCGATGGGTTCGAGCCAGCGCAGCGAAAGTAGATAACGGGATGAAGAGAGTGGTGCCGGCGTCTCCGATTGGTCCGCTTCACCTTAGCTTGCGGTGGTTGGTCGAAAATCGCGGCGGCGTGCAACTGAAGGTTAAAAATGCCGCTCAAACAAATCCTCAGCAAGGAAGAGTTAGCATAGCGATGTCGTATACGTGCCGAAAAGGCTCCATAACGGTTTACTGCCACACAACATGGTTAATTATACGGCGATAAATCCATGCTCACCGGCAGGCAGGGGCGTAGCCAGAAATTATTTTCGGGGGGGGGGGGGGGGTTGACGGGTCCGACCGGGGGGGGGGGGGGGCAAGCACCTGCTTTCCTCTACGTCACTTCATCGATAATAAATATCGGTATTTTAAGCACACTATATACATGTTTATCAAAGTCATGGGACCCCCCCTTCGCGTGTGCGTGTGCTTGTGAGGAAACAGTAATAAGTAAGCTCAGTAAATACACTAAGTACGACAGGTACAGTGGGCGTTTGGAGCAACGGTATCTCATCGCGCCACTGAATGGACCAGTCGTCGAAAACGCATCATTGAGGCGACCCATGCGATCGGAGAAGACATCATTAATTGTTCATTTCCGTTAAGCGTAGATGGCGTCGTCCTCGTCGGGGCGAAGTGCGTTTCACAAGTCAAGGACGGCTATATCAGTTTGTATGGGTGTTCTGGGGCTATACGCGTGAAAATATACGTGTGACCAGGCTATACCTACTCCCATAGCAATAGCTTGTTCGCTGCGTCTTTGCGCTAGAAAACTTAAATACGCGCAACACGCGTAAAGCTTTTTTTTTTCGTAGCTTTCGTCGCCCTGCTCCCTCATACGAGAGGGTTGCATTTCCTGCGGCAAGTGCATGGGCCGCTGTGTCTTCCGCTGTGTGCGAGCATGCAGTCGCCATTTGCCTTTACGTCAACAGATTCAGAATTGCGCAGAATATTTCACCGCACAGCATAGATATGGCATGTGTACGCATTTTAAGTAGTGCGTGCGACTCATTTCTGCTTTACTTACGACGGTGCAAACAGGAAGTGGCCTTGTACCTCACAGAATCTCGACTGATTGGTGTACTATAGTGATGCAGGGATGAACTCCGGTCTTGTTCAGTGCATAGTGCACATAATCAATTTCTCAGGACGCGTGAACCTCGACGAGAACTGTCAGCGCCTGCAACAAGAGTTTACTTACGCTGTACTGCGCACAGCAGTAATTCATGCTTGTCGGCTGTCTGTTTCGTGCATTCTGTTGCGAGTCGGTGGAATTTCACTGCTGTCATCAACCTCTTCGTGTGTACGTTGCTGGTTTGGGATTCCACAACAAAACAGCAACTACCAGCCTTGCGTAATTGCTGGTTTGGGATTCAACAACACAACAGTAATTACCAGCCTTCCGTAGGGGCGCAATCGCAAACAAGAGACGTTTCTCGCGCAGACTAAGCCTACGTTCACACTTGGGAAGCGGCAAGTTGGCGGAAAGGCCAAAGCGGCCGGAAACTTTTTTCCGCGCCTGTCCAAGTTGTTCACATTTGTTTTGCTACCGCCGCGGCCGCCGCTGCCGTTTTCGTCCAGATCCATCTCGTCTGCGTACGTTTGTCGGCATGGTGGCGCTCATTATTGCGTTATTTCGAGCGGTATGTTCATTCATTTACCCACGTACCGTCATCAAAAGTCATCATTTTACGCAACTTCGCGTGTCATCTGCGACCTTCGGTAAATTCTTCGTTGGCGTTCCGTAATTCTCCTCACACGGGCGCGGTAGCGCTGAGTCACAGGTTGGTGCCTAGGCGTGATAATATTTCTTTAATAGCTTTTATTTACAAGTTGTAATGACATTCCATCATTTCGTATTGTCGGCGCCTCCAGGACACTAAAGGGGCAACGGGAACACCTCAGAAAAACCCAGGCTGGCCCTTGTGTTGGGACTCGCCAAAGCCTGTGCGTCCTTCGTGAGACCTACGCTCCCAATCTATCGCCGCGACGAGAAAAGCACCCCGCGACTTCTGCAACATACCGTACACGAGCGAGGAGAATTATGGAGCGCCAACGAGGAATCTGCCTAACTATTGTCTGCCGTAGAAGTGGAAGAAGAAATGGCTTTTATACTTCTACCTACTTGTTTTCTAGAAATGGACAATGAATAAACGGAAGACGCGGACACCTCGGAAACGGCGGTGGTGGGTTCGCCTGGCTTTGCAAAAACGCGAGAAGTTGGGTCACGCCAAGGCTTCGTTGCCGCGCCTCCGGTCGCGCGACGTTGAATGCTATCGTGAGTATTGATGACAGTACGTTTTAGTGCCACTCTTGTCGTTGAGCAAGGGCTGGTTCTTGATCGCGTCGATCACCATTACAGCCTACACTTTTAGTGCCATGTTCAATTTTACGACCGGTTGTTTACATGCTAGTGTAGCTTCCAGTGAAGCAGAACGACTTGCCGCCGCGTTTCCGCTTCGCCATGGCGAAAAAAACGGCCTGAGACCGATTTGGCTCGCAGCCTGTTTTTTCTGCCTGTTTTGCCGCCTAGGCGGGCGGATTTTTGCAATATTTTGCCACTTCCGACAGCTTCGAGACCAAGTGTGAACGTAACCTAAGATCCTGCACTAGCGCGGCCTAACCGGCACCGGAAGGGAAGCGGCAGAAATATATACCGGAGATTTCGACCACCAGGAATCTTTAACGTGCACCTAAATTTAAGTAAATGGGCCTCGAGCACTTTCGCCATCATCTAAAACGCGGCTACCGCATTTGTTGCTTCAGAATGCGGCCGCCACATTCTCGCCCAAAACTTCACAGAGTTTCAAAGCCTTGACAAACACCGTGACAGTTTTTTCCATAAGCAGACATGATTCGCTGTTAATTACCAACCCAAACGGAAGTGCCCAGGAATGAAATTGTGATAGTAGCACCGGTTTCACGAATTATGTCAGCGCGAAGCGACGAGAACAAAGGGTGGGTAAATGGGGGGGGGGGGAGGGGTTGAGGAAAAAATTTTTTTTTGGGGGGGGGGGTTTCACCCCCCCCCCCTCCTGGCTACGCCCCTGCCGGCAGGTGCGAGTAGCGAGTGCCGGAGCGATCGGCGGGCAGCCATCTTCTTTCGGAATGGGGCAGTCTCTGGCAATTCAGAAAAAAAGTTCAGTTTTGTTCGGCATAATGTATCTTAACGCATCCACGTCACTTTGAAGCGGTGAGTTGTCGCGGTTTTGTGAGGTGGCGTGACAGAGAGGCGAAGTGGGCGTAGCCCGAAAACGTTTTACCGACAGCAAAGGCCTAATGGTGAAAAGGCGTCCAATCAGTAATAATTATTTTTCTTTGGTTCGGTTTAATCATGCATGATCAGTGTGTACACGTCATATCAGGTGCGGAGCTACCGCGGTATTCGTGACGTCGGGTGACAGACAGTCGAAGTTGGGAGTAGCCCGAAAATTATTTCACCCATTGTGGAAGGCTGATGGGAGAATTGGAATAGAAATGTTTCGAATAGCTTTTCGTTATAGCGCCCCTGTTTTTTTACGTTGTATTATACTGCCTACCGCTATCATTAAACATTGCCCGGTTTGTCCTATATACACTCGTCCGTTTTGAATGGTATTTCGTAAACGACGTCAGAGGTGCAGTTTGTGAATTTTTTGTCGTGATTTTGTGCGCATTACTGACGATTCCATTTTTTATAGCATTGCATAGCTGCAAGGGGTTTCAGGGAGCTGAAGACACTAAGTTGCTTTGGTGCCTGCTGGCCACTTTCTGAAGATTATGGAACTTGCGAACCTATAATATTTCGTGAAAAGTCAGTCAAAGAACTTTATTCAAAGGTCTTGCGAGTTTGTAGGACGGGCAAGTATCCCGCCTAAGTGACGGCCAGGAATTTTCAAGTCATGGCGACTTCCTCAGCCCGCTGTACAGCCCAAAGTTGAACGCGAAAGGCAGAGCCGAGCAACGTAGTACCCAGCGCGCGCGGAGGCGATCGCGAGAGGCTGCATCCCCATTACTGTCTGTTATGCCTCGCCATTCCCATAGTATATCTTCCAGACAGGCTCTAGAACCACCGCTGTTGCATTTATGTGTCTGGCATATGTCTGGGTAAGTGAGGTGTGTGATCGCCCGGTTTAGGTAAGTTGTGATCTGTGACTGCTGTCATTCGACAGACTCTGTTTTGCTAAAGTTTTGGTGAGGTGGTGGGAAAATGCATCTTAGCAACTTTCTTAAAAACAGATCGTTTTATGCATTAAAGCACAAAAGTAACTGGAACGCCAATGCATTCCTCCGCATATTTGGGAATTATTTGATCAAAACTGGCGTCATTCTGACAATTAGTCCCAAGTGGATCCGCGTTGTGAACTCCATGGCTACAATTTGCAAATTGCAACATGGGCCATAAGGTAATTCGTTAGAAATTGAATTAGTGACTTTCTGTTAATTAGTCGATTATGCGTTTCAATTTTTCGCGCATGTAATGTCTGCCCCTTCGAGTACACCAGCTCATGAAGTAGAATTGTGCTGTCTGCCACAAGCAACCTTTAAAATGTTTTGAAAGTGCTCGCTGAAACATTCGCTAAGTATCTCGATCACAGTTGCCATTGTTTAAGTAGCTCGGCCGCTAATATTGACTCGTCTCAGGGTGGAACAATGCGGCTCATATGGGCAGATATGTATATTTTGCTACGTTTTGACATTATTTCCTGTCAGCGATGCACCTTTACCACAATATTTGACGCCAACAATGATCTGGCTGTGGATTCTTCTTCTTCTTTCTGGGGTTTTACGTGTATGATTATCAGGCACGCCGTAGTCGAGGGCTGCGGATTTATTTTGGCCACTAGGGGTACTTTAACGTGCTCTACAACGCAAGCACACGGGCGTCTCTGCATTTCGCCTCCATCGAAATGCGGTCGCCGCGGCCGGCATATCTGGCTGTAGATGTCGATGTAAACAAGTGCACCCCTTTGGTAAATCCGAGGTGGAAGGCAGCGCTCGAAGACTTCTTGAATATGCAAGATTTCTAAAGAATGTGTAAAAAGAATACAAAGAGCGAGCTCCCAAGTGCAGAAATCAGTGACAACAAGCCTCAAGGCCGGCAGCCGGAACTCAGCGTGTCTTTATCGACTGCACTGTTTGCACAATAGCGCATTCAGGCTAGAGCTCGTACAATATTCGCTCGTACAATATCGTACAATATTCGCTCAAGGGATATTCACAGCGCTCCATAGATGCTCTCGTGCAGAGGCCGATAAAGGCCGTCAGGCGATTATTCAGGCATTCAGCAAGGAAGGCCGACTCTGTGATGCCCGACTCAGGCGTCGACCAAAGGCAACGACGGAGGATGAACACGCGCTTAAGGTAGCTGCTGTCGTCGAGAACCCGTTCCAGTCCGCGAGGCAAGTGCGGGAGCAGCTAGATGTGGACGCTTCCCTTGCTACGGTCCGGCGACGCTTCCGAAGTGCTGGACTGCGAAATTCTGTAGCTGCACGAAAGCCAGTCGTCACTGCTTCGAAAAAGAAGTCACGTCTCCAGTTTGCCGAAGCACACGCCTCATGGATGGCAGATGACTGGGGCCGAGTGATCTGCTCGGATGAGTCGACTTTTACAACTGGCCAAGACCAATGGATGCGAGTTTGGCGAACCAGAGGCACACGGTAAGAAACTTTTCTTAATGCACGTTTGATTTTGCGAAGGATGGTCAAAAATACGATTTCCATGCAGTTACGAGCCAGCCAATGTGCAGGAAGTCGCCGCGAGTGGCCGAAACTGCGTGAACGCGTGGGGCGTGGTGTCAAGGCATGGTTTCGGGCCTCTGCATAGCATAGAAGGTGCCCTTACATCGCAGCGATACTGCACAGAAATTTTGAACAATGTGTTGCTGCCCTACACCCACAGCGTCTTTCCCGATGCCGACTTTATGTTTCAACATGACCTGGCGCCGGTTCACACGGCAAACGTTGTCAAAGAACATATAGAAAATCGCAGAATCAGCATGCTTTCCTGGCCGGCCAAAGGAGCTGGCATGAACATCCGCGAAAATATATGTGGGGTACATCAAAGCAGCCATGGTGCGAAAACCTGTCCGCCCGAATACTGGGGACGAGCTGCGGGCAGCCGTTCGACAAGAATGGGAGGACCTTCCAGCGCATCATGACTTTGTGCCAGCACTATACGCGTCACTGCCCTCTAGGATGGCAGCAGTCGTTTCCAGAAAGGGTTGTATGACAAAATACTATCATCAAAGAGAAAATTATTCCTGCTTACTAATACTAGTTCCAAATGGATCAACCTTTTGTTGAACTTGCACCAAATAAAAGTTCGGATGTTTGTGTTCCCTTGCGTGTTCGTTGTACAATAAGAACACAGCAGAAGGAAAACTAAACTAAGTGAAAAGTTGAAGTAATTACAATAACGCCATGCATCAGAAGCACAACGTTCTGAATTAAAAGCATCAGAATCTTGGTTTCTGTCATAATTTGGTTTCTACTGAGGGAAAAAAACTGCTAGCAGACGACACACGCGCGCTACGATGACGTAATGTGCACGAAAGGAGCCTACCCTCCCCGAGCATGCGCGCAGATATTGTGGCTGCCGTCTGACGGCGCTGGTGATATAGAAAGTCACGCGCTCCCGTGTTCACCTTCAAAAAGATTGCGACGTACTGTACACAGGAGTAGCACTGCTAGCTTCCAGCTGCGCCGGGGCAACAGGTTTTTCAGAGTCGAGACGCGCGAGGATAACTCGCTGCACGTTACATGCACACCACCAGAAAGTCCGAGCCCGGCCCGGGCCCGGGTCAAAAAGCACATGCCATGCCCGAGGCCGGCTCAAGCCCATGAAAGAACTGCCCTACCCGGCCCGGCCCGGCCCGCTCGGGCTTACCCAAAATCCCTGGCGCGGCCCGGCCCGCGGGCCGGGCCGGGCCCGGGATTTTGGGTAAGCCCGAGCCCGTGCAGTGCTCTAGTTCAGGCCTGCTCACCTAGTAGTCGGTGGCGTCGCTTCCAGGAGCAACATGCTCCCCGCAGAAGCCATTAATAATTATTCGCGATCAACGAAACGTACAACCGACGCGCAATCGACATGGGCGCAGGTAGACACATCAACCGGCTAAAGCCCCGGCACCCTTCTAAAACGTTTAAAGCGGCGTGTGGCAGAGGACAGCTAAGGAAAATAAAAAAAATTAGGGGCAGCTTCACACTAGTGGTGCGAAGACTGGGCAAACAGCGAAGCTGGCGACCCCACCTACCTATATCTCGGTTCGACCAAGTATTTGCGAGGTTATGTATGCTTCGAGACTCGCCCACGTTTTGCGCGAGATCACTCCGAAATTATCGACATCCCAAGGAGCAACGAACACTCGGTCATTAAAGTATCTGGAGACTTCTAGACATTCAAACGCTCTTGCTCGGTTATGCGGGCACGTAACTCCGGACGTTGTGCGAATCACCAACGTTTCGCAGCCGCTTCGGCGGCGCGATACTCGGGGTCGGACTGAAGTCGTCTCACCCGCTATCGAGTAGCGGCGCCGCGCCGCGCCGCGCTTCCTCTTATTTGGGAGTGACGCTCTTCTTCGGCCGCCCCATCTTCGCGGCGATGTGCTAGGCGCGGAGACGGTGGGGCTTTGGTGTCGCCGCGGCGGCAACGCGGAGCAATATATACCGTGGATTGCCATAGTGACGTCATGGCTTACCGCCGTGTCTGCGCTGCAGCGGTAACAACTGCGCACGGCGCTGTGACGTCATGAATCGGCAAAGCTAAGGCGAAGCGATGCGGCGCGCGCGATGACCTCACGGCTCACGCATCTGTGGTGAGGCTCGGCGCCGCTGGGGCGAAGCGTTGCTGGGCGACGCATGGTGGCGTCATCGCCAGGCGGAGGTTCTGCGGCGTACACTCTACCGACAATCCTCGAGGTTAAACTGCTTCGCTAGTTCACAGGCGTATGTGCCATTGCTCTTGGACCGTTTCTGCACAACCTCCAGGATCGGCCCACAGTTAGGTCGCACTACGCGGGGTAACCAAGAGCTTAAACAGCTTCGCTGTTAAAAATAATGGGCTATTCCACTTTGTGAAGGTGGATGACCAGCGAAGCTGTTTAGCACACGACACAGACATGACACATAATTTTGAGCAAAGGCATGCACACCTTTATTTTCTTGATCGGTGGTCACCATGACAAAAGATACGCACACACGTTTGTTTTCTTGATCGAGGGTAATTATTTGTCGTAATCGATGGGCAACTGGTGTTTGCGGCCCACCAGCACCGCTTGCACTCTCGCATCGGTTCTAGCCGTCACTTTCCAAAGGCACGTTGCTCCTCGGGAGTTCGGACTATACGCGACTTCCCAATTACGACGACAGAAGAGAAGTGAAATTCAAAATGGAGAACGGCAACTTGCCTTTGTGGTTTGTTTATATACCGCCTCCACCGGAGAACAGAAGGAAAGGAAAGTATATACGCAAGTGCTTCGAACGCCGACAAAGAGAGGGTGGTGCGAACGTAGACATGGTCGACGTGGGTAGTAGAGCGGCAAACCTTGGAGAAATCTTTATTATATATGTCGGAGTCTACTGATCTTGAAAATGGTACCTATTGATACTGATATTGAGATAGAGGCGTGGAGTAGAGGTAGGACACCCGGCTTCTAATCTGAAGGTCGTAACTTCGAATCCTCTCCAGTCCACTACGTTTTCAGGCATGGAGTGGCGGCTGACATCAGCAAAAAAAAAATATCGCCGAGCGCCACTGGAGATACACTAGTACAGGTGAAACCAAATTAGCAAGACCTATTAAGTTTCAACAAAGTCACTCCCTCGCCAGAACAGGAATTGGCCTCCCTGGTGCAGTAGTCGACCCCTAGCTCCTTCATAACTCCTACAATTCACCCATGGCCAACAGATCCGCAAGCGCGCGAGCTTCCGAGCCCCTATCCGGCGCGTTGGGTAAACACATCGGCGTCCGAGTCAGTGTCGTAAAATTCGTGTGGAAGCATTCCATCCAACATCGTTCGCACATCCCGGCCGTGAACAAGGCTGAACGGAGTCATGCGCGTCGTCTCTTGTTTCGCCGTGTTGTACGCAAACGTGATAAAAGGAAGGATGTCATTCGAATTTTTATGTTCGACACCCATGTACATTGAAAGCATGTCTTCAATTGTTTTGTTGATGCGCTCTGTCAATCCGTTCGTTTGTGGATGGTAGGCGGTTGACTTCCGATGAGCCGTTCCACTTACCAGCAAGACGTGATCTAAAAGTGCAGCCGAGAATGCGGTTGCTCGGTCGGTTATTACGACGCGTGGTGTGCCGTGTCTAACACAACATTCTCAATGAAAAACCGCGCCTAATCCGTTGCTGTGCCTCTGTGGATGGCCTTTGTTTCAGCGTAACGTGTCAGATAGTCAGTTCCGACGAGAACAAATCGATTTCCTGCAGTAGAAGTAGGAAGTGGACCCAAAATATCCATTCCGTTTGATAAAATTGTGTTCAGGTTCCTCGACACAAACCAGCGGGGCAAGAGGCCGGCTGGTTTCGTCGGAGGCAACTTGCGCCTGCGGCAGCCGAGACAAGTGCGAACGTGATGTTTCACGGCGGCGGTAAGTCTCGGCCAGTAGTAGCTGTGCGGCACTCTGCCCAATGTTCGCGTGTAGCCTAAGTGACCAAAAGTCACCTCGTTGTGATAGGCTTGAAGTACTTCCGGACGAAGAGCTGCAGGAATGACGAGCAGGTAGGGGGACTCGGTCGAAGCAAAGTTTGTTTTGTAAAGGACTTTGGCCTGTAAACAAAACGATGACAATCTTCTTGCGAAAACTCTAGGTGCTTTCGCATATCTTCCCTCTAAGTCATTGATTAGACCAAGCAACTCAGGGCCGTCCCGTTGTTGTTTAGCGATGGCGGATGTGTCCCGAACACAAAGAAATGCTGTTTCATCTTCTTCAAGTGAACAAGCCGACTCTATCGGTGATCGAGACAGGCAGTCAACATCCGTATGTCGCTTCCTCGACTTGTACATGGCTGTCATGTCAAACTCCTGCAGCCTTAGGCTCCAACGCGCCATTCGTCCAGAAGGATATTTAACGTTCGTCTACCAACACAGTGAATACCGGTCGCTGAGAACCTTGAAAGCGCGGCCATACAAATATGGGCGAAATTCATAACCACCTATACCACGGTGAGCCATTCTTTCTCAGTTGTGAAATAATTTGCCTCTGTGCGTGAGAGCGTTCTGCTTGCGTAGGCAATCACTCTTTCCGTGTCCTCCTGCCGCTGCACAAGAACAGCTCCCAAGCCAACATTGCTGGCATCAGTGTGGAGCAATGTAGGAGCGGTCTCCTCAAAGTGGGCAAGCACTGGAGGTGTCTGGCGACGTTGCGCTAAGACGTTAAATGCACCTTGCTCATCGTCGCCCCATACAAGAGCAGCAGCATCTCTCGTGAGGCGAGTTAACGGTGACGCGATGCGAGCAAAGTCTGCAATAAACAGCCGGTAATAGGCGCAGAGGCCGAGGAAGCGCCTGACAGCCTTTTTATCGAATGGTACGGGAAACTGCGTGACGGCGGGAATTTTTTCAGGATACGGGCGGACACCGGCGTGGCTGACGACGTCACCAAGAAACTGAAGATTCGCAAAGCCAAAGTGGCACTTCTCCGGCTTCAGGGTGAGGCTGGCGGACCGTATGGACTGCAGATTCGCTTCAAGCCGTGCGGAGAACACGATGACGTCGTCGAGGTACACTAAGCACATTTTCTACTTCAGGCCCGAAAGCAGAGTATCCTTGAGCCGTTGGAACGTAGCAGGGGCCGAGCACAACCCGAAATGCAAAACCTTATATTCGTATAGGCCGTCTGGCGTCGCAAAAGCAGTTTTTTCATAGTCTCTCGGTCTACCTGAATTTGCCAATATCCGCTTTTTAAGTCCATTGAAGAGAAGTAACGTGCGTGTCGAAGCCTGTCGAGAGAATCGTCGATACGGGGAAGCGGGTACACGTCTTTCTTCGTCACCTGATTTAGCTTTCGGTAGTCCACACAGAAACGCAAGCTGCCGTCTTTTTTCTTGACAAGAACTACAGGGGATGCCCAGGGACTCGTTGATGGTTGGATCACGTCGTCTTCAAGCATTTTTGGCACCTGTTCTTGTATGGCTTCACGTTCTCTGGGAGCCACAAGATAAGGATTTTGGTGAATTGGTCTTGCAGTATTCTCTGTAATTATTCGGTGCTTTGTTAGAGGCGTCCGACCGACTCTTGACGTCGACGCAAAGCAGTCGTTGAACTTGGCCAATAGCGTAAGAAGCCGTTCTCACTAGTGCTGCGGCAAAACAGTGCTGACATCATGTGCAGGAGTTGGGTCTTGTGTAGGCGCTTCTTCGAGTAGTGAACCGCATCCGCGAAAATCCGCAACACCGTCAAGATAAGCCACAGGCATGCCTATCGGAAGGTCGCGTCGCTCTGTGCTAAAATATGTTAGCAATAGATTCGTGCGCCCACTGGTGACATTTACAATTGCTCGTGTGACCGAGATACTGTGAGTAAACAACAAAACGGTTATTTGGTCGGCAATTCCGTCACAATGAAACGCTACGTTACATGCCACCGAAACAAGGATACATGACTGAGGTGGGATTACGACGTCATCTTCTGTTAGATAAAAGGAATTGTGTTGCGGTGATAAGCAATGGGCTAAACCAGGGCTCTTATAAAACGTCACCATGCGGTCTGGGATGTTAATTATGGCGCCATATTCTCTTACAAAATCCTTTCCAATAATGAAATCTTTACATCACGTGGGAGGAACGATGAAAGCGGCCATGAAAGAAGAATCTCCAATGTTAATTCTAGCAGTACATCTTCCAGTAGGCATCAGTAATTTCCACCTGTCGTCCTTGTGTGAGGTCCCGTCCATGGCATCTTTACTTTGTTCAGGCGGAGGGCGAGTTCCTCATTTATTATAGAGAAGTCGGCACCAGTGTCGACTAACACTTTCATCGGCTGTCCATCCACGAAAACATCAATGTCGGCGCTCACAATTTCTTCGGGGTCGGTGCTTATTGGCTTCTCAGGGTTTTGCAGTGGGAGAGTTGGGGGCTTTTTATTGTCTTGTGGCGGGCCTGCAACCTTACCCCCAGAGGTCGCCGCCTTCAGTTTCCGCGGCGGGGGCTGGACGACCTTCGTCCTTGAAGGCCAGCAAAAGTGCGTCCAGCAGGCATCTGGCATTGAGGGGTTGGAGACCGCGACCAACGGCCGAAATCGGTCCGATCATTGGGCATGGATGTGTGATTCGGGTGCGCTATGGGAGGTCCCTGAAAAGCAGCGTCGTCGCGGAGTAGCATAGAGTCGTCATTTGCACGTCGACCATCAGACCACGGACGAAGGGGTCGAAATGATGTGTCGCTAGCCAGAAATAGCGCGAAATATGGCCGGAACCTACGCAGTTAAAACAGAGAGGGCGGTTATCGAGGGTGTGCCACGCGTCGGATCTCCCAAAGTGCGGCCGTCTCGTAGGGTCGTTTTGTGCCGTGGACCAAGGACGGCGAATGACGGCTGGCGGTATGACTGCATCGGCATCACGGGTGCGCGCCTCAACTCTTGCGGCGGCGACCAAAGAGCGGCTGTTGGAGGCTGGTGGTACGGCGGTGTGGTTGTAACGGGTGGGGGACATCGGACAGCGGCGGCGTAACTCATGGGACGCTGTTGGTCTTGAAGATCGGCAGCCGGGAACACCTGCCTGATTTCGTCGCGTACCCCTTCGGCAATTGACGCGATGGGTCTATCCAGTGCCGGTGTCAGAATCCTGTGAGTTTATTCTCTGAAGAGCTCGCTGATTATTTAGTCAATGATTATTAGTCAATGCGGCGGCATTGATTGCGGTGCTGGTGGGCAGTCGATCGTACTGCCTGCATCGTTGATGAAGAGCCCGCTAAATAGCCGTAGCCTCTGATAAAAACAGCGACGGTGACTGGTGCATTTCGCACAAGCCCCGCGAACAACTGCTCTTTTACACCTCGCATGAGGTAACTCAACTTTCTGTCCTCGGTCATGTTCGGGTCGGCTCGACGAAAGAGACGGGCTATGTCTTCGGCGAAGATTGTGACCGACTCATTGGGTTGTTGCACCGGTAGCTGCATCAACTGCTGGGCGCGCTCGCGTCGGTCGGCACTTGCAAAAGTATCTGCGATTTTCTGCCGAAAGTCATTCCACGTTCTTAGGCCAGCTTCGCGGTTCTCGTACCAAGCACGGTCACTGTCGTAAAGGGCGAAATAGACGTGGGAGAGCTTTTGCTGCTTAGTCCACTGGTTAATCTGTGCGACGCGGTCATACATGTCAAGTCAGTCTTCAATGTATTCGAAGGCTGCACCGCGATACCGATCGGGAACCAGACGATGAAGAACGGTTACCTGTTGCGGTGAAATGTTGTGGAGTGGGAGACCGGTTGCTTTGGGATGCTTGCGGTGGGCTGGTTTAGGCCATTGCCAGATGTGTGGAGTTTGAGTAAGAGGTGGTTGAAGAGAGTAAAACTCCGGGGCAAGGCCTAGCAGTCGTTGACTAAAGCGATGCACGGGTGTCGTAACTGGTGACAATGCATCTGGGCTAGATGAACAACTCCCAGAAGGAGTCCGGAGCATCAGGTTCGGTCAATACCCAGCACCTCCACCAGTGTCGTGGTACAACGCGACCAGAAGATCGGGAGACGTTCTACAAGAACAGAAGGACAACTTGTTCAAATAAAACAGAACAGAGACACGTCTTCTTCGTCCTCTGAGAAACCCACTGACCCATTATACGGAGTCCGTTATTGCCCCCATCGTCGTTGTCGGCTGCCTAGAGCATACGCGTCAATATATTGCTAAGAGGTTTATTAGCAACGGATGCAGGCGAACGGGTAGCAGTCACAAGCGTTCGGCCAAGGACAGCAACCACGAGCTCATGCCGGTGGCGATGCTGCTGAGGCACAGGTTACTCTTCTTCATTACAATCGCCCTCCGCCGAAAAAGGCGCCATCCTGGCGGCTTAAGGCGAAGACACTACTAGTGGGTCGTAGTACGGCTTAATGCGACAGACGTGGACAAGTTCGCGGCCGCGATTGCGCAGGTCTGTCGGTGGCTTGAGGGGCTCCACGAAGTAATTGACGGATGACGTTTGCTCTAGAACGCGGTAGGGGCCGAGGTATTTCGCGACAAGTTTTGCAGAGTGGCCGGGTGTGGTAGCGGGTACCCGAAGCCAGACCAGAGAGCCAGGGGAAAATGTAGGTGCAGGACGGTCGGCTGGTTGACGGGATTGCTGCTGCCACTGGTCCTCGGTGGAAAAAGAGCGGGCAAGCTGGCGGCATTCCTCAGCATGTCGAGCAGCTTCAGACAGCGGAGTACTTTCGGACGCATCAGGTTTATATGAAAGAATTGTATCGAACGTATTAGATGGTTCTCGGCCATATAGGAGAAAGTACGGGGAAAATCCAGTAGTTGCTTGGGCCGCAGTATTGTACTCATACGTGACGAAAGGGAGAACTTGGTCCCAATTTGAATGATCAGAGGCGACGTACATTGATAGCATATCACCAAGAGTACGGTTGAAGCGTTCTGTCATGCCGTTAGTTTGCGGATGGTACGCTGTACTTGTGCGGTGAATGATTCGGCATTCGTCGAGTAGTACCTTCAAAGCATCGGCAAGAAAGGCTCGGCTTCTATCGCTCAGAAGTTCGCGAGGGGCACCGTGGCGCAGAACGAAATGGTGTAACAGAAACGATGCAACGTCGCGGGCGGTGGCAGTCGGCAGAGCGGCGGTTTCAGCATAACGGGTCAAGTGATCCACGGCAACAATAATCCAGCGGTTCCCTGCTGGAGTGGATGGTAGCGGTCCGTATATGTCAATACCAACACGATCAAAGGGACGACTAGGGCAGGGAAGGGGTTGTGACGGGTAGACTTGTCCGGGAGGTAATTTTCGGCGTTGGCACTGAGTACAGGAGCGAACGAACTTTCGCACGTAGTTATACATGCCGCGCCAATAAAATCGGAGACGTAGTCGAGCGTAGGTCTTGAAGAGGCCGGCATGCGCGCACTGTGGGTCGGCGTGGAAAGCGTCGCAGATAAGGTCACGGAGATGTCGGGGTATCACAAGAAGCCACTTGCGTCCGTCAGAAAGGTAATTACGACGATAGAGAAGGCCATCGCGAATGCAGAAGTGGGTAGCCTGGCGGCGAAGAGCGCGAGATGGTGAAGAGGTGGATGGATCAGAAAGGATGGTGATGAGAGCACTGATCCAGGGATCCTTGCGCTGCTCCGATGGCATGTTGTGCAGTGCATGTGATGCAAGTGCGGGCTCAAGGGCGGATAGGCAAGCGTTGTCAGCTGCGACCGGTGAGCGAGAAAGGGCGTCAGCGTCCGTGTGTTTGCGGCCAGAACGGTAAAGAACGCGGATGTCGTACTCCTGTAGCTTAAGGGCCCAGCGAGCAAGTCAGCCAGATGGGTCCTTGAGGGTGGACAGCCAACAAAGGGCGTGGTGGTCAGTGATGACGTCGAAAGTGTGACCATACAAATAAGGGCGGAATTTCCCAAGGGCCCAAATAATGGCTAAACACTCTTTCTCTGTAACTGAGTAATTAGCCTCGGCTTTTGTCCGAGTTCGGCTCGCGTAGGCGACGACATATTCATCGAACCCCGCCTTCCGTTTGCGCGAGTACGGCACCGAGTCCTACGCCGCTGGCATCGGCGTGGACCTCGGTGGGGGCGGCAGGGTCGAAGTGGCGGAGGATAGGTGGCGAGGTTAGCAGGCGGCGTAATTTCGTGAAGGCGTCATCGCAGGCGAGCGACCAAGCTGAAAGTTCGTTGTCGCCGCTTAGAAGGTCTGTCAGGGGTGCAATTATGGATGCGAAATTTCGAATGAAACGTCGGAAATACGAGCATAAACCAACGCAACTTCGAGGCTCCTTTAACTTCTTCGGTTTTGGAAAGTCAGCGACGGCGCGGAGCTTGGCTGGGTCCGGAAGAATGCCGTCTCGCTAACAACATGGCCAAGAATGGTGAGCTTTCGGGCACCAAAACGACATTGTTTTAAGTTGAGTAGAAGTCCCGCGTCAGTGAGACATTTCAGAACGTGCTCGAGACGGCTGAGATGTGCATGGAAATCAGCGGAAAAGACAACGACGTCGTCCAGGTAGCAGAGACATGTGTTCCATTTGAGGCCGCGTAAAATATTGTCCATCATCCTCTCAAAAGTGGCTGGAGCTTTACACAGGCCGAAAGGCATCACGGTAAATTCATATAATCCGTCAGGTGTCACAAATGCTGTTTTGTGCTGATCAGATGGTGCCATAGGGACTTGCCAGTATCCGGAACGTAAATCCAGCGAAGAAAAGAACTCCGCTCCCTGCAAACAGTCGAGGGCGTCGTCGATGCGCAGTAACGGGTAAACGTCCTTGCGCGTTATCTTGTTCAGACGTCGGTAGTCGACGCAGAACCGAATAGAGCCATCCTTTTTCTTAACAAGAACGACCGGTGACGCCCAGGGACTGTTCGAAGGCTGTACAACCCCGCGCTTGAGCATGTCATCAACCTGGTCATCAATTACACGGCGCTCCGAGGCGGATACCCGATAAGGGCGTTGCCGTAGAGGTGCATGACTGCCGGTATCTATCTGGTGAAAAACGGTTGATGTGCGACCCAAACCGGAAGCAGGGCTGTCAAAAGAGGCGCGGAACTTCTGAAGCAGAGCGAGCAGCTGGCTTCTTTGTGATGATGACTTTTCATCGTCGATGGAGCGGTTGAAAGCGTCGCGCAGGGACTGATCAACCGCAGGGTCACAAGAAAGTGCGCTAAGGTCTGTAGGAGTAGAAGCCGCAGGAGCGTCAAAGATGCAAAAGGTGTCGACCGGCTGAACAAAGCCTAGGCATTCGCCATGAAATAAAGGTAAAGGGCACGCCGTGGGATTGTCGACGAGCATCTTCGTGGCGCCACTGCGAAGAGTAAGGAGAGCAAAGGGCAGCGGAGAGCATTTGCGGCGAAGGAACACTTTAGAGGGCGTAAAGAGAACAGTGCCCTCAGAAAAAGCGGCGCACGACACAGGGACAAGCAGGGAAGAGCACGGAGGAACGGCATTGTCTTCGGACACAAACAGTTTATCACTAGAAGGGTGGTCGTCGATTGTCTCAAAATCGTGAAGCGCAGAAAGTTCAAGTTCGGCGTGGCAACAGTCAATAACGGCGTTATTATTTGCAAGGAAGTCCCAGCCTAATATAATGTCATGGGAACACGAGGGCAGGACGACGAATTCAAAGGTATACAGAACTCCTTGAATGAAGACTCGAGCAGTACATGCAGCGAGAGGCGTAATGTTTTCAGCGGTCGCGGTTCGAAGGGAGAGGTCGGATAAAGGCCTCAGAATTTTTTTTAGTATGCGACAGAGTTTGGCGGAAATTACAGATACTGCGGCTCCTGTATCGACAAGTGCCAGGGCGGCGACTCCTTTGACATACACTTCAATTACGTTGGCTGGAGAGGGACGAGGACTTGAGCATTTCGACGTAGACGCAGTTCGTGCCTCGGGAACTGCGGCCTTCAGTTTTCCTGCTCGGTTGGTCCGGCACGGCGACGCATCGGAGAAAGCGAGCGACGACGTGGAGATGGTGAGCAGCGGGTAGGCGCGGGTGAGCGATCCGGACAAAATGAAGAGGTAGGAAGGCTGGAAGGCGACGATGAAAATTGAGCGGGGAACGGTGGCGCTCGCCAGATGTTCGGGAAAGGAAGCATGCGACGACGGCAATGGCGCGCCACATGACCAGCACCACCACAAGCAAAACATATTGGACGGTCATCGAAGGTGCGCCATTGTTGGGGGTAAGCTCCGACTCGTGGCTGAGAAGTCGGAAAATGCTGTCGATCTGGTAACGGCATAGGATGCGGCGAAAAGGTCGGTGGTCGATGCATAGGGGGTGGCGAGAGCGTTTTGTGGGCGAGGTCGGGCAACTGCTTCTGCGTACGTGAGTGGTGCAGTGACTGGCGTCGGATCACGTGCTGGAGGAATGGCTTGCCAAAGTTGCTCCTGGATGAAGTCGCGGATCGTAGGTGCCAAAGCGGGTGGTGGTTCCGGGACGCAAGACATCAAAGATAGCTGGCGAGCAACCTCTGCGCGAACGAATTCCTGAATCTTCAGAAACAGGGTAGCATGGTCGTCGCTGACACCAAGGCTGGACACAGAGTCGGCGGGCGCAGGGGGACGTCTGGTGTGAAGCCGTTGCCTGCGCAACTCGTCGTAACTCTGACACAATTCGATCACTTCAACGACAGTGCGAGGAGTCTTCGATAATAACATTTGGAATGCGTCGTCCTCAATACCCTTCATGATATGTTTGATCTTCTCCTCCTCCGACATCGACGCGTTCACCCGTTTGCAAAGATCAAGAATGTCCTCAATGTAGCTCGTGAAATTCTCTCCGCTCTCCTGGGATCGTGTGCGCAAACGGTGTTCTGCACGGAGCTTTCGTACTGCTGGCCGACCGAAAACTTGGGTAAACATGGTCTTGAAGACCAACCACGTAGTGAGGTCGCCTTCATGGTTGAGAAACCATAGTTTCGCAACGTCCGAGAGATAGAATGCTACGGTTCTCAACTTGGTAACATCGTCCCAATGGTTATTGGCACTCACTCGCTCGTATGAGGAGATCCAATCTTCAACGTCTTTTTCATCTGTGCCGGAGAAGATAGGGGGATCTCGCAGACGCAAGGCGCCGGCACAAACCAGGGTGGGCGGCGCCGGTGGAGGGGTTGGAGGAGTGCCGCTTGCGTCCTCGGGCATGATGGGGGGTAGAGTGCGACTCCGAAGTTCCAGGGTGGTCGAAACCCAGCAGACTCCACCACTTGCTAAGAGGTTTATTAGCAACGGGTGCAGGCGAACGGGTAGCAGTCACAAGCGTTCGGCCAAGGACAGCAACCACGAGCTCATGCCGGTGGCGATGCTGCTGAGGCACAGGTTACTCTTCTTCATTACAATATCTTTATTGCAGTGGTTTTCTCACTACATTATGTTATTTTTAAAGCAGCCGCTAGCATCCCGACACTCTCCGAGCCATATTTTGCTCGGCTCTGCTTTTTGTCTGACTTCCTGTCTGTCTGTCTGATATTTTGTCTGCTTGACCGCTCTGGCGCGGCGTGGACCATGTATGGCGGAAAGTGATCACCTGACGGTAACTGACCAATCGGCGGCGGGGCGGCGAAGAGAAAAGAGCTGCGGTACTTGCCAGGTTCCTGTGACTTTAGCGGTTAGTAGGCGCTGGTGCCACCTCGTAGTGTGAACATCAAGTGCCTCTTGCTCTGCCCGTCGCTCTTTCCACTACCCAAAGTATTCTTATGCATTGTAGCTAAGCCAGCAGAGCTGAGCAGTAGTCAGACGTCGCCGTCTCGCGGGGTCAGACGAATTCGACAAATTCAGCTGAGGGAAAGAGAATGCGCTCTCGTATCATTAATTTAATACAGGTTGTTTTATCGTAGTATTGTTTCAGGTGTAAAAGAACTGCAACAGCAAGCGCAACTCACACATTTTAGTGTATACAATGTCACCATTTATTCTTCGTTTAAACAGCCGTCCGCCTCTTGGGCGGCACGAAACTCGGAAACGAAAGTAGCGGTTGCTTTCCGTCAAGTTGGTTCAGCAACACATTTCACTTCGAGGTTACGTTACGCGAGTGTTGCTCTGCATGAGCAAGCCGCTTCTCGAGATCCTAGATTTTATTTTCCAAGGATTCACGCCTCGCATGAACTTCGTGGTTATCTATCGCCCTGTTTGGCATTCGTAAATGTTTTGTTCTCTAGCGTTTGCAGGAAACCTGAAACACCTTTTTTTATGTGTATTCAATGCCTGAAAGCAAGTCTTTCGGTTTATTCCGCATTTCTCGAATGTTATGTCGTGATGTACTTTTGGTGCCGTCTCGCAATGCCCTCAGTTACTGACGCAGTTCCTCTTTGATTTTATTCAAGTCGACTCAAATTTCGTCCGTTAGTTTTCCAGCCTTTCGCCATTAGTACGGGTCAGTGCACTTTAGTTCCAATTGCAAGTCCAAGTTGGTAGCAGCGAAAACGTTAAAAAAAACGAAACGCGTGTTTGCCCCACACATTTGCATTAACTTGCAGAAGGCAGAGCACTGGGGCCTTTAGTTTCCGTTGTCTGTACGTCACTGCTGCTGCCAATTGCTAGGGTTTGCCAAGAAGGTGTTCTTTCGGTAGTATGGTGGCGTGCGGGTAGTCGGGATGTTTGCACATTGCAAACACTGGTAATGGTAGCGCCTACTCGTCGCGGGTGAGGGGTTCATATCACAACCGGGCCGTTTCACACGTGTGTTCGATATAGGCGATGCGTGCAGTTCCGAAGTGGGTGATCTCCAGAAAATGGAACAGAGGGGCGTTCAGGTCTTTTTATTGCGATAGCAATTATATGGACACTTCAACCGGATTTCTGCCGTCGGCGTCGCCGTCGCCGTCGCCGTGAGGTTCCGTATAGATAAAATCTTCGCCGCGCGCCGTATGCACCAGCGGAAGCGTGCGGGGACGCGCGCTATCACGGAGAGCGAACGCACTCAATCTTCCACGCGCAAGCAAGGAAGCGGAAAGCCAGCGCCGGAGGGAGCGGGGGGGGGGGGGGGCACTTCTCTGCCAACAACCGCGCTCGTCACTCGTCCGCACAGTCTCTTATCTCTCCCACGCGCAAGCAAGGAAGCGGGAAGCCAGCGCCGGAGGGAGCGGGGGGGGGGGGGGGGGGGCGCACTTCTACGCTGCCAACAACCGCGCTCGTCGTTCGTTCGACCGCACCGTCTCTTATCTCCACACGGCTCTGACCTTTATGCTCCCTGCATTCGCCGCTCAATTTCCGTTGAAGCGATACACCGCACGTACATACGCTCGCTGCCAGCGTTTTGACAGTCGTTGACTGCAGTCATTCAGTGTGATCTATTCATGTTTGTTTGTGCGTGCTCACACCACGCTTGTTCATTCAGTTAGTAATAGTCGGGCCACATTTTCCAACGCACGCTACACATGCAATGCTGCCCAGATCGGCAGTGCAGCACTACAGGTGTGTCCCTTCGCACGCGCTGCCCACGGTAAGCGCTTCTCATCAACACCACCGTTTCACACGCGCCTTCTCGTGGTCATCGAGTCTCTCTTCATGTCGGTCTACTTACGCCGCAGCACACCTGCTTACATAATCAACTCATGTTTACTACAATTCATATTGCTACCAAGGCCGCTCACCTTACTTCGTATGACATTGCTGTGTTGCTATCGCATTCATTGCTTCGCCCTTAGGGCGAAACTGTGACATTTTTTTTACTGTACCTTGCCCCTACTGCCAACTATATTTGAAAATTGATTTGAAGACTTAATTTGAAAACCAGCGTGAGCGTCCATGGCCTCAATGCATTGCATTGGAGTGGTAAGACAAGTGCAGTTTTGGCCATTTCATGATACGCAGTGTTCGATGGTCATATTTTCAATTTGTACTCGCATTCTTTTTGCAGGTTTGCTCCTCAGTTAGGCGATGTTCCCAAAGCCTATCAGATCGGATGGTCCAACAAGGATCAATGGGGACTTTACTCCATAACAGCTGTTAATTCGAAGGGTGGACAGGACGGTTGGGAAGGCTACAAGGATAAGAACCACTCCGGATTCAACGCGGGCTACTACTACGTCTATTTCTACTTCAAAAATAAGAACACCCTGAACGTATGTTTAATAGTGCTTTGGCCTAATTTTGGCAGAACATTTATTGAACCGTCTACTGTTTGGTCAATCGCTGTGCGTAAGAACGTTTAAACCCTCCATACTTGAACCCATCCCTGTGACAACTTTTCACACCTGTTGTGCATTTACATATTTACGACACAAGGATTTTAATGTGTAAGCATTCTTTGGCGAATACTTCGGAGAAATCATGTCTGTCCCCTAACGCCTTGTCATTAGGAAATGAGTTCGTGATTGGTCAAGTTCATATATGTAATTGTTAAAATAGTGTAACTGCAGCTGATAGATGATTGGTAGCGTTAGAGTATGAAACAAAATCACCGAATATCCACGAAGTGAATGATGATGAGTGGGCGAAGCACCGGGGGATCATTCGGGTAACCGTGAGTCCCCCGTACATTGCCCACTCTAACATGCAAATAAGTGACAACACATGTGTACAGTATATACAATGTGGTTTTATTGGTCGTATATGGTATTGAGGTGCGGACTTCGTTTTCCCTTCATTAAGACTGCCTTGTGATCAGTGCAGCAGCACGGCGACGCCGGCAAGCGGACCCATAGGCGGCGAGAGTGCGGGAAGCGGCGGCAAAACGCCGGAAGCGTTCACTACCTGAGGTTGGTGGCGCCGATCCTCGGTTCAAGCGTGAGCTTTGCGAGCCTCAGCTCCGGGTCCGCATGCCGGCGTTGCCATGCTGCTGCAGCTTCGCGAGCCCTCAGCTCCGGGTCCGCTTGCCGGCGTTGCAGTTTTGCTGCAACTTCCCGCGCCCTAGACTCCGGGTCCGCTTGTTGTCTGCTTCGCCATGCTGCAGCAGCTTTCTGAGCCCTCGACTCCGCTTGCAGTTGAGCCGCCACTCTCGCCTTTTCATCCATAGCGGGCGCACCGTTATCAGAAGCGACCGTTATCATCCATGGCTGAACAGAGAAAGAGGGCGCGCGTCGGGAACGAACGCCCTTTGCACCGACCGTTATCATCCATGGCTGAAGTGAGAAATGGAGCGCGCGTCGGGAACGAACGCCCTTGTGCACCGCAGCACTCCTAGCGGACTCCATGCAAACCAGAGCTACGGACGACGACGACGACGAGGGGGGGACAAGGCTCGGCCCTAAGGTGTATCGCCCCTAAAATAAGCTTGTCCCGTCGCCTCGACGCAAGCACGAGCCGCTTGCTTTACCGTGACGACGACGACAGGAGACGCCGACAGCCGCAGCGTATAAGGTGCTCCGCACCTAAAACGTTCGCAGTGGTGAGTTTTGAACGAACCACCCCACGCCGAGAAAGCGAGTTTCTCATTTACCTACTAGGCGAAACACCCATGCTCTTTTATTTTGCACTAATTTTTATGTATTGGCACTGACACCCGGAGATCTTTGTGCTTTCTTGGAGATTTGTCGAATAGAGGGAAATCACTCGCATTGAAAAATGCTGTGTTGACGTTGCTTATCAAACAGTATCACGAAATGCATTTTATGTTCGCTTTAGTGCACTTATCCCAATTGAACAAGTAAGATGATTCATATAAATCCCAAAACTGCGAAATGTTCCACAACGTTCTAGAAATGCTTCTCCTTTATGTTCTGATGCCACGAACTGCCACTGTGAGGCGATTGGAAAACTTTCATCTGGAAACCCACTGTATTTTGTAATTTAATTGAAGTACAAAAATATAGGAAAGTGGCACTACTGATGCGGTGAAATTTTGCCCTTTCAACATGTACTACATTCAATGCCTATAGAGTCAATTCGCGTAAAACGGGACTTCGCTAGCCGAACACAGCAATTCATTATGAAAATCAATTATGCCTTCTGGTGTAACGCACCTGAACACGCCTAGCTCCATTGCATGCAATTAAATATGCAGGACGCTTCGGCGACTTTTCATATTTACAACCCAATTTTTAGCGATGCTGTTCCTTTTGAGTAGTTTCAATAATATCAGTTGCCTGTAGTTAAGCCACGTAGTTTAAGATATTGCCCATGTGTAACCTATGACTGATACGTTTGAAACGTGGGCCGCATATAGCGCTACCCAGCACTGGTTAAGGAATTTTCACGAAGCAGCAATTCATCCATGCACACTTTGCTCCGCCAGAACATTGGCTGTTAGACCCCTCCCCCACAAACACATACACACACACGACACGTTACCCATTTTTCCTAAGTTTGACCTCTGCTGCGTTCACAGTTCTCCTAGGGCAGCGTGGTCTCTATTGTGCGCCGTTCGTAAACCACACCTCGAACCCTTCGGATCACTTGCATGCGTTATTTACTACACATTCCGCATTAGTCCACGTACTCTGAAGTTCGCCTACACATCCTACATAACCTGCTCCTAATTGAAAATTAATTTTATAAGGTGCTTGCTTACCTCATCGAGAACATTGCGGAAACCTACTACAAACGCCGCAAAGCGCATAAAAAAGAATAAAAGAAGCAAACATTCATGATTGCTTGCAATGCAAGGCTTCTAATTAGGGCAGGAACGCTAAAGTTCTGCCACACAAACAATTTACACAATCCCAATTTGCACAAAATATAAACTTTGTGTGAAGTGGAGAAGAGGAAGAAGAAGCGCTCTTGCATCTGCCGCAGTGCACACGATCAGCGTTCGTGGATTATCTCGATTGTGTGAGACGTCATTGCCGTCTAATAAATCGTCGCACTACATTTCGTGGAAGGTGCTGCAATCCCCGACCTCACCCTGGAACTTGTCATTGTCATTTTTGCTGAGTCATGGTCATGACTATGACTTCTATCAGAATCCTTTAGTGTTTCCTTCACTTAGTGCCCACGTCCGAACCCATTTAAGTCGTTTTTCAGTATTAATCTTTTTTCGCTGAGCCCTTGTCATTCTTGCTCAGTCATGGTCATGTCTATGATTTCTACCATCATCTTTTAGTGTTTCCTTCACTTAGTACCCTCGTCCGAGCCATTCCAGTGGTTGTTTAGTGTTTATCCTTTTTCGCTGAGTCATTGTCATTTATGCTGAGTCATGCTCATGACTATGATTTGTACCAGCATCCTCTAGCGTTTCCTTCACTTAGTACCCTGCTTAGAATTAGGTGCACGCTAAAGAAGCCCAGGTGGTCCAAATTTTCGGAGTCCCCCACTACGGCGTGCCTCATAATCAGATTGTGGTTTTGGCACGTAAAACACCATAATTTTTTTTTCACTTAGTACCCACGTCCGAACCCATTTTAATGTTGTTTGAGTGTTCATCTTTTTCGCTGGGTAATTGTCGTGACCTACATGACATGCATGTCATGACATTCATGTCATGACATATCATTTATGTTCGTCATACACTGTTGTCACAGTACGCCAATTTTGGTGCATACTAAGTTAACGAAACGACCATGAGATCACGAAGACGTTGGCGGCTAGATAGATGCTGTCAAAGTAGCAAATGTTCGCCAAGAAATGCTTCGCATTTAAAAGGTAATTGCAAGCACTATAAGTTAGTCATAATTGCCGCGCCTTAGGAAAAGGCTGCGCGTGTCGCTTTTAGTAATGCTATACTCTACAGATTTCCTTTCTCTTCGACGTATTATGTAAGGGTATGTCGAAGGCTCTGCGTGTCTCGCACGTGTATTTAGAAGACGGCAGCATTTGAGTTCCATCGAGTGCGTGGAAGTACTTATAAATAAGCGCGAATCTTCTTGTAGTCTTGAACGCGTAGTTTGCGCAAGCTTTTTTTTTAATGCGTGAGTTTCACGCTAGAGTTTTGACCGCAAAGTGAAAGTGGGTCTCATAGTACATCCGTCAAGTCAACGAGGCTCTGAGTGGCACTATTACGTGCGTTAATATCGTATGTAGAGTATGAACATATGACATTTCAATTATCAAATATTTAGGGTCACTCTGCAGTTAGGTTGGAGGATTTCGGTGTTGTATGGATAGACGTGTAGTGTTCTGTTCGACAATTTTTTTTAATGCGTGAGTCGCACGCAAGAATTTTGACCGCAAAGTGAGAGCGAGTCTGATAGTACATCCGTGAAGTCAACGAGGGTATCAGTAGCACTATTACGTGCGTTAATAACGGATGTAGAGTACGAACAGACAGTCTATATGGCGTTTGTGCAGCCTATAATTTTTCAATGACCACTTATTTAGGGTCATCCTGCAGTTAAGTTGGAGGATTATGGTGTTGAATACCTAGACGTGTAACGTTCTGTTCGGGTTTTTTTTTTGTATAGTAAGCTGAAGGTTTTAAGTCCAAATCTTCCTCCAGTCCGCTACACTTTCCTGCATGGAGTGGCGCCTGACACCGCAAAAAAAAATCACCAAGAGCTACTGGGCCTATACTAGTCAAGGTGCAACCAAATTAGGAAGGCCACTAAGCCTCAACAAAGTCACTCCCTCACCAGAACAGGAATTGGCCTCCCTGGTGCCGTATTCGGCCACTACCTCCCTAATGACTCCAAAAATTTACCTATGGCCCTCAGTAACCAGCGGCTGCGGAACACCTGACCAAGCCGGCGATCAGACCTGCTACGCGGCAGAGGGTGCTAAGAATCTCTGGGTGCGGACAGGTCGCCACTGGAAACAGAACCTGACAGCGTTCAACATGCACACTCTATCGAGCGAGACTAGCTTAGTAGGGCTATTTGAAGAATTATCAGGTATTGCCGGGGATATTATTGGCCTTAGTGAGGTGAGAAAAAATGTTGAGGCTTATACAGTGCTCACTAATGGCCACGTCCTCTGCTTCAGAGGTCTTCCAGATATGATAGGATTCGGAGTAGGATTTCTTGTCCATAAGGGCATAGCAGGTAACATTGATGAATTCTACAGCATTAATGAGAGAGTAGCAGTCGTTGTAAAAAAGCTGAATCGGAGGTATGGAATGAAGGTTGTACAAGCCTACGCCCCAACCTCCAGTCACGATGATGAAATAGAACATTCTTATGAAGATGTTCAATTAGCAATGAGAAAGGTGCAAACTCAGTATACTTTAGTCATGGGTTACTTCAATGCAAAAGTGGGAGAAAATCAGGCTGGCGAACAAGCAATTGGCACTTACGGCATCGATTCTAGGAACACTAGAGGAAAGATGTTGGTAGATCGCGGAAAGAAATAGGCTCCGAATAATGAATAGCTTCTTAAGGAAGCGCAGCAACAGGAAGTGGACCTGGAAAAGCCCTCATGGAAAAACATGGAATGAAATAGATTTCATGCTCTCTGCCGATCCCAGCATAGTGCAAGATGTAGAAGTGTTAGTTAGGGTAAAGTGCAGTGACCATAGGTTAGTGAGGTTTAGGATTTCTCCCAATTTGATGAGAGAAATAATAAAGTTAGTCATTAAGAAACAGGCCAACCTAGACGCAGTAAGGGTAAAAGCAGACCAATTCAGGCTGGTGCTCGCAAACAAATATGCAGCTTTAGAACAGGATAATAAAGACATCATAGAGGTAATTAATGAAACCGTAACTAGGTTGATCTCACAAGCAGCAATTGAAGTGGGAGGTAAGGCACCAAGGCAACCAGCAGGTAAGCGCACCCAAGAAACAAAGGGCCTAATAACGAAACGACAAAACATGAAAATATCTCACTCAAGAGATCAGATAGAATTCGCTGAACTGTCAAAACTGATCAAGAAGAAGAAAGTAAGGCATATTCGACATTATAACGTGGGAAAGATTGAGAAAGCCGTAAAATATGGACGCCGCGTTAAATCAGTAAGAAGAAAGCTTGGCATAGGACAAGGCAAGATGTATGCACTCAAAGATAAGCATGGTAATATCATCAGCAATTTCGATGACACAGTAAAAGCAGCGGAAGAATTCTATAGTGACCTTCATTCTATATTGACCAGCCAGGCTACTTTCATTCGGAGTTGTGATGAACAGGATACAGAGGCCCCTTCTATAACTAGCGATGAAGTTAGAAGGGCCTTGGAAGACATGACCAGGGGAAAGGCTGCTGGAGAAGATGGAATAATAGTGGATTTAATCAAGGATGGGGCAGATGTCATACTTGAAAAGCTTGTGGTGCTCTATACGCAATGCCTCACGAGTTCAAGTGCACAAGAAAAATGGAAGAACACCATCATTATACTCATCCATAAGAACGGAGACGTTAAAGAATTGAATAATTTAGACCCATTAGCTTGCTCTCAGTATTGTATAAAACATTCACCAAGGTAATTTCAAATAGAATCAGGGCAACACTTGACTTCAGTCAACCAGGATAACATCCCTGTCATCAACCAGGCAATAGAGAAATTTGCGGAGTACAATCAATCTCTCTATATGGTTTCCATAGATTATGAAAAAGCATTTGATCCAGTAGAGATGCCAGCAGTCATACACACATTACGAAACCAAGGATTACAGGATACATACGTGAATATATAGGCAAATATCTACAAGGATTGCACAGCAATCTTGGTTCTCCATGAGAAAAGTAGAAAGTTGCCTATCAAGACAGGGGTCAGACAAGGAGACACAATGTCTCCAATGCTGTTCACTGCATGCCCTACTAAAAAATCCTATTTAAATTCAAACAGGGTTATACAGGTTTAAACTGGTCTTAACAGGGACCCGTTTGGCAACAAACAGGTGTAAACAGGACCCTTTTACACACAAACGGGTCTGAACGGGGTCCTCTTTGGCTTGCAAATAGGTTTAAACAGGACCCCCCACACACAAATAGGTCTAAACAGGGGCTTCGTTTAGCGAACAAACTGGTTCGTACCGGGCACTGGCACCAAACAGAGGCCTATTTGGCCTGCAGACAGGTTCAAACAGGAATCTCCGACACAGAAATGGGTCTAAACAAGGGACCCGTTTGATAGTTAAACTGGCTCATACTGGTCCCACTGGCACCAAAAAGGTCTACACAGGGGCCTACTCGGCACAAAAACTGGTTAGAACGGGACCTTTGTAGCTGTCGTACTTGATGAAGTCATACCATGCAATTTAATGCTTGAACAGATTTACGGTAAAATTCGACGTTGAAATTGGTACACACGCGCGAGCGCTCCGCAACACCGCAACGACAGCCGTCGGTTGTGCGCCGGCACCAGCGCACAACCGACGGTGCCGTCAGAGAGGGGGAAAAAAGAAAATGGTAATGCCAAAAAAAAAGACAAAGCGGGATTCGAACCCGCGTACCCCAGATCCCAAGGCAAACGTCGTAACCACTGGGCCCCACATTTTTTTTTTTTTATTTAATGCCATTTCACAAACACAAACAAAATTGATCAGATACACATGTACATATTGTAAATACACCAGCCACAGCTCGGCTGGTGTATGTGGCTTACAAATGTTTCACAGAAGCCAATTGATCCAATACAGGTAGCCATTCTGGGGGTTCACATTGGGCTCTGAACAAGTCTCGGGTGTAGATAACACTCTCAACAAAATAGTGTCTTGCTGAGTGAATTTGTATATGGGCATGCCTAACATCCATCCTGGTCTTCCATACGCTATGCATACAAAGCAACATTAGCATATCACTCGGCACTTCCCCTGTATCCGCACATGGAAGAAACCGGAGTCCAAAAGGGCTTAATGGCAATTCTTTTTTAAGAGTTCTTTGCAAGACATCCCACAGGAATACGGCATCGTGGCAGTCTAGAAAAATATGTTCTATTGTTTCCGGTTTCCTGCAGATTAAACAATTTACTGACCAAGGTACAAACAGACCTTTACTTTGTAACCATGGCTTGACAGGGAGAGTGTCGGTATGTATTTGAAAAAAGAATGTTTTAACTGAGGGCCTGATCGGCATTTTTTTAACACGCTTTAACACATCGCGTTCAGGACCTAGCTTGTAGACAGCTCGATAGACAGGTGTTGGTAAGAATACATCAAGAATATCACAATACAAACGCTTTTTCGTAACATCAGACAAGTATTCATATGAAAACCTTGCCTTGAGCAAGCGTATAGACATTACCACTTCACGCAAATAAGAACTAAGCGGTCCTGCTTTCAAAGAAAACGATGATACAACAAAATCAGATAGATAATTCTGTAATCGTGCTTGGATCACAGTTCTCAAAAATACATCAGTTTGATCCCGCACAAAGAAGAATCTGCTCACCAACTGCTTGAAGAAAAGATGCGAGAGCCCTAGTCCCCCATTTTTCACCTTATGAAACAAATTGCACCGGCTGGTGCGCTCCCACTGCGATCCCCATATAAAAGTCGCGAATACTCGGTGGAATTTTTGAACCGAACTTCTGGTCATGGTCATCACTTGCAACACGTAAAACACTTTGGCAATTAAAAAAATATTGCAAACGGAAGCTCTTGCAAATACTGAAAGGTTATGGCCACCCCATTTATCGGTAGTACTTTTAACACGTTTGTTTTCCTCAGACCAATATTCTTCCGCATTTCGGTAATAATTTAGTGGAACTCCAAGGTACTTTCCTGGGGAAGTTGTCCAATTCATATTGCCGTACACATCGGGTGTGCTCTCCCAGATGCCATGCCAAAATCCAAGGCATTTCGGCCAACTGATCGCGCTACCTGTTGCTGTGCAGAAAGCTATAGCTATTTTGACAACTTCTTCCACGCTTTTCTTATCAGTACAAAACACAGCTATGTCGTCCGCATACGCTAGAACCCTAATTTCACTGCTCAAAAATGTATAGCCTCGAATACGCGGTGTTGCAAGTAAACCTAAACAAAAGGGTTCCAGGTAAATCGCAAAAAGAAGAGGAGACAAAGGACATCCTTGTTTCACGCTTGACCGCACAGGAATTGAATCACTTAATTCTTTGTTAATCACTAATTTGGCTGTACAATCATGATACACCATTTTCACACCTTCAGTAATCACAGATCCAACATTTACATGCTCCAGCAGTAAAAACAAAACTTCATGTACAACTTTATCGAACGCTTTATGCAAGTCTAACTGAATCATGGCCACGCGGTCATGCATTGCGTCACAACATTCCAGAATACTTCTAGCTATGTGTATGTTTGTAAAAATTGTTCTACCTTTAATACCACACGTTTGATGCGGGCCAACAAGGGACTGAATAACGCTTTGGAGCCGTCTAGCTAACACCTTCATGTATATTTTGTAATCTGTATTGGTCAAACTAATGGGACGGTAAGACTCAACTGAAAGTAACTTTGCAGGGTCATCAGTTTTGGGGATCAGTACTACATGCGCTGTCCTAAAAGAGAGGGGTGCTTGCTTTTTTTCATAACATTCAGTGATCACTCGATGTAAAGCCATTGCCATTTCTGTTTTAAAAAACTTGTATATGGCTGCACCCAATCCATCCGGCCCGGGTGACTTGCCGTTACTTAATTCATCTATTGCCGCTTCAATTTCTGCCACAGTAATTTCAGATTCCAGTGACTCTCTAACCGTGTCTTGTAATCTCGGCATAAGGGACAGAAAGTCAACTCGGAAGCGCTTGGGGTCATCAATTTTTTGGCCAAGAAGCTCTGTGTAAAATTCAACGAATGCAAGTGTTATCTCTTTGCTTTCTTGGGTAATTTTGTTACGATATCGAATTTCATTTATCGCTTTATTTGCTGCATGCTTCTTTTCTTCACTAAGCACACGATTAGTGGGCGTTTCGCCCAGCCACAATCTTTCAGTACGCGCCCTTATCATTGCGCCGCGGTACTTATCTTCATCGATCAACTCGAGCTTTGCTTTCACCTCTTTTATTTCTTTTTTAAACGCTCCAGGCACTTCATTTTCGACGCCTAACATATACTCCAGCTCACTGCGTAACTGTTTCTCTTGTTGCCTTTCCTTGTGACGTAATACACAGGCTCTATCAATTGCAGCAATTTTTATATCACATTTAAACTGTTCCCACACTGCTATGAAGCTGTTACTTTCAGTATGAAGGGCATTTGAAAGGCATGCTTTGGCTCTTGTGACAAATACTTCATCTTGCAGCAGTTTCTCATTAAACTTCCATAGGAACCAGTTAAACTTCACAACCTTTCGTTTTTCGCCAATGGTAACCGTTACCAAACAATGGTCACTAAAACTAAGGTGTTGTGTTTCATAAGAGGAGCATAGTGGTACAAACTTCGCCGGTATGTATATTCTATCTAGCCTCGCATGGGAGTCACCTTGAAAATGTGTATATCGTGCTTGGCCATCTCGTGTCATGACATAACCAATGTCCTCAAGCTCTCTCTCAATCACAATTGCACTCAAAAGCTCAGCGCTTCTATCGCGCACATTGAGACCCGTTGTTTTGTCCTCAGCTCTACAGACGCAATTAAAGTCCCCTAGAACCACAATATTTCGTTCTGTTTTCAAAAACCCTTCAGCATACCTGAAAAAAGTTTCACGTTCATGCATTTTGTTTGGTGCGTAAATGCACACAGCACGCCACTGTAATCCAGAAAAAACAAAATCACATGCAACCAGTCTCCCACTATCGCAGGCGGACACTTTTTCAACAACCGCGATGCTATTGCGAATAAAAATGACGCAGCCTCCTGACCGTCCAACAGCGTGGCAAACACATATATTGTATCTAGAGCGAAAAATTTGAACCATTTGTTCTGTTTGCTCCTCACTTTCAATTTTTGTTTCTTGTACAGCTAGAAGGTCAACGTCATTTTCCAAAAGAGTGCGACTAATCTGACATTGCCTCCTGCGCGAACACAGTCCTCTCACATTCAATGTCGCAACGCGAAGGCTAGATTGAAAGTTAGTCGCCATTTCATGGAGGTTGCTTGGCCAGGCGTCCTACTCACATCGCAACAGTGGGTTTCTTGGCATCCTCGTTGAAGTCGTCTGGAACGTCACCTCCGCTAGTGCGGAGGCGTTGTAGGGTTCACCCTACGGTCAGGCGGCAACTTTGGCTTCGGTTGAACCGAAGACCGCCGCCCAGTCGACGCCTTCGTTGGAGGCTCGCCGGTGCCGGACGCACTCGCTTTCCCTATGTTGTCGGAGTCTTCGTAAGGCCGCTTTGCAGCGACGCTTCCGGTCGTGAGCATCTCGGCGTCCGTTACCTCCTGGTCGGCGTCTTGCGCTACTGACAATAACGTGTTTGCGGCCTTCGATTCCGCGTCATCTGTTGTAGTCTCTGGCATCGTTTCCGATGCTGCAGCCGAGGGCTCGGCACCACCATTCGCTTCCTGAACAGCTCCTGAAGAAGCTTCAGAGGGCGTTGCAGCAGTCTTCGCGCCGTCGTTGTATTCCCTGCTAGCTTCTTCGGCGTCGGCGGCGTCCATCAGGTGTTCTGACACAGCGTCGCTACGGAGTGGGCCTGTAACGCTGGCATAAGAACGCACGCACTGGGAGTCATCGTGGCCGAAGCGCCGACAGATCCCACATCGTGGAACGCGGCACTCTCGTCGGATGTGTCCGGTGCCACGGCATCGGAGGCAGAGCGGCGCTCTGCCAGGAACGAAGACGAGCGCCATGTCTTCGGCAACACGCAGCTGGTGAGGAAGGTCATCCACTGTAACGCCCACCTTTAATTTCAGCGTCACCGAGCGGGTTGTTGATCCTTTGTCGATGCATCCCTTGACCTTCCACTTGTCTCTGCTGATTTCCGTAACTTTTCCAAACGGCGCCAAAGCCACTCGCACGTCATCGTCCGGTACGCCATGAAGCAGCCAGTAAAGCTTCAGTCGGACACCTTGATCGCGTGGGTCGATGACCATGCAGCGGTGATCTTTAACGTTGAACGCATCTGCCGCTAATATCTTCTTCTTGCCTTCCTCATCCTTAAACGTCACTGCCCACAGGTGATTCATTTGGTATGCCCCGAGGGCAACCACTTCCGGCAGCAGTGAGAGACGCGCAAGGCTGTCTCGGACATGCTCGACTCGATATGGCCTGGCTTTTACATCACCATGCAAAAACACCGTGTTTAAAACAGACGCACCTGTGGGCAGATGAGGCAGAACAACCTGGTAATCTTCAGCCGGCTTTTCAGTACACCTGATACCGCGGCCCACACGGGCCGCTGAAACCTCCCCTACAAGGGAGCACATGATGACACGTCCGAACGCTGCGAACGCCGAACGCCCACTCCACTGGGCCCCACATCCCCGCTTCGAAATGGCGTATTCATTGAATTCATACGATTGCTTTCGAGCGTCGTCGTCGAAAAAAAGGTCGTGCCATCCTCCTCGCCCTCCTTTTTTTCTCTCTCGCATGTGCAATCGTCCGCGGAAAGCAATATACGCGCCCCGGAACCGGCGGCCAGCGAGCTCGAACTCGAACGCATAATATCGAAATACTGCCACAGAACACCCATACAAACTACCACATACTACGCCGTCACGATACATGCGGTCACCAAAGGGCAGAAAGTGGGCGACAGCACGAAAGCATGGTCGCTTTCGGTGCCCCCAGGAGGCGCTGCCACTGCCCCAGGGGTATGACCGGTAAAATTACAGATAATATTGTTTTCCCGTCTTCTGGTGTTGCTCCCTGTTGCTGTGCGTGCGCGCTGCATTGAGGCAGGTCGATGTGGATGTTTAATCGTGTGTACGCTGTGCCGAGAGAAAATGTCGTGCCTCTTGTGTGCTTTGATGATCACTTAGCCCCTGGGACCGCGTAACGTAGCTCGCAGTATCGTGTGGTTTGCCGATGTCGATTATCGTACTTATGGCCCGCTTGCGCTTTCTTTGTTCCCGGCTCATGAAAAAGCCTCTGATAATATCGCATCGGATCACAGTGCACATAAGAATTTGTTGAGGTATTACGTGCTGTAGTTAATCCGCAATTGAACAATGTTTACGTCGGAAGGATCGTCATGCAGTCGACGCCGGGACCTGATATGAAGGACCGTTTGCCGACTGCGCCTAGAAAGGTAAGTCCGGCGCTTGCGCGCAGTTTTGTAGTCAGGGGTTCGTGAAGTGTGAATTGTTATACGGATCACGAGATGATTATTAAAGCGACCACAATGATAAATGTGTTTTTTCTAATGTTCGTTGTTCATGTCGCAGTGCACATTTAGCGAACAGTTTCACGAGAAATCTCCTGAAACTTATTGAACGTTGCCAGGAGCGTTATCATGTATTTGCTTTCTGCTATAAAGTATGCTAGCGCCGGTGATTGTTTGACCTGAATGGTAAAGAAATAATTCAACCAGGAAAGTTACTGCTTGTGTACATAATTTCTGTATAGGTATTTCTAGAAGTACAGCCTTCCGCATTTGTAACTATATTGCGCGAGCGTCGATCATGGGTCACTTTAGCGCCTTCGACGGCGATACTTATAATAGCGAGACCGACAAAAGTAAGCAGACGCGCATAAAGAACTCTCCAGCGCAAGCGTCATCTGCTCTTCTCAGGAGCTGCTCTTCTCAGGACGACGCACGCCCATTTCATAGTATGCTGGTGCGATATAGTTAAAAATGCGGGAAGCTGTACGTCAGCTAACGGCTGCGCGAGATGGTACTACATTGTTGTGTCTGACGCATGGCCAGATTTTAGCTTGTATGCGAATTCTCCTACATATAGTGTCGCCAGACAGGCTGTATTTCTTGTGGTGGGTGTGCTGTGTGTTTTCGTGTGTTTGTAAATGTTTGATTATTTCACAGAAACGGAGATTACAACAGCAGTGTTTCTTTTTCATCGAATTTTTTTTTCTGCTGAAAAATAGGGCGTTTGTTCTTGTAATTTCCAGTGCAAGCTCCTTCGAGACAATGCTTTGTTCCACCGCATAAAGAAATTCGATTTTGGAACACTTTTCATGTGCTAAGGAATTTTCTTCGTAGTACAATTCACATTTTACTTACTACAGATGTGCGTTTGTGTGAAGCTTTTGATAGTAGATTTATGTTTGCTGCAGTTTCATTTCATGTTAAAAAACCACCCGTGATGTAACAATCAGATGTTTGCACAACCAGATGCAGCTTAGTGTAGTTCATTATATGAGACTTTTCAGCATGTAACATGATCCTGCTAACGCGCAAGCTTGCAGTTTCAGCAGGGATTACAGTAAATTGAACATTTATTATTGTTTAGAGATGTCAAGATTTCGTGAACCAGAGGAATCTCTACACCGCATAGGAACCTAATACATTTCTGCAGCCGGAACAGCACGGCAAAGCATCTGATCTGCATGCTGCGACAAGGTGTGTGCAAAACGGTTCCTGCCACTTACACAAGCTGTAGGTTGTGTTGGTATAATTCATACCTGTCAACTCTCCTGAATTTCTCGTGAAGATCTCTAACGAGTATTCCAGAGGGGGCACTTGCTTTAGGCCAGTTTGTTCAGATAAATTCCTTAAACAGGCTAAATCGGCAGCAGCAAGAACACTGAAAATGCGCTCTGTGATATAAAACAGTGTTGTCAGTTCTGGTGTTTCAAGTTCGCTGCTGCTTTGTGTGCTATTTCTCAAGTTAAATAATGGTTATTTATGTGTGTATCAATGCAACAATGTGGGTGCTGAGAGGAAGCGTTAAAAAATGTGCGCTATCTAGCCAATCAAAAATTTTTGTCTGCAGAATTTTTACAAAATATAAACTTCGCAGGTTGCCATGTATGACATAATGTACAGCACTGTTGCTATGAATATGCCATATTCATAACTTGCAGTTTCGGGGGACTTGAATCGCATATTTTGAATCTGGCCTACCTTCAGTTTAATCAATTCATTTAAGTAGCCTCCTCTGAGTTATATGTAGTTGGAGACTATTGTAGAAATGCATGATGTGCTGCTCCCTACTGACTGTATTGTGACAATTTATTTAGGGACCATCTTGTGAGGCACGCATATCCCTTCATGTCTTGCTATGATTTGCCCGACAAAAGCAGCAGGGCTTTGGTTACCTTTGTTATGGCACATTCTTGTAGACTTCCGTTTCTCTCTCTTCTAACATACGTGCATGTGCAAATTCTGTATTCTTAATTATATTTCCGTAAGTTGTCCTAATTGTGTATTACATTTTAAAAAATTTGGGGGGGAGCGGGGTTATTGATTCCCATAATACTAGAGAGAACGGGACCTCAGAACAAAAGGCCACAAAAGGTGGCTTCAAGTGTTCGAAGCTCAGAACTTAACATTCTGTCTCCTAAAGCACTACCAGTATGAAACTGTTTCTAATTGCTTTGTTTTTATAAGCTAGCTGCCTGATTTGCAGCCGCATTGTGAGAGAGTATGTTTCTTTTCTTCTTTTGTTTGAGTTCTTTTGTTGAATGTTCTCCTTTTTAGTTCAGAAATTTTTTCCTACTACCTCACGGGATACTCCAACGAGCCTATGAGGTATGTTTATAAATAAATAAGTAAATTCCTGAGGCATGCAACAAACCATGCAAATCAGTCCCTAAAAGTCATAACAAGGATCTATTATTTTCAGCAGCTACCTCAGTCATACTGTGCTCACTGGCGCACTGACAAAAACCATTGCAGCAGTGAAGCACTACTCTAAAGATTTCCCTTTCAACACTTTTAACTCTCATATGCTGTCTTCTCCAAATCGGGTTGAGTGCATGTGGAATGTTTCGGCGATTGTTTTTACCTCAACCATTATGCAAAGCAATAATGCAAAGGTTCAGCTTGTTGACTGTTGCTTATTTATACCTATCCTGATCTTTGGAGTTGACTGTATGCTTTCTTTTTTTTTGCATACATGCCATGGTTGCTTAGTGGCTATGGCGTTGAGCTTCTAAGCACGAGGTCTCGGGACGAAATCGTGGACATGGCGGCTGCCTTTCCAAGGGGGTGAAATGCGAAAACACCTGTGTACTTGGATTTAGGCGCACGTTAAAGAACCCGAGGTGGTCCAAATTATTTTGGAGTCCCTCACTACGGCGTGCTTCATGATCAGACTGTGGTTCTGGCATGTAAAACCCCATAATGTAATTTTTACACAAAAATAAGGTGGCTTTTAATGATGCCACCTTTTCACATTACTGCATAACCACAAGTTTGTCGAAATAATTGAACAAATGTCATCAGTCTTCTTTAAAAGCAAACTTGTCTTGTACAGCAGCTCAAATAAGCCATTTTCAGTGCAATAGAAGGCTTAGGATGTTGCCAGAAAATTGTGTCGCATAAGGATGTGCTGCATCGGAAGGCATGTTTCTTGCTCATTGTAGCATTATTTCGTCTGTATGTTCCTTTCAATGCTATTCACTGTGCACACATACTAAATAGATAAGGAACAGGCAGATGGAGCATCCACAGTGCACGCATACCAAGGAAGGCACAGCACGCTTTCGCTCTCTGTCTGTCGCTTATTTCCCTCATATGTGTTCATTGTGAGCACCACCAAAATGAACAGTTACCGACTTGCCCAAGCTTCAACTCTTGTGCTTGGTGTTTTTGTCTACAAAATGCCCATAAGCAAGCCATAGTGGTGGTGATTTTCGCATGTATGGAAAAGGCTTATTCAATTCCAGAATAGCTTCATTTGTTTTCGGCATAGTAATGAACTTGCCAGTGTTTATTTTAAAGGCTGAATTGCATAGGAAACTATTGTGGTATTCCTAATGGCACCCTTTTGCATTAAGTTTGTGCAGATGCTTGAAGCTTGTACTATGTTGATGAAAATAGGGTTGAAGCTAAAGAAGCATGTTTGTCAAAATGTAGTGAATGCTTCCCGGTAGAAATCCGGAGTTATGGTTCTTTGGACACTTATTGGTTAGCCTTAGGGGTAATGCGATTAGCCTTATCGATGCTATAATGTTGCAGGGTCTGCAGGATGGCCAGCGTTACAAAAACATTACCATCATTGTAAGAATACATGTTCTGCAATAATATAAGGATTGCCCCCCCCCCAAGTGACAACGCTTGCTTACGCTATATCTGCGATAAACCAGGTTTACTCAGCCAGACAGCCATCCGTGCATGAGAGGGAGGGGGGGCGGCAAAAAAAGGGCTTTGGAGTAATCTTCTTCAAGTAGATGGCTCATAGATCCGATATTTCTTACTGTGCATGCTATGTTGCTCAAAGCCAACTTAGCGATCGGTACAATGTCTGCTTTATTACTGTTTATGCCTAATGAAGGTTGATTTGTTCACAGTGTCACTTTCTATATTGTTTCTCTTATGGCACTAAGCTCGCTTGTTTTAATGCTGCTATAGGCATGGCTGGGCCTGGAGATGAAGTGTAAGCAGACCGTGCTATGCTGCGGATCGGTGCCAATCTTCACATCCGAGTTGTTCCCACGACAGTCAAGCACCACTATGATTCGCTTCATTGGCAAGGTAATATAATATGGTGAGCTTGCACCTCAATATTGGTATTGAAAAATATGTTAAGTAATAGACACAAGAGTTCGCCTTTATGACAGATACACTCATGTTCTTTTTTTTAAAGACCTCTTTTAGCACTGTTCTTTATGGTCACGTTTTCAGAGGATGCTTATACTCCTTTATTGCAAACTGCCGTGGAGCTAGTTTATGTGTTAAACTAGCACTCTTTCACGAAGAAAAAGTCCAGTTTTACTCGCACAGCGATATGGTGCAAAGGGCGAAAGGGTTGAAATAGATCAATCTGAATGTATGTCGCTGACAAAAATACAAAAAGGGCGCATGGCATGGCTAGCGCAATTTCTTTTACAGTGATGATAAGCAGTCTCAATGTCTAATAATTCTATTGATGGGGAGCTAGCACACTGGTTCCCCGTCATTAGAATAAGGAAAGCTTCACATATTTCTGAAGCACTCTGGTCCTTATATTTTGCCACAATCAAGTGGTTTTTAAATATGGGTGCACTTGCACTGAGGGCAGTGCAATACTAATGCCAACTGACCCACACATCACGTTTGCATGGTCACGCAGCCTGCCATTTATACATTTGGCTTGTTTTGTGCAAAGGACTGAACTTCAACACTGCAGGATACTTCACGATATGCTGGCGAGAGTAACCTGCACCGTGGAACATGCGTTCAGTCAGCTCCTTCTGAAGTAAAAGAAAAGGTCCACGTGTGTAGCTGCCATGGTGTAACCCTGGAATCTGTTTCTGCTCCGCAACTTGAGCTTTTTTTTTTAAGTGACCACAATTTCATTATTATAAACGGAATGCATTAAAGAGGTTGAGACACCAAATTTTGATGGTACAAAAGGCCTGCTGTAGGCTTCCTCTGTATGAAAGGACACTCAACATGAAGTGTTGGACACAGCAAATGTTTAAAATATATTTTAATTCGCCTCCAAAGAGTGCCTAAATGCTCGTTCTCGCGATTGAGACCCATCGCTAGCGCGATTAACATCGACGACACTGTGTTGGAAGCGTAGCGCGTTTCAGTGACGTCATACCACAAAGTGACGTACAATAAGCGGTGACCCACAGCACGGGGCAAGCATCGAGAGCCTCGAGTCTAGAGTGCAGTATAAGCTGCATCGGACGCAGACGCAGAGACGGAATCGGAGCTGCCGCAGCTAGCGATGGCAACTGTCGGCGTGGGTTTGTTTGCCTGCGCTGGTACAAAACGTGTGTGCGAGGACAGACGGTGCAGCAGTGCGTGCGTCAAAGCCTTGTGGGCCCACGTGACCAAGCTTCCTAGCCAGTGACATCACTGTCCAACTCGGCGCCGAGAAACCGAAACCGAAAATGGTGCACATAAATAATGCGATATTAAATTATTTACCGAGAATATATAAACCTTCCAGCGTGTATCATGCTTTCCGGAGCAATAAGAAACGTTTGAAACAAACAACGCGCAAGCCACAAATTTGATGTCTCAACCCCTTTAAGAGGTTCAAACTCGGGGTAATATTTTTATCTGCATGACTTTGTGGACAAAAACTGATGAAAGGAGGCGCAATGCGACTATTGAACCTGTCCAGGCGACAGGGACGTCAATAAGTTTTAAATCTATTTGCATAGGCTAACAATCGCAAGGCAAACTGCTGTAATTGCGTGAAAAAGTGCCATGTACTTATTACTTCAAGGAATAGTGCCAATCTTTTTCAGCTGTAGTTAGCACCATGTATGTACACTGCACGTATAATTTGAGTTAAATGTAAGGAAGGTATTGCAGAATAGGCCATTTAAAACTAATGACCATAATTTTGGCATTAGTAGATCTTTGCTCAGACCATCTGACAATTTCTTGGAAGTATTAAATGTTTGTTTATGTAGGTGCTGTCAGCATATTCTATATTAGCATTTGGTCTTAAGCATATACTGTTTGCTCTTAAACCCGGCCACGGTGGCCGCATTTCGATGGGGGCGAAATGCGAAAACACCCGTGTACTTAGATTTAGGTGCACGTTAAGGAACCCCAGGTGGTCAAAATTTCCGGAGTCCCCCACTACGGCGTGCCTCATAATCAGAACTGGTTTTGGCACGTAAAACCCCATAATTTCATTTTTAATTTTTGCTCTCAAAAAATTTAATTCTTGAGTTTCACATGCTAAAACGACGATATGATTATGAGGCACGCTGTAGTAGGGGACTCTGGATTATCCCTTGAACTCTTGTTAACTCAAACTCTGATATCTCAATATATCAGTTAAGTCAAAAATTTTTTCGTGGCTCGGTATCGACTTTATGTATATTTGACCTCTTATCTAGCAATGCTTCTGTGCTGTGCTCCGGATATCTCGAAATCTTGAATGCAACACTGTGGTGAAAATGTTATCACCCGAAGGTTTCCATACGTTGTACGCAGCTGCGATATCTCCAAAAGTTGCAAGATCGCAAGTTTGTAGCAAATTCTGCTTCATTCTACGCCACTCTTGTCATCCACTGTTCACGGCCGGCAGAGATCTCATTGGTAATCCGGGCAGAATGTTTCTCTGAACCCTGACAAAATGCAATGAGCATGATAAGGTACTGCATCCTGCTTTTTAACTATATTACATGAGAACACTATAATATGGTTGTGCATCATCCTGAACGGGACATCGCATTAGACGACTCTTGCACAGGATAGTGCTTGGTGCACCTGAGAGTACTTCTACATGTCTCGCTGATTATTGCGCCTTATAGGTGCTAAAACGATGTGTGATGGACGCTTGCACGATATGGCTAAAAATGCGGGAGGATATACACCTGAGCACAACAACATGCGTGCTCATGTGTACGCATAGAGTTGCCAGCATGCTTATTTCCTGTGCTCTGTGCTTCTGTGTGGATCTGTGCGTTAGGCCATACCACGTGCTGCGCCGAATGTTTGGTATGTTATTGGTATTTTCTTCATTAATAAGTTCAGGGCCACGATCTTGTAGCAATGCGTTGTCTGATGCCATTTCTTATCGTGGTGTATCTGTAGCAATGCATTGCTACAAGATCGTGGACCCGAACTTGTTAATGAAGAAAATACCAATAACATACCAAACATTCGGCGCAGCCCGTGGCATGGCCTAGCACGCAGGTCCACACAGAAACACAGAGCACGGGAAATAAGCAAGCTGACAACTCTAAGCGTACACATGAACATGCATGTTTTGGAGGCCAGGTGTACAGCCTCCCATATTTCTAGCTATATCGCGCGAGCGTCCATCGCGCGTCATTTTAGTGCCTGTAAGGAATAATAATCAGCGAGACCGGAAGAAATGCTCAGGTGCACCAAGCACCCTCCTGTGCAAGAGTCGTCTAAGGTGATGTTCCCTTCAGGACGACGCACGACCATATTATAATGTTCTCATGCAATATAGTTAAAAAGCAGGAGGCGGTACCTTCTCATGCTCATTGCACTTTTTCAGGGGTCAGAGAACACTCTGTCTGGATTACCAATGAGATCATGGTGTAGAATGAAGGAGAATTTACTACAAACACCATTATAAAATGTTCCATCAAGCCAGCAACCCACTAGCCCATCTAAGTCTCTTAATTATCAATATGGGATAAACCAGCCAAACACGGTGGATGCTAAAACCACTATTCCACTACGGTATTTACTTTGCTGGCAGAACGGTAGCTTCCGAGTAATTTATTACCGTGACATGTCCATGCTGCTTTTTAAATGTGCATTTTATGCTTGTACTACTTCTGTTGCTTCAATACTATTGTTAATCGAACAGGTTGTCTTTTTGATTATAACACTTGTTTCAGTGGCCCGCTAATTCTGACAGTTTATTCTACCACAGTAATGCATGTTCCCTTAGAATCGTAGCCAAATTGCCTGAAACCAGTTACCTTTGAATGAGATTTGTTAGTATCTCCTATGTTCTGAATGCTTACCCATTCTTATCTGTGTGAACATAACTGCTTTTGCCTTTGTGTGAAGCTGTTGCTTAAGTGAAAAGAAATTGTTGGCTTTTCTTTACTTTTTCAGGTGCCCTGCAAGCTCTCACCAAAGCAACAGATTCCCCTGGTTTTCTGTCAGAGTACCATTAGGATTTCGAATAAACTATGCTTGTCAGATGTTCGACATGCCCCGTCTTAAAATTGGAGCGCTTCAGTATTAATGTTTGAATGGGTGTATATAAAAGTATACTTATGTCTTTCTTTTACAAGTCCTCTTCACCCGACATTTTTCCAACTTAAAATTACGCTTTGCTGTACATTTGTTTTACGCACAAACCATGACAGCAACACAACACTGCAGTAAGATGATTACAAATGATAAAGCATGCAGTACACCTGCAAGAATTACATTTGCATACTTGTAGTACATATGAAAATGAGCTACCAATCTTTTTCAGGTTGCATACTCTTATTGGTCATACATGTCAAGCGCACTCATAGGCCACACAAAAATCGTTCAAGGCTGATCTCAAATCCATAAGTGCACCAAATAGATTTAAAGAGTGACTTATGTTAAGTGACATCGGACCAGTCTAACGGAACCTCGCCCAAATATGGAAATAAATAGGTTCGAACAGGGGTAAACAGGACTGGGTTAAACAGGACAGGACTGAACAGGGCCAAACGGGAGTGGACTAAACGGGGACAAACTGGTCGGGGCTAAACGGGTTCAAACGGGGACAAACTGGTCTGGACTAAACAGGTTCAAACAGCGGCAAACAGGTCTGGACTAAACAAGGTCAAACGGGGTCCCGTTCCATAATCCTATTTGACGAAACCCATTTGAAATCAAATAGGATTTTTTAGTAGGGTGCTAAGAAAAAGTACTCAAGCTCTTAGACTGGGAAGGCTTAGGAGTGAGAATCAACGTCAAATATCTCAGCAACCTTCGGTTTGCAGTTGACATTGTCCTTTTCAGCAACAATAGGGAGGAATTACAGCAAATGATTGAGCAGCTCAACCGAGAAAGTGTAAGAGTGGGGTTGAAGAATAATATTCAGAAGACCAAGATAATGCTCAATAGCCTGGCAAGTGAACAAGAATTCAGGATCGCCAGTCAGCCTCTAGAGTCTGTAAAGGAGTACGTTTAACTAGGTCAATTACTGACAGGGGACCCTGATCATGAGAAATGAATTTATAGAAGAATAAAATTGGGCTGGAGTGCATACGGCAGGCATTACCAAATCCTGACTGGGAGATTACCGCTGGCGTTGAAAAGAAAAGTGTACAATCATTGCATTCTACCGGTGCTAACATATGGGGCAGAAACTTGGAGTTAAGCAAAGAAGCTCGAGAACAAGTTAAGGACCGCACAAAGAGCGATGGAACGAAAAATGTTAGGCCTAAGGTTAAGAGAAAGGAAGAGAGCGGTATGGATCAGATAACAAACGGGGATAGCCGATATTCTAGTTGACATTAAGCGGGAAAAGTGGAGCTGGGAAGGCCATGTAATGCGTACGATTGATAACCGGTGGACCATTAGAGTTGCAGAATTGATACCAAGAGAAGGGAAGCGCAGTCTAGGATGGCAGAATAGTAGGTGGAGTGATGAAGTTAGGAAACTAGCAGGGGCAAATTGGAATCAGCTAGCGCAAAAAAGGGGTAATTGGAGATCACAGCGAGAGTGGGCCACGGTGGGGGCAGCCCCCCGCCCAGAATTTTCGCCTGCCCCCCCCCCCTTCCCTAGAGTGCCGAAAAGCTGACCCAAGGTATGCGGTATGAGACAAAATGTCACTTTTGATGGCTTACAACTTGGGCGCAGATACATGAGATCAGCACTGCTTACAAAGGACGGCATTGCTTACGCGTACCAATTTATTGTACAAAATTTGTTATGACAAGTAATTACCCTCTCGCTTGTGATAGAATAGGCGCTTGAAATACAGCGCGAACTGCCGCATTAAGATAAAGTCACAGGCGTGCTCGGGACACGCAGCACTGTCACAGCGTAAGCTGGTTGAGCGGCGCAAGAGTCGCTCCAATTTCGGCACCACGCACAACAAGGTCATCGTGGCAAAGTGTATTCCCTTCGATTTTGACGAGAATGATCTGAACTGTCCGCCCGGTGTTGGCGTCGACGACGAGCTGCGGCTGCTAAAGCTCTCTGCACAGCAGTCTGCTGAGCCCGATGATGCCTGATTGTAGCCGCGCACGTAGCTCTACGGTTCGCTTCTTCAGCAGTGATTCGTGCCTTGCGAGAAGACGCCACAACGTGTACCGAAGAGGTACCCAGAAGACGTGGCGCACATCTAACATCGGGATAGCGTTGATTGCGCGCCTCGTCTGAATCGCATCGCGTCTGAATCGTATCTCGTCGCACCCGGCGGTTGCAGGCACGCTAACTACCTGGAGCCACCATACTGGCGGAGGCTCGGGTCGTTTGCGCCTGCGCGCCTGCCTATGTGCGCAGGCGCAGGGCGCGTATTGACCCTTTTTCCGGCGATCCCGTGGGCGCTGCCATATTCGATCACGTGGTGACGCGTCCATTGCTTGCCTCAACTGCCTCCGTTGCCTCCTTGTTTACAATGGAAGTGTATGACGCCCGCGCGGCTTAGAAAACCTGTGTTTTCGGAGATATCGTAGATGGTGACAACGTGGACGACACGAAGCTTTGATCACAGCTTCAGAGAACATGGAAAAGCACTTTCGGAGCTGATTAAGCCATGTATAAATAGCGCAAGCAGCGTATATTGTGCTTGTTCTAAAAGCGGGGCTAAATATCTATTCCAATCTATCCAAACATTCCGCTCATGAATTCAGTCAGGATTAGTGTGTTTTGCTTTTTTTCTTTATTCGGCAAGTATTTTGAAGCAGTGGCTTGTCATTTTCTGACTCAGTGAAGTTCCTCGGTGCGGCCACTATCTCATTATTTTCTGCGTAACCGCTCGCGGGTGTGCTCAGTTCCGATAGATCTACCTTGCTGCGCACAAGGCTTGAAACGTAGCTGTTTTGTACATTGTAATACCTTGTAGCAAATATATGTTACAGCTAGTAACTCGCTTACTCTTGAGGACCGTCACGAAACATTCAGCTTCGACCAAGCGTGCGCCATAGGTGTAGTCCGTCATTTATTGTGCGTATACAGTGCCCATATATTCAAGTGTGCGTCCATTCACTTATTCTTGATACGTCGGCGATAGAGTCGGCATAAGTTTTCCTGCCATTTGGGACAGGTGTGCATAGAATAACGTGCGCGAAACTTACTATGACAGGAAGCGGCGCTATTCCCTTTGTCATTGTTTACCGAGTGGTACTTACTCTTGCCGACATTCTGGGGATGAAACCCTTTCTTTGAAGGTTAGCGATACAAGGCTGGCGGATGAGCAAATTTCTGTATCCTCGAGGAAAGCCGTACATCATGAAGTGCCGGTAACACGTTTGGACGGACGGACGGACGGACGGACGGACGGACGGACGGACGGACGGACGGACGGACGGACGGACGGACGGACGGACGGACGGACGGACGGACGGACGGACGGACGGACGGACGGACGGACGGACGGACGGACGGACGGACGGACGGACGGACGGACGGACGGACGGACGGACGGACGGACGGACGGACGGACGGACGGACGGACGGACGGACGGACGGACGGACGGACGGACGGACGGACGGACGGACAGACAGACAGACAGACAGACAGACAGACAGACAGACAGACAGACAGACAGACAGACAGACAGACAGACAGACAGACAGACAGACAGACAGACAGACAGACAGACAGACAGACAGACAGACAGACAGACAGACAGACAGACAGACAGACAGACAGACAGACAGACAGACAGACAGACAGACAGACAGACAGACAGACAGACAGACAGACAGACAGACAGACAGACAGACAGACAGACAGACAGACAGACAGACAGACAGACAGACAGACAGACAGACAGACAGACAGACAGACAGACAGACAGACAGACAGACAGACAGACAGACAGACAGACAGACAGACAGACAGACAGACAGACAGACAGACAGACAGACAGACAGACAGACAGACAGACAGACAGACAGACAGACAGACAGACAGACAGACAGACAGACAGACAGACAGACAGACAGACAGACAGACAGACAGACAGACAGACAGACAGACAGACAGACAGACAGACAGACAGACAGACAGACAGACAGACAGACAGACAGACAGACAGACAGACAGACAGACAGACAGACAGAGAACTTTTATTCAGGTCCTGAGGAACTGCGTTTGGACGCCCCCTTTCAGGGGGAGTCGGTATGAGTCGCGGGCCGCTCCCACGCAGGGACCGGAAGACCGTGGCCCTCCGCCCTCTCGCAGGCCCTCTGGACAGCCCGAAGTTGAACCGAGAGGTCGCCGCTTTTAAGGTCTTCCTCCCAGACCTCTTCGTTGTTGAACTCTGTGTCGCGTCACGCAGGGCATTGCCAGAGCATGTGAGCTAATGAGTCGTACGCCTCTCCGCAGTCCGGACATTGCGGTTCGATGTTGGGCGAGAAGTGACTAAATCTGCGCCTCGAAGGGAAAGACCCCGTTTGGAGCATCCTAAAGGTCGTCGATTGCGATCGAGTGAGTCAAGGGTGATGAAGAGGAAAGCTCTCTGCGAAAGATGATAATGAGTCAAGATCTCGTGGAAAGTGAGGAGTGAGTCCCTGTACCTCCCGGCGCCCCCGCCTTCGAATCCGCAGGCACCGCCGCGGTGAGCGAAACCTCGCGCATGGTCATGGGCAAATTCATTGGCGTTGGGAACATCGGGATGTACGTTGGCCCCCATGTGGGCCGGGAACCATTTTATAGTGGGAAACCCGGCAGCCCCCTCGCTTCCCGCGAGATCGAGCCTGAAGCGAAAGCCCTAGCTGCGGACCGGGAGTCCGTGAATATATTTGGACGCGACGGGTCCTTCATTGCTATAGCGATGGCCAGTTGCTCAGCCACCGCTGCCGAAACATTTCGAACCGAGGCAAAACATAGGAGTTTGCCAGTATGGTCGACAGAAACCACTGCGAAGCAATCGGAACGCTCGTACTGGGCTGCATCGACAAAGGCTGCGAGATCCCGACTATCTGCAACCGATTTTAATAAAGAACGGACAGTTGCAGCAGCGGTCCGCGAACTTAGCCACACAGATTCATTCTATTCTTTGACATGCCAGTAACTATTTTTGCAGCCAACTACTGCACACGTCTTCAATCTAGATGATTCAATCTAGCATGATTGGAGCACAGTGTGTTAGCGAAAACTCAGTTGCATTTCCGACAGCTGATCGCACAGAACCAAGGTAGAAGCGGTAATGGTTTCTTATTCGTGCGCGGTCGCTGAGGAGAGGTATGGCGCGCCGCCGTGAGCGCCATCTCGCTTCTCTAAAACAAACTGCTCAGCGAAAAGGGTCAATGAAGGGACTTTTTGTTCTGCGTGACAGCAAGCGCTTGCGTGGCTCAGTGGTAAAGCATAGAGAAAGAAATTCAACAAGAGGGGACACTCAGCAAAAACTGACAACAGGAAACACGTCACCATACGTCACGCTATACTTTTGACACCAAACGTTAGCTGCTGCGAGAATCGAAAAAAAAAAAGAAAGTGAACGTAAGTTAACAGGCATTGATTTATTTTTTAAATTCTTTACCGGGAAAACTAAAACGTTCTGCGTATAAATGAACATAAGCTTTGCGACTTATTTTTCTTGCCTTACCTAGTCACAGGTCAATGACGCGCCAGATACATGCGTCATCCGCCAGACACTCCTCCGAAGCCAGCGAGTGCGGCCGCGCGCCCGTTTGAGCGCTCGCCTGCAGCTACCCGTCTGTCTGTTCTTTTAAATGTAGCCTGGTTTTGTGGGCTCCCGGCCTATTCTTGCGTTCCTTCTGCACTGGGACAAGACACCACTGCACTATTGGACTACGGCAAGGTGAGAAATCTCGTTTCACAGTCTACGACGCAATTAGGCTTACCTCACGGGACCGACACTTAAGACGCAGTTAGCGAAAAACAGCTCGGCCCTCTTGGCGCAGTTAATTTGAGTTAATGAATCGTGCTGAGACACGTTTCCCACACTTCCTAGGGGATTATGGTAACTTATTTCGGTTTTTGAGCCACACTGGCCGCACAGGGCGCCGTGTCGCAGTTAGCGAGAACTAACTCAGCCGTGGTGCGTAGTCTAGTGCATCTTGCTAGGAGACGTTTGTGCCGCTTTCTCTGACGCCAGACATTACTGAAAAGTAATTTCGTTACTTTCTGGGGTACTTTTGAGGCACGCTGGCCGCACAGCGCGCTTTGACGCAGTTAACGATAAGCAGCTCGGTCGTGGTGATAAAGTTAGTTTGGCGTGTAATGAATCTTAGAGGGACAAGTCTGTGACGGTTTTTGTGGCTCCGCAACAACATATACCTTCTTTCAGTACTCACGCCTGTCGAAAACGCGATGGGCGATTGCCAAGAGTGATAACATGGGGTGTGCTGCTGGCGTCGGCAGAACGCGCGAAAGATAACGCCGACGAACATATGGGAAACTTGTAATTCGAAAATTCCGTCTTCTAAAGGACTGAAAAAGGGCATTGCACCCACGCATTTGTCTTGAGTGCCTGTTGCGTCCATCTATGTATGTAGCGTATACAGTCGCGTCGCCCGAGGCCAAGTTTTGGAAACACGAAGTTCGCCCGTGTATTTGTGCTGCCAAAGTGCAGGAAATAATGCCCGGAAATGGGGGAACACTTGGAAATCAGATGTTTTCATGTTTTATGGTATTGTTTGGGATGAGTCGGGTATTTTTTACGACATGTATGTAAAAGCGAATTGCTTTTGTTTGTAATGCCGCCCATTCACCGCTTTCGCACGTTTCGCCTCTACACGCAGTATTCCTATGTCTAAATACCAAAATGACACATGTTTGTAACATGCTGTTACGTGCTTGTAAATGTAACATGCTTGTAATTTACTCTTTTCCAGCTGGTGCCGTCCGGTGGAGCTTCATACAGGAACTACTGCCCTACCTGCTGGTGTCACAACGTTGGATGAACGCACAAAAAGCGCGGCACGAGCTTTTATATAGAGCAAAATAAATATTTCCTCATTGCACATAAGGTCTTGCGCCTGCTTTGCGAAATTGCACGTGGCACAGATTCGATGAAACTTTACGAGATCGTTCGCAATCATTTTTACTATATAATAAACCGATTCTGCACGAAGCGCAAACAACAAAAAAAAAGGGGGGGCGCAGCCGGCGTGCTATAGCTTGCGTTTAAAATACGCGCGCCCAAAACCGAAACCGGAAGTGATTGACGCCGACCGCTTGGCACGCTGCCGTCAATTCGGCCGGTGGGCCCTATGGGAGTGTCCCCTCTTGTTGAATTCCGTTCTCTATGGGTAAAGTATCCGTTCGATCCCGGCGGAGAGCGGGTACCTTTTTTCGCATTTCCGGTGATAGCAGCTACGGGGCGGCGGCGGGGCATGATCGGGAGCACAAATGGCAATTGGAGTGAGTTCATAACAGCTTAAGCTTTAAAGATAGTTCCAACGGTGTCTAAATAGATGTAAAAATCGGCTACCCTTCGTCGTTGTTCGGTCTGCTTGCGTGAACCGGCAAGTTCATGCCTCGAATGCAATACGCTCTTTTTCAGGCGCCTTCCGCTCACAGGCCTCTTCGGCAGAGAATAATTAAGCTTCGCCCTGCTGAGGTCGCATAACCGCGTGTGCTGTGCAATCGAAGGCAACGCACGTATACCATGCGGGATACACGTGTCTCCTTTATGCGGCGCATACGCGGCAGAACACAAGCACAGCAAACAGTGTCGGCTCGAAACCATAGATGTTCACATATGGAGACGGTTTCAATACCTTCTTTGCGAACTCAGCTCGGCTACTGGGCAGAGTTGAACCTTGACCAGCCCCCGGAAAGTAAGGCTAGTTTCGGTTTCAAGGCTTATGCGCGCTCCTAGCGGTTGCCGGACATCCTAAGTTATTTTTCTTATTTTTCTTTTTGTGAATTTTAAATCGGGCAACGCGCGGGAAGCGGTCGCCATCGTGCGTCCTTCGAGCTTGCCTCCGCTCACCCTTGCCACTCGCTCAGTGACATCACAAGTCATATCGTGCTTGGTCGTCTGCTTCGGTTGTCGTGCCAAGTGCGTAGATTGGAAAGATAAGACAGAGAAGCTTGATCTGGCGTGCAACGAACGTGAGGCGCAGGAAATCAGGGGTGCGATCTTGTCATCATCATCATCATCATCATCATCATCAGCCTATATTTATGTCCACTGCAGGACGAAGGCCTCTCCCTGCGATCTCCAATTACCCCTGTCTTGCGCTAGCGTATTCCAACTTGCGCCTGCGAATTTCCTGACCTCATCATCCCACCTGACCTTCTGCCGTCCTCGACTGCGCTTCCCTTCTCTTCGTATCCATTCTGTAACCCTAATGGTCCACCGGTTATCCATCCTACGCATTACATGGCCTGCCCAGCTCCATTTCTTCCGCTTAATGTCAACTAGAATATCGTCTACCCCCGTTTGTTCTCTGATCCACACCGCTCTCTTCCTGTCTCTTAACGTTACTCCTAAGATTTTTCGTTCCATTGCTCTTTGTGCGGTCCTTAACTTGTTCTCGAGCTTCTTTGTTAACCTCCAAGTTTCTGCCCCGTATGTTAGCACCGGTAGAATGCAATGATTGTACACTTTTCTTTTCAACGACAGTGGTAAGCTCCCAGTCAGGATTTGGCAATGCCTGCCGTATGCACTCCAACCTAATTTTATTCTTCTGTAAATTTCTTTCTCATGATCAGGGTCCCCTGTGAGTAATTGACCTAGATAAACATATTCATTTACAGATTCTAGAGGCTGACTGGCGATCCTGAATTCTTGTTCCCTTGCCAGGCTATTGAATATTATCTTTGTCTTCTGCATATTCATCTTCAACCCAATTCTTGCACTTTCTCGATGAAGGTCCTCAATCATTTGTTGTAATTCCTCTCCATTGTTGCTCAATAGGACAATGTCATCTGCAAACCGAAGGTTGCTGAGATATTCGCCATCGATCCTCACTCCTAATCCTTCCCAGTCTAAGAGCTTGAATACTTCTTCTAAGCATGCAGTGAATAGCATTGGAGAGATTGTGTCTCCTTGCCTGACCCCTTTCTTGATAGGTATCTTTCTACTTTTCTTGTGGAGAACCAAGGTAGCTGTGGAATCCTTGTAGATATTTGCCAAGATATTCACGTATGCCTCCTCCACTCCTTGATTACGCAATGCCTCTATGACTGCTGATATCTCTACTGAATCGAATGCCTTTTCATAATCTATGAAAGCCATATAGAGAGGTTGATTGTACTCCGCAGATTTCTCGATTACCTGATTGATGGCATGGATATGGTCCATCGTAGAATATCCCTTCCTGAAGCCAGCCTGTTCTCTTGGTTGACTGAAGTCAAGTGTTGTCCTGATTCTATTGGAAATTATCTTGGTGAATATTTTATACAATACTGAAAGCAAGCTAATGGGTCTGTAATTCTTCAATTCTTTAACGTCTCCCTTCTTATGGATAAGTATAATGTTGGCGTTCTTCCAGCTCTCTGGTACACTTGAAGTTGTGAGGCATTGCGTATAAAGGGCCGCAAGCTTTTCAAGCATGATATCTCCTGCGATCTTGTACGTGTTCCAAAATGGAACGGAGGCGGTCCGTTCCATCGAGCCGCACAGGATTGATCATTTTGATCGTCACGGTTCAAATTGACCAATCGTGTGCGGCTCGACGGAACGGACCGCCTCCGTTCCATTTTGGAACGCGTACAAGATCGCATTCCAGGTCGACCAAGCAGTAGACGAAGATGGCTAAATTGAGGCATCACATGTGTTGCGCGGCTCTGTGGTGTTCGAACACCGGGAATTCCAGTTCTGTGAAGTTTTTCAGGTTTCCTAATAACCACGGGTAAGCACAAGTATTTCACTCTATTTTCCGAGCAGGTATTCATTTTGCCTGAGTAAACCAGTTCTGTGCAAGCCTGAGTGGACTGACATAAATAAGAGCAGTGTCGCTCGACTCATTCGTCATGACGGCAGCCCATTTGCTGCCGGTGAAATACCTGTAATGAAGGGCTTGAGTACGCGTTTTTGGGCTATACATGTTGCTCATTCTTTGTCGACATGCGCAGCCAAGGTAAAAAAAAAAAGAAAGACGCAGCCGTGGTGGCTAATAATTTTCGCATTGGTTTGGATCTTCTGGAATCTGTTCTCACTCATTAAGTACAAATTTCTATTGTGAATGAAAATTGCTTCTGTTGATTGTCACTTTCGCACTGCGTGGAGGTCAGTCTTTTTCCAGTACCGAATGTGTAAATAAAAACAAAATCGTTCAACTTTTACTTGTGTTGAGTTTTGGCTGGTCGAGAAATCGGCTAGCTTTAGTTGATATTGATACACTTCACAACACACGAACAAAACTAACGATTGATGGTTCCAGGAAGTTATTTTCTTCATGCTACCCCCCACTATATCTGTGGACTAGTTGAAGTGTAGCCCTAAACGTAAGTTAGGACTTTCAAAGCGGCTACTTTCACGAAATGGCGAAATGTAATATATTAGCCGCGAATATTGGTAATTAACAACGGTTCACTTTATAAATATTCTTCATTAAGATTGCTTGGCACTGGTGCGTATGAGCAATGTCCCAGTGGTTGAGAAAATGAATAGCAGCTTAAAGGTAAACCTGGTAGGAACAAAGCGCTTCCCAATACACGACACACTTCAGCGGGTTCTGCCCCGCGATTTCGCCAATGTCGCGTATCTGCCAGCGCACCTGCAAGAGAGCACGAACGCAGTCCGCTCATAGAGAAAGGAATTCAAGATGAGGGGACACTCCCATAGGTCCCAGCGGCCGAATTGACTGCAGCGTGTCAAGCGGTCGGCGGCTATCACTTCTGGTTTCGGTTTTGGGCGCGCGTATGTTGAACGCAAGCTAGCACGGCGGCTGCGCCCCCCCCCCCCCCCCCCCCTCTTTTCTTTTTTTTTTTTTTTTGCTCGTCGTGCAGAATCGGTTTATTATTTAGTAAAACTGATTGCGAACGATCTCGTAAAGTCCCATCGAATCTGTGCCACGTGCAATGTCGCAAAGTAGACGCAAGACCTTTTGTGATATGAGGAAATATTTATTTTGCTCTATATAAAAGCTCGTTCCGCGCTTTTTGTGCCTTCATCCAACGTTGTGACCCCAGCAGGTAAGGCAGTAGTTCCTGTATGAAGCTCCACCGGACGGCACCAGCTGAAAAAAGTAAATTACAAGCATGTTACCTTTACAACCACGTAACAGCATGTTACAAACATGTGTCATTTTGGTATTTAGACATAGGAATACAGCGTGTAGAGGCGAAACGTGCGAAAGCGGCGAATGGGCGGCATTACAAACAAAAGCAATTCGCTTTTACATACATGGTGTAGATAATACCCGACTCATCCTAAACATATATAAAAACATCAGATTTTCAAGCGTTCTCCCATTTCCGGGCATTATTTCGTGCACTTTGGCAGCACAAATACACGAGCGACTTCGCGTTTCCAAAACTTCGCCTCAGGCGACGCGACGGTGCGCTACATACATAGATGGACGCAACAGGCACTCAATACAAATGCGTGGGTGCAATGCCTTTTTTCAGTCCTTTAGAAGACGGAATTTTCGAATTACAAGTTACTGATATGTTCGTCGGCGTTATCTATCGCGCGTTCTGCCGGCGCCAGCAGCACACCCCATGTTATCACTCTTGGCAATCGCCCATCGTGTTTTCAACAGGTGTGAGAACCTAAAGATGGTATATGTTGTTGGGGAGCCACAAAAAACGTCACAGACTTGTCCCTCTAAGATTCATTACACGCGAAACTAGCTTTATCACCACGGCCCGAGCTGCTTATCGCTAACTGCGTCACAGCGCACAGTGCGGCCAGCGTGCCTCAAAAGTACCCCAGAAAGTAACGAAATTACTTCTCAGTAATGTCTGGCGTCAGAGAAAGCGGCACAAACTTCTCCTAGCAAGATGCACTACACTACGCACAACGGCTGAGTTAGTTCTCGCTAACTGCGACACGTCGCCCTGTGCGGCCAGTGTGGCTCAAAAACCGAAAGAAGTTACCATAATCTCCTAGGAAGCGTCGGAAACATGTCTCAGCACGATTCATTAACTCAAATTAACTGCGCCAGGATGGGCGAGCTGTTTTTCGCATACTGCGTCTTAAGTCTCGGTCCCGTGCCGTAAGCTCGAACGCGCGCGCGGCTATTCTCGCTGGCTTCGGGGGAGTGTCTGGCGGATGACGCATTATCTGGCGCATCATTGGCCTGTGGCTAGGTAAGGCAAGGAAAATAAGTCGCAAAGATGCAGTTCATTTATACGCAAAACGTTTTAGTTTTTGCGGCAAAGAATTTAAAAAATAAATCAATGCCGGTTAACTTAAGTTCATTTTCTTTTTTCGATGCTCGCGGCAGCTAACGTTCGGTTAGAGTGACCTAGAATATGGGAGAGTGTCCAAAGCGCCGCGCGAATGCATGGGAGATGAGGACCTTTTTTTGTGAACTCCCGCGCCGCGGCGCTGCTGTACCGAACCCGTGGGCTTTCTCCGCTGCGGAAGCCGCGCCAAGGCGGCGGGCGTCTGCTACGAGCCTGATATTTTGGTTGACATTAGCCAACATCGCGAAAATTTGGGATATATTAAGTACCACGTGACCGCAAGGTAATACCGCAGTGACTCACCGCACACACAACGCGTTTGCCGGCTGTGAATACGGGTATTTTGTCTATTTCCTTCTAGCTCGCTTGATCCGCGCTTACGCGGCTGTTTGAGTCACGCATTCCGCGCGCTTACTTCATTTAGTTATGCATGGAATGAGCAACGTCAACGTGCTGCAGAAGAAAATAGGCTGGAGACCGCGATAATAACCAAGAGAACGTAGCAGATATGGCTAGCTCATGCTAACGCTTTTACACCCTATCGTTTCCTTTCTTTTATTTCATGCATTCGATTTGCTTTACAAGACTGCATCCCGCGTTCTGTTGTTTCTTTATTAAGTCGAAATCCTTAACTGGGCTCTTGGGAAGCGGAATGTGTCTGTTGGCCGATGCCGCGGTACCAAAAATAAATACAAACCGCGTAACTCTCGCGTCTCGTTCACTTGGTATATATTCCAAAGTATAGCGTGGAAAGGCACAAATGTGTGACTAAGATGACTGATGGGTCATGGCATTAGTAACTTGACATATTTGCATTCACCTCGCGATTAATGACAACAATATCACGTGTGGTGCAAACCCGCATTTTTCGGCCAGAAATCCCTCTGATGGTGTGCGTGTGACGATAAGAACGTGTTGAATGCCAATCTCGATCCCAGCGTGTCGAACTTGCTCATATATCATGGAGAACTGAGAGCACAGGTAAAGGGTAATAATAGTAATGATATTTCTGGGGTTTTACATCCATAAATCAAAATATATGGGTATGAGAAACGCCGTATTGGAGGGCTCCGGTAATTTCGACCGCCTGGGGTTCTTTAACGTGCTCCTAAATCTATGTACACGGATGTTTTACGCATTTCGCCTCTATCGAAATGTAAGCCGCCGTGGCCGGGAATCGAACCCGCGTCCTCGAGCTTAGCAGTAGAACCTACCAAAGCCACTAAGCTATAGCACGGCGTGTATAGGTAAAGGGTACGCGAGAAATATACTCGGCAAAAAACAAGACGAACCAAAATTAATGAAACGCTAACAGTGCAACATTGTATACGTATGCCTCATTTCATAATTACGAGCAAGCGTCAGAAAACGAACATGATGGATTACGTATGTGCAACTCGTCTTTCGCCTTCTTGTTTTGCAAGAGCGCAAACACTAAGCGAATTTTAACATGAAAGTAACTTTATGAATATTTATTGCATATGCTCACTGGTTCGTACACAGCAAATATACTTACTGATCAATAACTACGTATTTGTAGTTACGTAATGAAAGAGACAACAAATCACCAGAACATAAACTTTTCATTTTTTGCTGTTATTGAAGGTAAATATTTTATGGATATGTAGAATCAATAGGGATATTTGTAGTGCATCAAAGACAGGAATTTTCAAGACGGTTTTCCACTCAATATAATGCAATCACAAACATCGTCATGCGCCATGAATGCTTGTTAGTTTACGCAAAAAATCACACGTTACGCAATAACTATGATATAATGAGAAGTTACATGTTGGTAATTTCAAAGAGGGTTCACGGATTATTAAAACAAGGCTATTGCAGTAATAACGTTTACATAAGAAATTAGTAAATTGCTAGGCCAGTAGTTGCTATCTATTCATTTGAATGTAGAAAAAAAATGTATTTGTTTAGCTATATTGGCAGGATCGAATGGCTTTTCTTTCGAATGTCTGAATTTGAAAAAAAGCTTCGCTCACGGTGCACCTTAAGGTACATCATGCGCGAAGTTTGTATTGAAGCGATAGCGTACAGCAATAATTGTTCGTGTACGCAATCTCTGAAGCGAAATAAGCCAACAATATTGCGGCGTTAGGGCCGTCTTTGGTCTTTCTCTTGCTTCTCTTACACCTTCTCACTCTGCTCTGTTCATAATAAAATATTGTCGCGGCTAAAAAATATTCGAATAATTACATATGCATATAGCTGTAAACCACTACTTAGCGTGAGCGAAAAGCGCGTAATGGTGAGCGAATCGGTGACTGCACGCACGTAAGTATTTCACTTGACTGCGCGAGTAATTTACTTTTTTCGTTACTCTTACTCTTGCAAGCATGGTGCTATTGCCCGCGTACCCATCTTTTTTTACGTTCTTTCCTTGCGCGGGCTCATTTAGCGCGTTTCTGCGCACGCACAGTTACCGTAATACCGTTCCCGAACTCTAGCAGCGGAGCTAGGCCGCGCTGATGACCTTGATGCGTTAGTTTTTGCATTATCTTGCTGCCCAAGCACAAAGAAACGCTCAAAGATGGGTAAGCTCCATGCAGCACCACACTGTTTAAATTAAATAGAGTTTAAGTGCTTTGCGTGGAAAATGAACGCAAAAAACTACAGCGTGTAGCAAACGACCCTCACTTCCCGCGCGCTTCGCGAGCGCGAAAAGCCCACGTGTCCTAAGGTCCCTGTATGTTCTTAACCTGTCCGGAGCAGCAGCGGCGCGGAGCGGCAGTTCACAGAAAAAAATTCACAGCATATCCACGGGGTGAATGATGATGAGTGGGCGAAGCTCCGGAGGGAATCATCGGATCTCCCGCTTAAGGGGACGCTAGCACAAACGCGTTAGAAACGTGTAGTACTCTCTATTAAGGGGGATCGGCCACAGCGTCTTACGCAGCCATTTACACATGACGGAACGTGCACCGCGTTTGCCGACGCCATCACATGACTGCTGAGAGAGTATACCCCCGTATTCATAAACGCTCCTCGACTTGAACTTGACTAGCCACCGCTTTGGGCAGCGCGTTCGAAACGCGTTGAAGGTAAGGCGAAGAGGCCACAGCGTCTTACACCAGCTTCTTACACGGGCCGTAACGCGCTAGCACAAACGCGTTAGAAACGCGCTAGAAACGCGGCCTTTCGTTAATGTTGGGTCATAGCCTCCTCGATAAACTCTGTGCCTGTCAAGACGCCGAGAGAACAATAGGGAGGCGCCGTCGGCAGAGTTGCAAACTGCCGCCGCTCATTTCGCTGAGGGCGCCACCGACGTAGAGTGCCACCGCGCCTCCCGTCGGCGCGGCGGGCGCGACGCCGACTGTTTTAATTGATGCGATGGTGGAACAACGATCCACTGGGTGACCAGAGCCCTGTTTATAACGCTGTAGAGCACCATGGTAGTGTCTCGAATACAGTCTGTAAAAGTGCGAGCGCACTTGCAGCAACTGCAGCGTCAAAGTGGATTGCGCGTCGCACGTAGCAAAAAAAAAAAAAAAAGCCCGAGTTTGTTTATTGTGGTTAATACGCTCTTAGTTATCGTAGTAAAGTGCAGAGAATACGCAAGTCGCAAGCGTTCTTACAGCTATATCTTGTCAAAAACTGCTTGCGACGCTGCTCTATAGTGAGCCGTCCTTCTTCCTTCGTTCTTATAGTGAGCCGTCCTTCGGGCCTTGGCGCACGTTAGTAGCATACTATTTATACGACTTTCAGACAAGTTTTCCCCAAGTTCTTTTGCACCAGATGAGCGTTGTGGCCGACGTGAATATTTATACCCAGAAACCTTCGCACTTTCTACCACGTCCGTGTGCCTTGGCGACCAGGAAAAATAGAAACAAATATTTGAGGACCTATAGAAAAAGCGCCGCATGCCTTGAATAAGCAATATGCGAGCAAATATTTTATTGCAAACGCTTTGTTGAACAATGCATGCAGCTCAGACATACAAAATCCCGAGATGCAAACAGTTCAGACATACAAAAAAAAAAAAAAAAATCCCGAGATGCAAACAGTTCAGACATACAAAATCCCGAGGGCGCTTCTGTCACTATATATGCGTTGCTCGAAGTTACATATGTATCCACGTGAAGAAGTTCACGGTGCTTTACCCGCACATGATGTCTGTGAAAGAGCGTGGCCTCTTCGAAGGTTTTTTTCTTTTTTCTTTTTTTTTAATAACGTGATCGCACGTCAAAAGCATCTAGCAATCCCGGTCGCTCAGCGTTAAGCTCAGGTCCACGATCACCCAAGAAGGTTTAAAATGCGTGGACCGCACCAACGCTGCGAGGTTTGACCGTACTGCACGAGAAAAACCGACAAAAACAATGCACCCGACTTGCGATCCCAGCGGAGGTAACGGCAGGAGTCATGAGCTAGTCAACGTCGGTGGCGCCATCTTTCGGTGGAAACGACCAATAGGGAGAGGGGAAAGCGACGGCCGATCGAGCGCCGTTTGACAGGCACAGAGTTATCGAGGAGGCTATGGTTGGGTATTTATTGCCATTGTGGTGCGTGTGTCCATGTCCGCTTCGTGGCGTAGTGGGCTAACGCCGCGCGCACGGAAGCGAGGGGTCCTTGGTTCGATTCCGCGCTACGGACACAACTTCGGAATTTTTTTTCTCATTTTTCTCAGACTGGTTACACACTACTACTACGACGACGGGGACGAACGGGTGCCGCTATAAGGAGCTTCGCCCCTAAAAGGCCCTCGCCGTAGCCGGCGCTTTGGACACTCTCCCATATCACTCTAGTTCGGTGTGAAAAGTATAGCGTGACGTATGGCATAGCCTCCTATATTATTGCGATAGCAATTATATGGACACTTCAACCGGATTTCTGCCGTCGGCGTCGCCGTCGCCGTCACCGTCGTCGTCGCCGTCGCCGTGAGGTTCCGTATAGATAAAATCTTCACCGCGCGCCGTATGCCCGAGCGGAAGCGTGCTGGGACGCGCCCTATCACGGAGAGCGAACACACTCAATCTCCCACGCGCAAGCAAGGAAGCGGGAAGCCAGCGCCGGAGGGAGCGGGGGGGGGGGGGGGGGGGCGCACCTTTCCTCTGCCAACAACCGCGCTCGTCGCTCGCCGCACCATCTCTTATCTCCACACGCCTCTGACCTTTATGCACTATGCGTTCGCCGCTCTGTTTCTGTTGAAGCGATAGACCGCAGGTACCTTCGCCCGCTGCTGCGGCGTATATATGCGCTTGCTGCCAGCGTTTTGACAGTCGTTGTCTGCAGTCATTCAGTGTGATCTATTCATGTTTGTTTGTGCGCGCTCACACCACGCTTGTTCATTCAGTTAGTAATAGTCGGGCCACATTTTCCAACGCACGCTACACATGTAATGCTGCCCGGATCGGCAGTGCAGCGCTACAGGTGTGTCCCTTCGCACGCGCGCTGCCCACGGGAAGCGCTTCTCATCAACACGACCGTTTCACACGCGCCTTCTCGTGGTCATCGAGTCTCTGTTCATGTCGGTCTACTTACACCGCAGCACACCTGCTTACTTAATCAGCTCATGTTTACTACAATTCATATTGCTACCAAAGCCGCTCACCTTACTTCGTATGACATTGCTGTGTTGCTATCGCATTCATTGCTTCGCCCTTAGGGCGAAACTGTGACATTTTTTGTTAATGCCCGCGCTGTGGAGCGGCGGAGGCCATCCGCTGCCCTCCCCCTTCCTCCTCGATTTACGCCTGCCTTCTCCGCAAGAGGCGCTCGCACCCCACACTCCATACGCACCCCACACAGCAGGAACGCGAGCGCCGCCTCGCGTTCCTGCCGACGCGAGCGGCGTCGCTTGACGCGTTTCGATCTTGGACACAAGAGGGTATAAATACGGGTCCACCGTCGTGCTGCCAGAGTCCGACGAACGCCGTAGGCGCGCTTGCTGTATTCGCTGTTGCCGAGTTCGCTTGCTTTAGGGGCACAAGTTCGCCCTATAAATTCTATTTTAAGTTCATCGTCGACGCAGTGTTACTTTCTGTCTACCTGTGTGCCAGGCAGCTCACCGTCACCTACGTAACAATATTTTATGCTGCATTACTTTCGACATACCGATTTGGTTTTCTATCCGCAGTGTGGAATCAGTTGGGGTGCCCTGCGCCCGAGAAGATGCCCTACTGCTGCGTAGGCCACGCTGCAAGTCTTCGAGCAAACAACGGACGCCGGGCATATCGTTCCACGAGATACCAAGCGATCCGGAACTGCGAACGAAATGGCTAAAGGTTATTTCTCGGGACGACTGGACACCGAATACGACGTCGTGTTACTCGACTGTATGCAGCCGACACTTCGGTTCCTCCGACTTCAAGGAGGGCTGCAAAATTCGCAAACTCAAGAAAGACGCTGTTCCCAGCATTTTCGAAGAGTATTCTGCGTACCTGCAGCCTCCGAAAAATAGAGAGAAGCGACGCGTCTGTGAGAACACCTGAGGCAGCTGCGCCAGTGAACACACCACCGCATAAACGAAGAGCAGTTGAGAGCCAACTGGAGTCTCCTTCGCTTCCTCTCAATGACTTGCCGTCCGTCGACGTCGCCTCTCAAGAGTTATCACTGATGGATTGCTCCGCAACCGAACTGCCGCTACCTCTGGAAAACGGCGCAAGCGAGCGCTGCATCACTATGACCGTGCAGGTGGACAGAGCTGTGCAGGTGTCATCATTATTCTCTGTTTCGGCAATGGACAAACGAAAGTGGAGACGTAAGGAGCGAGACTTGAACGCGCGAATTGAGCGACTCAAGAACACTGTCGACAAGTACAAACAGGAACTGCAAATGCTCAAGGAAGAATGCTATGTGTCTGCATTCCTGCATGTTGTGGAGAAAGCGAAAGAGAAAGACCTGGCTGCTTCAATATTAGTGGAACGAGTTCAGAATTTCGCGAAGAAGAAACCAACGTGGTCTGAAGTGACAGTGGGCCATACTGTGGTTTTGCGTAACTTCTCGACTCGTGCATACGAACACGTAAGGAGCACAGGTATTCTTCGGCTTCCCTCTCGAAGTACCCTCGAGCGCTTTATGGGCTCTTCACGTGGAGAAGTTGGCATGACCGAACTCGTGAAGCAAAGGCTGTCTGCAGAACTCGCTTCTCATCCCTCGTTGCATGCGAGGGCATGCTCTTTAATTGTAGACGAAATGCGCGTCAAACAATGGCTACTGTATCACAAGCAAAGAGATGCCTTCATCGGCGAAGTGGACTATTGTGTGAACTTCCCCAAAGAAACAACAAATGAGCCTGTGCTGTCCAACTCACTCTTGTGTTTCGTCCTTAACGGCCTTTCAGTTTCGTTCAAAATACCCGTGGCGTACTTTTTCGCGAGAAACTGCACTGGCCGTGAGCTGCACATGCTCATGAAACACGTTCTGAAGGATGTTGAAGAAATAGGATTTTTCGTCGTGCGCATTGTCACAGACAACCACAAGATCAATGTCTTGGCTATGCAACTTCTGTGCAACGGAAGCCTCAAGCATTGCATTGACCACCCTGGCAAACCGAATCGAAAGCTCTTTCTTGCATTCGATCAGTGCCACCTGATCAAAAACGTGCAATCACAGTTTTTGTCCCGTGACATCGGAAAAGGCGGCGAAATATCAGCGAACCACTTGAAGAGCCTCTACAGAATGCAGCAAGGCAGCCTTGTAAAGCCAGTACGATTTTTGACGAGAAAGCACGTATTCCCTACGAATATGGAAAAAATGAACGTGCAGAGAGCAGTGCAAGTTTTTTCTCCTCCCGTGACAGCTGCAATGAAGCTCTTGCAAGAGCAGGCGGTCCACACGTGCGACGCAAGCTTCGCGGGTGTCGGACCGACGGTGCAATTTATGGACACCGTGCACCGCTCGTTCGTGCTCATGGACGTGAGTAATTGTACCCAGCACATACATCAGAAGAATGCTGACTGCAAGCAGTTTGAATCTGCAGGCGATGAACGACTAATCTGGCTGGAGACAAGCTTCTTCGACTACCTGGCCGATCTCAAAAGTCAGTGCCTGGCAAAGAACTTTCTAACCAAAGAGACTTATGAGGGTCTTGTGATCACAACTCATTCGAACGTTGAGTGCATTAGACATCTTCTTGAAGAGATGTCTTTTCACTTCGTTTTGACGAGGAAATTTCATCGGACCCAATCGAAACGTTCTTTGGCTGGCTCAGGAAATCAGCAGGATCAAATCACCAACGGACGTCCACGCCGTGCTCACAGGCATTGAGAAAAACCTCAAGACCGGTATCGCATCGGCGTCGAGTACAAGCAACATAATGGCAGCAGAAGAGAGTGATTGCTTGTCAACGCTGCCGCAACACAAAAACACAAGGGAGCAAACCAGCGAGGAATTCCCTGCAGATGTACCAAGAGAGCTCATAGAGCGACTAAACCGAGATAAGCCTCTACTTCCCACTCGAGATATGGCCGCATTGGCTATGGTTGGTGGCTACCTCGCAAGAGCCGTACGAGAAAACTTCGAATGTGTGGAGTGCTACGCGCTCTTAACAAAACCAAACGCATTGACACCATCGGACTCGCTCATTAAACACCAAGACCACGGTGGACTTCTTTACCCGTCCGCACAACTTCTAGATGTTCTCTACGCACTACAGAAGTTCGTCGAAGTTCTTCTAGCAAGAAGAAGGCGTATGCATCACCCTCTAAAGGAGGCTGTGAACAATGCTACCGAAATCCTCCGCGAGCGCAAAGCTTTGATGTGTTCGAAGCCAGGGCACCAAGAGAATTTGCTCAAATTATTGCTTACGAAGGTCTTTCGCCCAATATTGTTACGTGTGGAAAGACACACACGAAAGAGGCTATTTACAATATATTTACACTGGAATCAAACCGCCAGGCCGACACCTTGCTCGCGCCAAAAGCCCAGACACACTTCATCGTCTTTCTCGCGGCGGCTCATCTCTTGAGCATCTCTAGATCATATCGTAATACTACCCCCCCCCCCCCCCCCCCCCACCCCCGGCGGCGAAAGCGCCTTCACGGTGCTGTTAAATATCCAAGGCGCTTGGAGACGTGTAGGGTTTGAGTGGGGCGACGTGGATAATATCACTGTTTTTCACAGCGGAGGACGTAGTGGGCGTGGCCAGAATGATTTCATAGGTGACGTCGGTCACTTGACGGAGCACGCGATATGAGCCTGTGTAACAATAGAGCAGTTTTTCAGAAAGGCAAACTTTACGCGATGGTGACCAAAGCAACACGAGGGTGCCGGGCGCAAAATGCACATCACGGTGACGGAGGTCATAGCGTTGTTTCTGTTTGTCTTGAGACACTCGCAGACGAGCACGCGCAAGTTGGCGAGCATGGTCAGCACGGGCGATTGCATCACGGGCATAAGCGCTAGTTGAAGGTGTAGTGGACGGAAGCAGAGTGTCTAGTGGTAGCGCCGGTTCTCGGCCATACAAGAGGTAAGACGGGGAAAAGCCAACAGTTTCAAGACGGGAAGTGTTTTACCTAAAGGTAATAAGGTAGAGCCAGGTCCCAGTCACGGTGGTCGGCTGAAACGTATTTCGATAGCATGTCTTTAAGGGTGCGGTTCAAACGTTCAGTGAGGCCGTTCGTTTTTGGGTGGTAGGAGGTGGTAATTTTATGCTGTATTGAGCAGGCACACATGATGTCGTCAATGACTTTGGACAAAAACGTACGGCCACGGTCGGTAAGCATTTGACGCGGAGCACCATGCATCAAAATAATGTCGTGTAGGAGGAAGTCCGCAACATCAGCAGCGCAACTGGTCGGAAGAGCGCGTGTTATGGCGTAGCGGGTCGCGTAGTCCGCAGCGACGGCAACCCACTTGTTGCCTGATGTAGATTCCGGAAATGGGCCGAGAAGGTCTAAGCCGACACGATGGAAGGGCTCGGCAGCGATGTCGAGCGGCTGCAGGTAACCAGCAGGGAGCTGGGAAGGCTTCTTGCGTCGTTGGCAAAGTTCACAAGCGGCGACGTAACGCCGTACGGAACGTGCAAGGCCCGGCCAGAAAAAACGGCGACGTACTCGGTCATAGGTTCGAGATACGCCAAGGTGTCCTGCCATTGGAGCGTCATGAAGCTCTTCTAGAACGGTTGAGCGGAGGTGTTTAGGTACGACAAGTAGGAACTCAGAGCGGCCGGATGAAGGTTACGACGGTATAGAGTACCGTCGCGGAGGACGAAGAGGCGTAGAGTAGCATCGGCCGGAGCATGTTCAAAACGGTCGATGAGTGCTCTGATGTAGGCATCACGACGTTGCTCGTCAGCGAAATTAAGGAGCTTGGATACTGAGAAAACGCAAGCAGCACTGTCAATATTGGAGGAGTCAGAGTCGTCAACAGGGTAACGCGACAAGCTGTCAGCGTCTTGGTGCAGGCGGCCAGACTTGTAGACCACGGAATAAGAAAACTCTTGTAGCCTCAAAGCCCATCGACCAAGCCGGCCTGTAGGATCTTTTAGCGATGAGAGCCAGCAGAGGGCACGATGGTCAGTGACTACGGAGAAAGGACGACCGTAAAGGTAAGGCCGGAACTTCGCAACTGCCCAGACTACACCAAAGCATTCCCTTTCCGTAATGGAATAGTTGCGCTCCGATGGTGATAGGAGATGGCTTGCATAAGCAATAACGCGATCCTGGCCACGCTGACGCTGGGCTAAGACGGCACCGACGCCATGACCGCTGGCATCTGTACGCAATTCTGTAGGGGCATCAGGGTCGAAGTGGGCGAGAATGGGTGGTGAGGTGAGAAGAGTGACGAGACGAGAGAAGGCGGTGGCTTCTGAAGTACCCCAACAAAATTGTATGCCTTTCTTCAACAGATTAGTGAGGGGTCTAGCAAGTGCCGCAAAATCTTGAACAAAACGACGAAAGTACGAGCATAGCCCAATAAAACTGCGAACATCTGCGGATGTCTTCGGAAGCCGGAAGTCTCGGACAGCGCGAGTTTTGTCGGGATCAGGCTGTACTCCGGAAGCGTCGACGAGATGGCCCAGAACCGCAATTTGGCGGCGGCCAAAACGACATTTGGACGAGTTGAGTTGCAGCTTCGCCTTTCGAAATACATGAAGTATAGTTGTTAAACGCTCAAGATGAGTGTCGAACGTTGGCGAGAAGACGATGACGTCGTCAAAGTAACAGAGACACGTGGACCATTTAAAACCCTGGAGCAAGGAGTCCATCATACGCTCAAAGGTGGCAGGGGCATTGCATAATCCAAACGGCATTACTTCAAATTGGTATAGGCCATCAGGTGTTATGAACGCGGTTTTTTCTCTGTCCATATCGTCAACAGCAATCTGCCAATATCCAGAGCGAAGATCAATACAAGAGAAATAGCTGGAACCATGAAGGCAGTCAAGGGCGTCGTCGATACGTGGGAGCGGGTAGACGTCCTTCTTAGTAATTTTGTTCAAATGACGGTAGCCTATACAGAAGCGCCACGTGCCGTCCTTCTTTTTAACCAACACCACAGGTGACGCCCAGGGACTCGAAGAAGGCTCAATGATGTCTTTATCTAGCATTTTGTTTACTTCATTTTGAATTACTCGGCGTTCCGTCGCAGAAACTCGATATGGTCGTCGGTGAATGGGCGTAGCATCGCCCGTAGGAATCCGATGCTTGACCGCGAGCGTCTGGCCTAAAGGGCGATCGTCGAAGTCGAAAATATCTCGGTACGACGATAACACTTGGCAGAGGTCTTCAGCCTGCGCAGAGGACAGGTCTGCCGCAACCATTTTCTTTATGTTGGGATCGGCGCCCGAGGCTGGCGCGAGGGGCCCGCCATGTTCGGAAGAACCATCGGTTGATAAAGCTGCCACTTGATGGTCGCCGAGACAATCAACCTTGGCAAGGCAAATACCTTGCGGGAGAATTTGCTTTGCCAATCCAAAGTTAAAGATAGGCATTCGAGTGCAGTTGTCATTAATAGTAAGAACACTGTGAGGCACGGTGACGTCATACTGTAGTGGAATGTCGGGCAAAGGAGTGACTAGGTACTCGCCATCAGGAACAGGTGGGGAAGACATCAGTTCAACATAGGCTAATGACTTTGGCGGCAGGCGAATAAAGCCGGTGGGGCGTAAGCGGCACTGGGGTGCATCACGAGGTTCTGCGAGAATCGGCAACTCAAGGCGAAGGGTACTGGCAGAGCAGTCAATAAGAGCAGAATGCGCGGAGAGAAAATCGAGGCCGAGAATTAGGTCGTGCGGGCAATGAGCAAGCACGGTGAAGAGTACAGGAGTGTGGCGGCCGGCGATGCTGACACGGGCCGTACACATGCCGACGATAGGGACAGTACCTCCATCCGCAACACGGACGACGCGTGTCGACGCTGGGGTGAGGATCTGGTGAGGACCAATTTTGCTCTGAAAGCGACAGACAAACAAGACGCTGCCAAAGTGTTCGCAATAAAGCCACTGTCACGAAAGACCCTGAAACTGTGAGCTTGATCTCACAGCTGGGGGCCTAAGTGAAAGGTCCAGTTTTCACAATATGTCTCGTGTTGCTTGCTTTCAATGTACTGTGGGGATGGAAAGAAGCGCGAACAGTGCGGCACCTACATTCTCTGATATTTCGCATTTCTTTTCGAGTGGTTGTAGCCTGCATGATAACTAGAAGCCACTAGAATAAAACTATTCTAGCGTCTTTTTATTCCCACCAGGGTCACAGCAGGATGAAAACATCGCGCCGCACTGTTTGCGTTTCTTCCCATCACCCCTGTACATCATGAACGAACACCAGTGCAACCTGCGCATTTATTTCACAGCTCCATCTGTAATACGAGCGCAAGTTTCTCTCCACAAGCACGCGCGCAACAGCGTAGTCGCGTCGTCTGCTCTGGGACTGGGTATGGGGTGGCAGCGCGGCGTGGTGGCGAGCGCATGAACTAGAAGGTACGGGCGGAGCGCCTTGCTGCGCTCGCCACTCGGCGGGCATGGAAAAATATAGGAGGCTATGCGTATGGTGACGTGTTTCCTGTTGCCAGTTTTTGCCGAGTGTCCCCTCTTGTTGAATTTCTTTCTCTATGGTCCGCTTGCATGCGAAGTGGGAAAGGAGGGCTTCAGCGGCAACCCTCCTCCTCCCGGCTGCGCGCCCTCTACCTCTACCTTCTGACCTCATCAATGACGTCATGGAAGCATTGTTTTGTTTGTGAATTATTTCCAGTAAGATATCCGGCAGCCGCCAGTTGCGGAAGCGGCGCTGCCGCCGCGTATCGGCATGGGACCGAGCATCCCATGGGAGGTATAGGGAGTTTGCGGCCCCTGCCTTGACTATGCGAAGATCCCAGTCACATCACTTAAGTGCATAAAGTAGCGTTCCACGAATCGCAGAAGCTAGGTGTTTTCGCCGTGACGATACCGGAATGGTCATCTTGCGAGCGCACATTTTGGTGCCTTCGAAGATGGAAGACTTCCCTTCGCAGCAAGATGACCAATAACCGTCTGAGCGACCTAGGTGGGCTTGCGGTCGAACTATCTCTTGCCAATAAGATATATATTCAGCGTGTTCTTGACAAGTTTGATGCTGCGCACAGTAATCGACGTATACGTCTGCACTAGTATGCCGGTATAATGATACCCCGTCGTATCTCTGCGGCGCTTTCGCGGGAAAAGTGTGCCTGCACGGGCGTAGGACCCATACATATACCAGTATCAGAACACCCGCTTCACCATCTAATAAATCTCGGCTATGTTTTGTCTTTTACTGCCACAGCGCAGGCGCTAACATCTGTGGTTGTGCTGACACCTTTGAGCACTTCATCTGTCCCCATCATCGCTTTGAAAGACACTCCATAGGGTGCTGTCCGAGCCGATATCTGTGCCATAGCTAGTGTAGTGAGCAGTGCTAATGTTTGCGTTTGTGAAACCTGCTGTATGGCCAAAATTGACACTGACTGACATACCTACTGCGTCCTCTATTTTTGCAGTTCTCTCCTCTCTTCTATTTGCTTTTGTTATTTCCCGTATATCTCCTTGTTATTATTTTCTTATTTCCAGCGTTTAGAATCACCTGCCGGCGCCACAAGGGTGTTCCATTTTTTTTTCAATCTAGCGCGTCTTTACCAAAGTTGGAATTGATATGCACATTGTTTAGTGGTGTTCTCTCTCCTGCTGTGAAATTACTCTTTTGAAGCTATATTGTGATCTAGATAACTATTGTTACTTTGTTGCTGCTGGGTACCTGTTTTTTTATTACTTTATACTGTTTTTATGTGTATGCTGTACGATGTACTATACAAATTTTAATTTTGTATAGTACATTTGTATAGAGCGCTGCTGTGTAAATGTGCTTATCTTTAATTTATATCTTACTGCGTTGCTGGAATAGCTTATTTAGACTGATGTATTTAGAACGCCTTCGGCCCATTCAAGCTGTTGTTAAATGATTTTAGACATGGAGCAATTTGCATCCGCATCGCAACCCTTTTGTCCTCTCGGTGTGTTGAACATACCTAAATAAATGTTCGCTTTTTTTCACCTGCTTTCATTCCTAAAATGGCGCAAAGAAAGCACGCCGAATAACTACAAAGTTCAGATAGTGCAATTTAAGAAATCTAAGAATATAAGAAACACGTTCAGAAATAGTGGGAGAAATTGTAATGTACAGAAGTGTTGAACTGAGCAATGATGAACATCGTTTGAACATGCGCAGCCTGGATATTTACTACGGTGCACTTATCTAAGCAGAACACCGTGTACGTTTATTGGAGTGTTGAACAACTGAACGAAGTGTCGGTGCCATGTAACAAGATTTATCTCGGACTTCCGATTGATTGATTTGAACATTTATAAAATAAGAGGAAAGTGGAAGAGAGTTAAACATAGTCAACACACAACGCATAAGTTCCCCGCCAATCTCCCCCCCCCCTCCCCCCCCGTAGGAACTCGCTTGTCGTGGGTATCCCCCCATTAAAAAAATCCTGGCGCTGCCCCTGCAGGGAGACGCCTTCGTCCTGCAGTGGACATAAATATAGGCTAATGATGATGATGATGACAAGAGTGTTTGACGAACGTAAATTATAGGGCATGACATGAATATCATGCTATGTGTGTCGTGTAGGTCATATGAAACACGGCGTCCGCATTTCGATGGGGGCGAAATGCGAAAACACCCGTGTACTTAGATTTAGGTGCACGTTAAAGAACCCCAGGTGGTCCGAATTTCCGGAGTCCCCCACTACGGAGTGCCTCATAATCAGAACTGCTTTTGGCACGTAAAACCCCATAATAAAATAACATATGTAACAGCTGCCTACGTCTTGGTGCTCTCATGGTCCTTTTGTAAACTTAGTAGGTACCAAAATTGGCATAGTATGACAACAGTGTATGACGAACATAAATGATAGGGCATGACATGAATGTTATGACATGCGTGTCTTGTAGGTCATGAAACAACCGCCTAAAATGACAATGACCCAGCGCAGAAACAATAACACTCAAAAACCACCGAAATGGCTTCGTACGTGGGTACTAAGTGAAGGCAACCCTAAAGGATGATGGTAGATGTCATAGTCTTGAGCATGGCTCAGCAAAAATGACAATGACTCAGCAAAAAAAGATTAACACTCAAGAACCACTGAAATGGGTTCTGACGTGGGTACTAAGTGAAGGAAACACTAAAGGATAATAGTAACATTCATAGTCATGAGCATGACTCAGCGAAAAGAAGTTTAAGACTCAGAAACCACTGAAATGGGCTCGGACTAGGGCACTAAGTCAAGGAAACGTAGGTTCTCGAGCGAGAACGAGAACCTACGACTTCCGGTTAGTCTGCTAGCCGGTACGCGCACTCCCTGCTCTTCCTCGTCGTGTGACTTGCTTGTGCGCGCTTGTATAGGTAATTACAGCCCGCAATGCAAGTGCGAAATCGCTCGCGTTCCAACACTGTCGTGCTTAGCGGTCTGATTAGCTGCGCGAACAGAGTGCGACAGTGTGGGCCTTTCTAGACGTGCGCGCAACACAAGGCCCATAGCGGCACACTTCGCACGCCGCGCGGGCCAGCACGGAAGCAACAGCGGGTAGCCGAGAAGCGCTGAGTCGCGGCTGAAGCCCGTCCACGTTACCAGCACGGTAACTCGCCGCACGCCGTTTGCCATCAGCGGGCCGCCGTTCGACAGCGGTTTTGCTCGCGAACGGCTAGATTTGCTTGCCGTAGAGAGGATGAGACCGGGACTCATTTGTGCGGCCGCCTCACCGCTGCTGATCGCTCAACGGCGCCGATATCGTCACTAGGCCTTTTCCGGTTCACTTAAAAGCTAAAGCGGACGGCGCTTCGGAATGAATTACCGACGCTCACGAGCCGCAACACTTTCTTATCGTTGTTGTCGCTCTTCGCAATAATTGTACACAGAGAGCGCGGTCCGCTGCGATGCGAGCACAGCCGAGCCGGTCGTCTCCCGTCGGTAGCCGTGCGCTGCAGCTGAGCTCAACAAGTATCGCAGCTGTCGTTCATGTTAAACGTTTGACAGCGGATATTCTTTTTCATAAAATGTACTGTACAATTTATGCATCGCTTTATCTAGCGGAAATAAATTTTGCTTGGAACTGCAGCTGCAGCCGATGTTTTCGCCGCCTGCGTTGGAGGCTCGCAGATTCGCGCGTCGTCGATTGGCCCGTCGATCGTGCAGCGGGCGGTGCGCCGGCCGAAATGCCGTATACTTTGGACACCTCTCGCGCGGCAGACGTTCTACGGCACTGGCGGTCGGTTCGCCGTCGGTATTGACCTTTTTCGCGGAGCATTTTGTTTTAGGGAAACGAGATGGCGCTCACGGCGGCGCGCCATACCTCTCCTCAGCGACCGCGCACGAATACGGAACCATCACCGCTTCTACCTTGCTTCTGTGCGATCAGCTGTCGGAAATACAACAGAGTTTTCGCTAACACACTGTGCTCCAATCATGCGGATTGAAGACGTGAGCAGTAGTTGGCTGCAAAAATAGTAACTGGCATGTTAAGGAATAGAATGAATCTGCGTGGCCAAGTTCGCGGACCGCTGCTGCGACTGTCCGAATGTGTTACTGGCACTTCGTGATGTACGGCTTTCCTCGAGGTTACAGAAATTTGCTCATCCGCCAGCCTTGTATCGCTAACCCTATTTGGGTATCGCTATCGCTAACCTTCAAAGAAAGGGCTTCATCCCCAGAATGTCGGCGAGAGTGAGTACCACTCGTTAAACAATGACAAAGGGAGTAGCGCCGCTTCCTGTCATAGTAAGTTTCGCGCACGTTATCTATACACATCTTTCCCAAATGACAGGAAAACTTACGCCCACTCTATCACCGACGTACCAAGAATATGTGAATGGGCACACACTTGAATATATGCGCACTGTATACGCACAATAAATGACGGACTACACCTATGGCGCACGAATGGTCGAAGCTGAATGTTCCGTGACGGTCCACAAGAGTAAGCGAGTTACTAGCTGTAATATATATTTGCTACAAGGTACTCAATGTACAAAACAGCTACGTTCCAAGCCTTGTACGCAGCAAGAACAAATCTATAGGAACTGAGCACACCCACGAGGGATTAGGCAGAAAATAATCAGATAGTGGCCGCACCGAGGAACTTCACTTAGTCAGAAACTGACAAGCCACTGCTTCAAAATATTTGCCGAATAAAGAACAAAGAGCAAAACACACTAATCCTGACTGAATTCATAATCGGAAAGCTTGGATAGCTTGGACTACATATTTATCCCCGCTTTTAGAACAAGCACCATATACGCTGCTTGCGCCGTTTGGACATATATCTTAATCAGCTCCAAAATCGCTTTTGCATGTTCTCTGAAGCTGTGATCAAAGCTTTGTGTCGTCCACCCAGTCACCGTCTACGATATCTCCGAAAACAGAGGTTTTCTAAGCCGCGCCGGCGTCATACACTTCCATTGTAAACAAGAAGGCAACGGAGACAGTTGAGGCAAGCAATGGACGCGTCACCACGTGATCAAACATGGCAGCGCCCACGGGATCGCCGCGAAAAGGGTCAATATTTGCCGCTAGCGCGGACATGGCTTAACTGGAAGTGCGTTGGCGAGGAGGAATGTCAAGTGAGATTTGGAGGAGCACTCGGCGAGGAGGAGACCAGCCTACGAGGAGAGTAGCGAAGGAAAGAGCGAAACGAGCGAGGATCGAGTTTCGATCATCAAACGCATGTAACTCCGCTATTACGGCACCATTTCGAAAAATTCTCGCGGCTACGTGTTCGTTGTAGACTCGTGCACAACTGCAACTATACGAATTATGCTGTCAGAAAAAAATTATGTTTATTCATGGCCGCATAATGAGCTGTTGCTCCAGAGTAACATTGAGCATCTGTGGTCCTACTTCCATGGAATGCTTGGAAGGAGACATAGGTCACTATTTATTGTTCCACTATTATTTCACTATTATGTTACTCTTATTATTATTATTATTATTATTATTATTATTATTATTATTATTATTATTATTATTTATGATACTATTTAGTCCAGTCAGTGTCATCAACCGAAAGGTCTTCTTTCCTCCATGTTCTGCGAACGTTTTCTCTCCTTTTCTTGCGTTGGGCCACCGAGTGGGCACGAGAAGTAACCGGCCAAGCTTCAACATTGTCGCCTGACATTATATCGTCATCCTCTACGCATGGCTCTTCATCGCGAAGATTGGTCACTATTTCCAGTGGACAGGTATCAATCAATTTTCGACCATCTTTCGGATCATAGTCGGGGTCATCCGGGTCGCTGTCGAAGTCAGCGTGGGACAATTCACCGTCCGGAAGAAAGATAAGCGCCTAAATTTGTTCATCAGTCAGCCACTTTTTATCTTTTGACATCGCCATAGATAGGCGCCGACTACGGCGGGGGGGGGGGGGGGGGGGGGGGCTGCCCCCCGCCCACCGGCGATCCCGAAGACCCCCCTCCCCCCTCCCCGCTCCTAAAATGTCATTACCAGAGTCCTGTTACCCAAATATTTTGTGGTTTGTTTTGAGTTGGTTATACCTTTTCCCTTAAAATGTTATTGTGGCTAAAAGCTAACTCCATCATTGTTGACGCGAACGTGCGCGGCTTTTATTCATAATTTCGCTTTATTGCTGCAAATTTGACCGTAGGAAAACAAGCGCATCAGAAGCACCAACGGCGGCTACCTCATCCGTATTTTTTCACTTCAACGTGTTAATTGCACAGACAAATTAAATTTCAATTTGTACACAGGAAAAAGATTATTATATTTTTAAAGAGAAGTAGGTAGCCAACTTACAATTATTTCTAATGACGTGGATAGCCTATGTCTTGAGAATGAATATGCTGCTGTATGTCCAACTCGCTACAAAGTGTTTTGCGCCCTTTTTTGACACTGAAATAGGCCTGCAGACTACAGTGACCCCTTCAGCAGAGTCTTTTATCAACGGTGTGGGAAATGCACGTGAATGATATGTGTCTCAGCGTTGCTTCTCTTTCCAGTAGGTAATGCTAGTGACTCAGGAAAAAAACTTTTAATTTAAGACATTTATTGGAGATAGAAACATCGCAACGTACAAGGAGAGGTCATAAATATATATTTATATAACTTAGTAAGCGAAGTGAGGCCATGTCGGATTAACTCGAAATCTGAATCAATAGCAGTCATGCGCAGCACAGCTGCTACTAGGACTCAGAAAAAAAAAAGAGGCTGCAGTTTTGCCGGAAAGTCGAAGCAGTGTTAACGTTAGCGAAGCATAAGACAGTTACACGAAAAATATTCTTCCCGTATGAATCCCTGTGCGAGCCGCACCGCCCAACTTGAAATCAAATATATATATATTTTTAATTCAACCGAGAAGCAATGCCGTTCAGCGCTGATTCCGATCGCGCTTCACTGCGAATTTTTCCGCGCAGCGTACTTTCACGCGTCGCACCTATATACAAAAAAGTTGGTTACAACCTAAGAAGACAGGAGAGGCGCCCCGCCCTGATCACTGAAGCGCAGCAGCCGATAGCCACCGCGAGTAAAGAAATAGTCCCGCTGGCGCGACTCGGCCCAGCTCGAAGCGCGGGCTGCCATGTCCTCCGTCGGCGGGGTCACCGGCCGTCCGGCTCATGACGTCAGTCGAGAGTGCGCGCCCATTGGTGGATGCTCGTGTGCATCCGCCTTTGAAGGGCAAATGCCACTGCCTTCTAGAGTAGTACATGACTATAGATGGCGAGAGGAGCCGATTGCGGAGGTTTACGGCGGATTTAATACTCGTAGGTGAAGAAATTTGACAAAATGGCTCGGTCTCATGTAAGGCTCGTCAAAATTACGGCAAAAAAGCGCGGCCCTCACACGAGTCTGTACGTTGGTTATATCGTTTATATTGTGACGGAGGGAAGAAGAAAGGACGGGAAAATATATTTACAATATTTACACGGTTGACAATGATTGACACAACCAGTCAGTCACTGAAGCGTCGTCTTCTTCAGCCCCCCAGCTCGTGTTCCTATTCCTCGTCATGTAGCAATATTGTGCAGAGCCGTGTAACATACGTCCGCCCGGCGTGGGAGCGCCGTCCCGGTGCTTCCTAGGTAGAAGAGGACTGGAAGCGCTTCAGGCGGGTGACATGAACGATGTAATGGGAAGTCTGGAGGGAGCGAGTAGTAGGTGGGACCGGAGAGATCTCGTAGGTCACGTCGGTCACCTGGCGAAGGACCCGATAAGGACCGGAGTAGCGAGCCATTAGTTTTTCAGAGAGGCCGACGCGGCGTGTCGGAGACCATAGAAGGACAAGATCCCCGGGAGTATAGTCAGCGTCACGGTGACGACTGTCATAAATGCTTTTCTGTTTGATCTGGGAAGCACAAAGGCGATGGTGAGCAACTTGGCGTGCTTCTTCGGCTCGGGCAATGACGTCGCGGGTATACTCAGACACGGGCTCTTGAGGGGTAGGCAGTATTGTGTGAAAAGGCAATACGGGATCGCGGCCGTACAACAAATAAAATAGCGAGTAACCGGCATTGTCGTGGTGCGAGGAATTGTACGCGAATCTGACAAAAGGGAGAGCAGTATCCCAGTCTCGATGGTCATCAGACACATACATGGAGAGCATGTCCGTTATTGTTCGATTAAGCCGCTCAGTAAGACCGCTCGTCTGCGGATGGTATGCAGTAGAAAGTTTGTGTGTGGTAGAACAGGAGCGGAGCAAGTCGTCCAGAACTGTAGAGAGGAAGTAGCGACCCCGGTCGGTAAGAAGTTGACGAGGAGCGCCTTGGTGAAGAATGATGTCGTGCAACAGGAAGTCGGCTACGTCTGTTGCACAGGAGGTTGGGAGGGCTCTGGTGATCGCAAACCGAGTTGTATAATCGGTTGCGACGGCAACCCACTTATTGCCGGAGGTAGATGTGGGGAAAGGTCCCAGGAGGTCTACACCAACGCGAGAGAAGGGGTCGGCAGGAACGTCAAGAGGTTGGAGTCGACTAGCAGGGAGCGCAGACGGCTTCTTCCGGCGCTGACATAACTCACACGAAGCGACATAGTGGCGGACGGATCGGTACAGACCTGGCCAAAAGAATCGTTGCCGGACACGGTCGTACGTACGAGATTCCCCAAGGTGACCAGAAGTTGGTACATCGTGCAGCTCAGACAGAACAGTGGTACGAAGATGCCGCGGAATGACAAGCAGCATCTCAGGTCCGCTAGGGTGCATGCTGCGCCGATGTAGAATGCCGTCGTGGAGTACGAACAAGCGAAGGGAGGGATCGCTTGACCAAGATGTGAGCTTGTCCATGATACCACGTATGGTTGGATCTCGGCGCTGTTCGGTAGCGAAGTCAGCAAAAGCAGATAGCCAAAATACAGAAGCATCGGTCGCAGGAACATCAGGAGGATCGACTGGATGGCGGGACAAGCAGTCAGCATCTTGGTGTAAACGGCCGGACTTGTACGCAACTGTGTACGAGTATTCCTGTAAGCGTAGCGCCCAGTGTCCTAGGCGACCGGTAGGGTCTTTCAGGGACGAAAGCCAGCAAAGTGCATGGTGGTCTGTGGAGACCTTAAATGGGCGACCATATAGATAAGGGCGAAATTTCGCCACTGCCCAGACAAGCGCAAAACACTCACGTTCAGTGATGGAATAATTACGCTCAGCGGGAGAAAGCAGACGGCTGGCGTATGCAATCACGCGGTCGTGACCTCGTTGACGTTGGCATAAAATCGCACCGATTCCATGACCACTGGAATCAGTGCGGACTTCTGTAGGAGCAGACGGGTCGAAGTGCGCCAGGATGGGTGGAGACGTCAGGAGGGAGGTAAGCTTCGAGAAGGCGGTTGCCTGCGCAGGGCCCCAGGAAAATGAAACGTCTGCCTTCAGAAGAGCAGTAAGAGGACGGGCGACTTCCGCAAAATTGTGCACGAAGCGGCGGAAGTATGAGCACAGACCCACGAAGCTCCGGACATCTTTAGTACAGGTTGGGACAGGAAAGTTCTCTACGGCACTAACTTTGTCCGGGTCTGGGCACACACCAGATGAGTCAACAAGATGACCGAGGATAGCAATTTGGCGGCGGCTGAAGTCGCATTTAGATGAGTTAAGTTGAAGGCCAGCAGTGCGAAAAGCAGAAAGAACGAGCGAGAGGCGCTCCAGGTGCGAGGCAAATGTAGGAGCAAAAACGATGACGTCGTCTAAGTAGCAAAGACAGATGGACCACTTCAGGCCATGCAGGAGTGTGTCCATCATGCGTTCAAATGTAGCTGGAGCATTACATAAGCCGAACGGCATGACCTTGAACTGGTATAAGCCGTCGGGCGTTATAAAGGCAGTCTTCTCGCGGTCCAAGTCGTCGACGGCAATCTGCCAGTAGCCGGAACGAAGGTCGATGGAAGAAAAGTACTTCGCACCGTGGAGGCAGTCGAGGGCGTCATCAATGCGTGGTAGAGGATAAACGTCTTTCTTTGTGATCTTGTTAAGGTGCCGGTAATCCACGCAGAAGCGCCAGGTGTCGTCCATCTTTTTAACTAGAACGACAGGGGACGCCCAAGGACTGGATGACGGTTCGACGATACCTCGAGAGAGCATCTTTTCGACCTCCGTGTGAATGACTTGTCGTTCATGCAAAGACACGCGGTATGGTCGCCTGTGAATAGGGTGTGCGTCACCGGTGTTAATACGGTGTGTCGTCAGAGAGGTCTGGCCTAAAGGGCGACCATGCAGGTCAAACATGTCGCTGAGCGAGGCAAGCAGATGGCGTAGCTGGTCGGCGTGGTGTGGTGGAAGATTGGGAGCAATCATGTTTGTTAACTCCGGATAGACAGCCGGCAAAGAAGATGCAGAGTCAAGGGTAGACGACGTAATATCAGCAGGCAAGGCTGATAACTGGTAATCTTGGGAGGAGGACAGCGTACTCAAGGCTATGCCTTGCGGGAGGACGTGGTCCCCAATTCCGAAATTTACGAGAGGAAGTCTGGTGGAGTTGTTGGTGATAGTGACGACGGTGTGCGGAAGAGAAACGTGATGGGCAAGGAGAACGTACGTGAGAGGAGAAACGATATTGTCACCGTCAGGCACAGGTGGAGCAGTGGAGAGGAGGACACAGGTCATGGCTTGTGGGGCGAGTCGAATGTGCTCAGCTGAGCACAGTCTGCTGGGAACTTCCTCGGGTGGGTTAGGGCAAGGCAAATCGAGTTGAACAAGTCCAGCGGAGCAGTCGATAAGTGCGGAGTGAGCGGATAGAAAATCAAGGCCTAGAATAACGTCATGGGGACACTCTCGAATAACAGTAAATAATACAGATGTTTGGCGGCCAGCGACGCCCACACGAGCGGCACACATTCCTATTGTGGCCAGTGTTCTTCCATCAGCGACTCGCACAACACAGGACGCCACAGGTGTCAGGACTTTAGGGAGCCGTCGACGAAGCTGGTCACTCATCACAGAGATGTGCGCACCGGTATCAAGCAGAGCAGTAACAGGGACACCATCCACATACACATCAAGTAAATTCCTATCCGTCGGTAAGGTCAGTAGAGGTATTGCAGTCCGGGTCGATCTAGCAGCGTCACCCCTCGGAGCTGCACCCGTCAGTTTCCCGTAGAGCGCCGGTACATGGGGGACGGAGAACGGCGAATAGTGGGTGAGCGAGACAGGGGACGTCGTGGTGAGGGTTAACGACTCTGCCGTGTAGATGAGGACGCCTGAGTAGAGTAGTATGGCTCTATGGAATCTTCCGGTGGTGTTCGAGTACCGGGTGAGCGGGGGTAAGGCGGGGACGCAGACCGATATTCCGATGACGTCCAGGTATTGCGGCAGTGACGAGAAATGTGGCCAATGCGTCGGCACTTGAAGCAAATCGGCCTGTCATCGGATGTTCGCCATTCAGCTGGGTTGCGAAAAGGCCGAGAGGGGTACTGGCGTCGCGAAGCAGGGATCGTAGGGAAGGCGTAGGTATCCGATCGGTTGACGGAACACGCAGACTGAATGCCAAGGTTCGCCAACTCTTCGCGTACGACAGACTGCACGAGGGAAAGTGTCGGTCGAGAATCGGTAGCATAGGTCTGGAAGCAAACCGGTGCCGCGGCTTCGATCTCTCGCCGAACGACACGAACGAGGCTCTCGGACGTGGGCGGCTGAAGCGGAGAGTGAAGATCCTCGCACGACGACGTAGCAGCTGTGTTTGGAAGACGCGTGAATTGCTGTGCGATGCGACGACTTTTTGCTTCTTCGAAGCGTCGACATTCATTAATGACGTCGTCGATGGTGGAAAAATTCTTATATACGAGCAGATGAAAAGCGTCGTCCGCTATGCCCTTCAGTACATGGCTCACTTTGTCTTCTTCCGACATCAGCTCGTCAACCTTGCGGCAAAGGGCGAGAAGATCCTGGATGTATGTCAGGTATGATTCGGTCGACGTCTGGATGCGAGACCCAAGCTCCTTTTGCGCAGCTCACTAACGGCCAACAAGCTTGCCGAATAACTCGCGGAGCTTTTGCTTGCATTGCTCCCAGTTAGTCAATTCTTCATCGTGGTTTCTAAACCAGACCCGTGCCGTGCCTTGCAGGTAGAAAATTATGTTTGTCAGCATAACAGTTGGATCCCACTTGTTATGGGCGCTGACAAGCTCGTACATGTGGAGCCACTCATCGTCGTCAAGGTTGTCGGTCCCGGAAAACGTGCCTGGGTCGCGGGGCTGGGACAAGATGACCGTCGGCGTTGGGGTAGCGGTTGCTCCTGTCGGCATGGTGGCTGTCCCTGCACCGGCTCCAGCGCTCGTCATGTTGTTAATGGCCAGGCTACGTCCGCTGCGGAGCTCCGTCGTGCACTGTAGAACCCAGCACCTCCACCAAATAAGTGACGGAGGGAAGACGCAAGACGGGAAAGTATATATACAATATTTACACGATTGACAATGATTGACACAACCAGTCAGTCACTGAAGCGTCGTCTTCTTCAGCCCCCCAGCTCGTGTTCCTCTTCCTCGTCATGTAGCAATATTGTGCAGAGCCGTGTAACAATATGAATTGTGGTAACATTTACTTACTAATTAAAATAACAAACATCGTGCAATGCACGGACCCTGTAAACCTGTAATTATCTCGCTGGATGATTACGAGCAGTCGCTATCACAACGTCGGTAGCGGGGGCGAACGGTTCGTACAGCCATGCGATTCACCGGGACTCCGAAAATTAGATTCATCATCATCATCTGCGTATTTTTATGTCCACTACAGGACGGCCTCTGCTAGCGATCTCCAATTACCCCTGTATCTTAACTTAGGCTATGCGATCTGCAACACATGGGGCGCAAAAAAACTGTCTAGGAAGGAAGACAGCGCGCATGAAGTTAGCAGCCTTTCCTGCTTGCCCTTGATCATTGCATCCCCCAATGATTACCAACAATTGGATACATCACGCGGGCCGCGTAAGCGTCAACCGTGCACAGTCATTCGCAGCTGCGACAGTGCTTGATGAAAAGACGCGTTCTCTCCTCCCCATGCGCACATTTGATCATGTGACCTCCAACTAACCCGAATATTGAGCGCGTGGGAAGATAATGTCCAGCAAGCCACCATCATTTTCGGCTCAGCGTTACGGGCTTTTTCTCGCACCCACAGTGTATGGGTCGCTCACTCATATGACTTTCCGACTTTATACGGAATGTCACGGCGAAGACGACAGCGAAAATTTGCCTGGAGTGTCGATGCAGTTGCTGTCGCAATAAAAGGAGAAATAGAAAACAGGCGTCGAGCTCGGTTCTACGGCGACTGCGGACGTGGCAATGTCCACCGGCTCAAGCACAGCACGAGCACCCACGACAAAACCAAATGTGGGCGCATCGCTTATCCGTACTTCGCTGGAACCCGTCTGACGCTGAAAAGAAAGTGTAGTTTCCACCGTATAAGCACCAGCGGAAACATAACACTAGGCGCGCGGGGAGACAGCGCAAGTGAAGGGACCAGCCATCTCGGATGGCCCAGTCTTGAACACGGCGCAGATTAACTAAAAAAATAAACACCTGACCCGCGTATGTATGGCCGAGGCAGGAAAAGTAGGAGTTAAGGACCCATCTGCTCTAGCTGCTAGCCAAAACAAGGCTCCACGCCGCTATCAAGAAGGTTCCTAAGCTCACATGTTTCCATAAGCGAGTGACATGTACCGCCAGAGGTTCTATGAAGTACTTGACACAGTGTTGTCTTCGTTAAACACCAGGTATTAACCTGATATGTGGCAGCATAAGTCCCACATTTAGCAGCTTGCCATAGAGAAGTCCTACGGTGATAGCGTTCTGGTACGGTGACGATTACGACGACGCCTGATTTTGAACACTGATATACTGATTGACATTTTAAGCGAGCAAAGGTCGGCATCATTGCACACATTCGATGACGTCGTGCACATGCTGGCGGGGGGCAATGGCGAACACCGGCGAAACCTTTTGCCGGAAACGGCCAAGCTAAAGAAAATTGCGTTGGCCATACCGGTCTCGTCGACCACACGCAAGAGGTCATTTTCTTGCCTTCGGCGACTGAAAATGTACTTGCGGTCGACGACTGAACAAGCCCGTTTGAACCATCTGGCAAGTTTTCACGCCCACAAAGAACTTTCCCGCAAAATCAATTTGAATAAGGTTGCCGACGACCTCATTTCCAGATCAAGTGCCCAAACGAACACTTTTTTAAGGATGGTGAAATCATCGCATCAGACAACGAACGGATGTCTTTAATAGGAGAGATAAATGCAACCAACTTATAAATCAAAGCAAACCACCTGGCTTAGAAAACAACGCAACAAGTTATATATACAAAGCAACGCAAATGGGGTACATAACAGCGCATGTAGAGTGCACATTTGGGTAAGAAAAGACGCGTGGTTGCACTATTTGTAAAGCTCCCCAGTCTGTCTGTGCATTTTCCTTAACTTTTTTTCGTCATATGCTGCATTTGCCGCTCAATAACACAATCCACGCTGTTTCTATATTTGCTATCGAGTCCTTTCGCGCTTTTGAGATATCGCTGTCTTATTCATTTATGTGTTAATATGTTTATTTATTTGGACACCTGATAATTCTTACTCTATGATCCTTTGTTCTGCCTCCGGAAAATGAACGAAACCAGTGGCATAAGGCATGCTTTGAGAAGTAATGAAACTATGGCGTTATGGAATCGCATTATACTTATGCCAATAATTCTAGCCATAATTTGTGTTCAGAAATAGGTATATATCGTTTAATTTTTATATATGCTATGTCTTATCTTCTCAATAACTGACCTTTCGTCAGAAAAGGATCTCTTGATTGTATCTTTTGTATTAAAACTTTTACAAGGCGTTAGCTTTTTTCATAGATGTGTACTTGTGTGACCTAATCCGCACAAAACACATATACCTCCCCTACGTGTTTAACTTAATGCGCTTGCCGCATCGCTCAACCAAGAGACGCCCTCTATTGGCGGTGCGAGGGGACTCAGGCTGTAAAACTGAATTCTCTTCGACTCTGAGGTCTTGCACGTGCGCATATAAATAATAAGCTCACAATCTTTCGAGGTCACACGTAGTTTTCAGTGTAACTGTTATTAAAGGTAATATATATATATATATATATATATATATATATATATATATATAAAGCCAGATTTCCGAACCCCCCATGTATGCATATATACAGGGTGTTTCAGCGAATACTTTCAAAAATTCTTATAGGTTGCGTGTGGCAGATAGCACAATTCTAGTTCATGAGCTGGTCTGCTCGAAGAGGCGGACCTTAGTTGCACAAGAAATTGAAATGCATAATCGAATAATTAACAAAATGCACTAATTAGGTTTTAAACTAACTACCTGATGGCCCATATTGCAATTTACAAATTGTAGCAGTGATGCTCGCAAGGTGGATCCACTTGCAACGAATTCTCGGGATGACACCAGTTTTGAGATATTTTTTCAGGAACTTTGCAGAGAAATGCATTGGCGTTCCAGTTAGTTCCTTAAAAAAATGTCGCTTTATAGATTGAAGCAAAAAATTAGCTTGAGTGGATATCTTTGTCGAGTGAATTTCGATGCTCTGTTAGATAACGACTTACAACTAGCCAACCAGTCCAAAAGCTGTCATTGTAAACCTGTATATTCTGATACCATGATTTTGTTTACTCATAGAAACAATCTAAAACGCGAAATAACCGAGGCCTGCCATATCAAAAAGCGTGCTGTTATGTGCGTAAGTGAGCCATCTATAACCCTAACTGACAAAGAATTAGATTTTTTGAGCGCCACTTGATTTTAAGATACGTAGAAGTTCTGTGTATATATTTTTTCAAGATGTCTTTATTATTTTATTTCTATTCCGCATGCTCTTGCACAGGTTCACTTTAGTCAGACTGGGTATATATATATATGTGTGTAATTTCCCTCCAAAATTAAACTAAGTTGCGAGTCAGCGCCTGTCTGTTACCTTTGCCTTATTGTCCTGGTTTCTTGTGTGCGCGCTGCAGTTTCAAGATGAACTGACTAAAGATTTTGCCTTTAAAAAGATCTCTAGAGCAAGTGTTTGAAATTTGCACTGCCTTTATAAGCTACGTTTCCCAATGCTCTGAGAGATCTATGCGTTCCGCAAAGTTTATACTTAGCGTTTATAGGGTGCATCTCAGTTGCAATGTGTCCTAAAATTGTAACATTTGTGGCCTAATTATAAGTTGTAGAAATATTGAACCGTTGATACTTTGGTATTTCTATGCGTTATACGAAGTTTTCCCGGTGTCCTCGGTGACTAACACAAGGTGCTTTGTTTACGTTTGGTGAAAGTAAGGGCCACGTAATGGGTGATGTATAGGCCGAGCTCTAGTGGATGGTTAACTGCGGCCTTTGAAATAAATTACGTATGCAAGGCTTCCAGTGTTGTGAGTGTTTGAAGAGCGCGCATAATTTAGCAAGGTTCCGTGGCACAATTATAATAGGAACCGGAGTGTCATGAAAAATGTTCGTGCAATGTAAATGATTTGTTTGATGAATACTGCATTTGCAAAAAAATATTTTAACAATGCGCTTTGAGCTGTCGTATGTTCGGAGTAATGCAGCTATGCTTCCCCAATGTCATGATATAAGCGAGCTTATGACTCGTGCAAAGGAGGTCATGTTAAACGCAAAGTCCAAGTAATATTTATTGTTTGGTGCCTAATTAGAATAATTGCAAATAATTACTGAACGCTCCTTTCTTGTCTCTTTTGTTGCGTTATACGATGTTCGTAGTAGGTTTTACGGTGTTCCCGTGGAATTGAGAATGGCACCGTATTCTTATTTGGCAAACATTCGGGGGCAGGTAATGGGCGATGTGCAATAGAACTTCAAAGTGTGTCGACAATTTATGACCTTAACTCCTTGACGCCCGATTTTCTTGAACGCGAGCAAAAAGTTTGAAACTTTGTGGTTTATTTTGCTGTATCCCCTATAATAAAAAAGTACAAAAGAAAATTTATTGCCCTGTAGTATTTCTCAAAATGGATATGTCGCTTATTCGCGATATTGGGTAATTATTCCTTCTTCGGCGAATGTTGAGAATTCATGCAGGCTCGCACATACCTAAAGAATACCTTTTTTTGTCTTCTGTTACGCTTTTTATCTTTAGAATAACTTCCAACTTTGTACTGGCTGTGAAGTACTGATAGTAATTCAAGGAGTCGTGTTTTTTGAGGGACAGATGAGCACGAACTGCCCAGTATCGCGAACTAGCGACATATCAATTTGAGTCACAGTTCATGTTCAAAAGAAAATTTTGAACATGAACCATTTGAGTTTTCTTGCTTATGCAGCCACCTCGCTTTACTTGGCGTTACCTTGACAAGAGAATACACTGTCCTCTGTGCTGACCTTGAGAGATGAAGCAGCTCAGATTGAGAAAGTGCTCTTTGGTCCGTGTCTCGGGCTCCTCCTCGGACTCCATGCACTTTAGCCTGTGCCACCATGCGGGTTCTAGCAGTCAAGGTTGAACACAAAATGGCGAAACCAGCAGTTCTGCAAATTCCATTCTTACGACACTTTTCATTTTCCACTCCTTTTGCCATTCGTTGTTGGCTCACACGAAGCTACGACTTTGCTATCACTTGGATCAATTAGGTGGGCCAATGGACGATGATAAATGAATGGACTAGAGGAAATGAGTCCTTACCGAATACAGTCCTAAGTGATGATTCAAGGGAGTGCACTTGAGTGAACATGCAGTTTAACACAATGAAAAAACAGCACAAGATGACAAGTGAAGGACACGGGACACAATGCCAACTGCCGATTGACAGTTCATCAGCATAATGGAATCCCTCTACTGAATAGATATAGAAGTTTAAAATTTTTCTGCCAGTTCAAAATGAATCAGGTATGCAAGCGTTAACATTAAAAGAATGAAAGTTAGCTGGGCAGGCCCTGCAATGCGTACACCGGATACCTGGTGTACACCGGATACCAGGTGTACATCGGACCACCTGGTGGTCTATTAGTGTTGCAGAATGCGTGAAAAGATGAGACTGCACTCGAAGCAGGCAGATAACTAGGTGATGTCATGCAAGAGATAGTTTGCAGGTCTAGAAAGAGTCAACGGACGCAAAGTGGGGGTAATTGGACAAAGCTGGCGGATGCCTACACCTGAACCGGACATATTTATTTATTTATTTACAAATACCTTACAAGTCTCAACAAAGGCATTGTGTAAGGCCGGTCCAATACAAAATCTATAGAAATAAGGATAACAATAATAAAAACTTAACTGCAAGATAGAGGTAACTACAAAACTAGTGGCAACAGATATAATATTACAGGATATTGCGATTTGGAAAAAAATATATGACTTTCAAGACGACCACAACGCATCACGGAACACACGAATAGAAATACAGAAAAAGATATATATACGCAAGAAGTTGTATGTTGAAGGGACGTGCTGAGCGTTTTCAATATAGCCCTTCAGCCTGGCGAAATATGTCGTGATTTCGCTGCAGGACGAGGCAGTCCCGAAGGTCGTTCCACAGGAGGATGACGCGCGGGGCTGACGATACGTTGAAAGCATGTGTAGGACAATGTTGATGGTGATCTGAACGATTGGCAGCAGATCCATGCATTCACGACATTTCTTTTCTTACTACTTCAAATGCTTTTCATAGATATGCGTCAGCCGTACAGCTGATTGAACACCGATGTCATGCTGGACGTAACGCCTAGGGCTTTTTGCTTTCTGCGCAGGGCTGGATAAACAACACAGAGCTGCAGTCGGATTCCACGAAACCGTACGATGTAAGCACGGTATCAGACACTATACTTTTTGGCCAGGAACATTGGCATGATGTTGCTACTCTGGAAACGCACTGGGTTGTCTGGAGCAGCGCTCACAACCGGAGCGGCTCCCCAAGCAAGAGTCCTAATAGACAAGTTGTTCACCAAGAACCACCAAGGAAACGTAAGTGCCTATGTTAATATATTAAAGCCGATAGCCATTCCGGTGCACCAGAACAAACGTTCTTTTCACGTGTTTCTTCATGTATAATAATAATAATAATAATAATAATAATAATAATAATAATAATAATAATAATAATAATAATAATGTAATGAACCTTTTCTTAGATAAAACATTGCGCCATCTGTGAGCAGGCTGTACTCTGTTCTTATGTGAAACCGCCACTTCATTCTCCGTACCCGAGTGCCATAGGCCCTAGATAGATAGATAGATAGATAGGTAAACTTTAATTCAAATATAGTTTTGTCTTGCCCCAATGGGGCATCGCTAATGGTCGGGGCCCCTAGTCCAGGGCTCCGCTGGCTCTTGCCATCTTCTCTGCTCTCTGGATCAGCTTGAGCTGGTCGTCGAGGGCCGAGCTGGACAGCAGTGCCTCCCATTGCTCCCTCGTGGTGTTCGTGTCATGGTGTTCTATGTTGTGTAGCGTGCACTCCCACGTAATGTGGTACAGGGTTGGTGTGGCCCCACACCACGGGCATTCGTCCCTGTAGGCTGTGGGGTGCAGGCGATGTAATATGTGTAGTTTCGTGTAAGTGCCTGTCTGGAGCCTACGCCAGGCAGCGGCATCCTCCGTCTTTAGTATTCGATGGGGTGGGGGATATCGCAAGCGACTCCCTCTGTGGTAGTTCAGGTTTGCTGAATACTCGGGGTCAACTGGGTCAGGGTCATCTGCAGTCGGCGTGATGAGTGCTCGGTTATATGCAAATTCTCGAGCTGCTCTGTCGGCATACAGGTTACCCGTGATGGCAGCGTGACCCGGTATCCAAATGATGGTTATGATGGTGTTGTCGTCAGTGTCCTCCTTGGGTATTTGGGCTAGGACTTGTGCCGCAGGTCTTGCGATTCTTCCCTGTAGGAAGTTGCGGCAGGCCTGCTGGGAGTCCGTGAGGATCGTCAGTGGTTTTCTTGCGTGTTGACCTTCGCGGATGGCTAACGCGATGGCCAGTTCTTCCGTTTCCGTGATCGTGCAGGGGCGGGTCGATGCACTGGAGGTGACGTGGCCTCGGCGGTCGCATACCACTGCCACTGCGCCCTTTTTCTTCGTTCCGTACATAGCGGCGTCCGTAAAACGGGCCGTGGTATCGAACCTGAATGTTTTCTCTATGTATTGGGCCCTTGCTTTCCTCCTTCCGGAGTGTAGGTTAGGGTCCATGTTGCGTGGTATTGGGGCAATATGATACCTGTCCTGGACGTGACGAGGTATCGTGCAGGTTTCTTGGGTTCGTGTTGTTGTGGCTTTGAAGCCCAAAGTTTGTAGGACCTGCCGGCCCGTGTGAGTCCGCGAAAGTCGCTGTTGTTGTGAGACGTGAAGGGCTTCTGTGAGTTCGCTGAGGGTGTTGTGTAACCCCAGCGCCAATAATTTCTCAGTCGATGTACTCATCGGCAGGCGGAGAGTGGTCTTGAAATCCATCCTCAAGAGCGTGTCGGCCTGTTTCGCCTCGGATTCTGTGAGATGGTAGTAGGGCAGGCTGTATGTGATTCTGCTCACCACCAGGCTTTTGACCAGTCGGAGTGTGTCCCCTTCCTTCATGCCTCTATTCTTCGATGTTACACGGGATATCATGCGTGATATCGCCTTGACATTGGTTTTGAGGAGCGTAAGGGTGTTTGTAGCACGCTGGTTAGACTGCAGCCACATGCCCAGCACCCTGAGCAATGACGTTTCTGGTATGAGGCTCCCGTTGAGGTGTACCTCGATTTTTCGTGTTGGGCCTGTGGGGACTGTGTGGTTACCCCGGCCTCGCCAGACTCGTATGAGTTCAGATTTCTCGGGCGAGCATTGTAGTCCCCGTTGGCTGACGTATTCTTGGATGAGGTCAGCTGCAGTTTGTAGCCGTTCTTCTTTTTCAATAAGGGACCCTGCTGTGGTCCAGAGTGTTATGTCGTCTGCGTAGAAGGCGTGGCGGAGGCCTTCTACGTCCTGCAGTTTTCTTGCGAGGCCGATCATGGCGACATTGAAGAGCGTGGGTGAGATGACTGCTCCTTGTGGTGTGCCCTTGTTGGGAGGGTGGTATACTGCAGTCTGGATCTCCCCAATCTTCAGCTCTGCCGTGCGGTGGCTTAGGAAGCTCTGAACGTACTTGTACGTTCGCTCACCGCAGTTGGTGTTGGCGAGCCCTTCTAGGATTCCTCGGTGGCTGACGTTGTCGAAAGCTCCTTTGATGTCGATTGCTAGGAGGGCATGTTCGCCGCTGCGGGGAACGTTGCTGAGGACTTCTTCCTTGATTTGCAGTAAAACGTCTTGTGTGGACAAGCCTGCGCGGAAACCAAACATGGTGTCTGGCAGGTGCTTGTTGTCTTCTAAGTGTCCCTGTAGTCTCTTGTGTATGATTTTCTCGTACACCTTGCCGAGGCAGGATGTGAGCGAGATTGGTCTCAGATTTTCAATTGCCAACTTCTTCCCCGGTTTGAGGATCATGATTATGCGTGCGTGTTTCCACATCGCCGGTACCGTACCTTGTTCCCAGTGTTGGTTGAGAAAGGCCGCGAGCGCGGAGATGGCCTTGTCGCTAAGGTTTCTGATCATGGCGTTCGTGATACGGGACGTGCCCGCCGCTGTGTTACGGGTGGTGGCTGCGATGGCCACTCTCACCTCGTTTTCTGTGATGGGTTCGTCCAAAAGTGGGTTGGGTTGTCCCATGTATGGTGTTGTACATGGTTGCGTGGGAGCTGGATCTCCATAGCACTTGTTCTTGATGGCGTCGATGAGGTCTTGTTGGCTGCCTGGGTAGGTGTGTAGTAGCCGCTCCAGGGCCTTGTGCCCCTCTCCTTTGGTTTTGGTGGGGTCCAGGATGGCTTTGAGTATGTGCCACGTTTTGGCGGTAATCAGGGTGCCACCGAAGGAGTCGCAGAATCGATACCAGTTCGCCGAGGCGAGTTGCATGGCATATTCTTCTGCTTCCGCTGTTATTTGTGCTATGCGTGTCTTCAGTTTCCTGTTGTACTTCTGTGTTTTCCAACGGCGGGTGAGACCTCGTTTGGCGTCCCGCAGGTGTAGTAGGTGGGGATCCACTTCTGGGGTCTCTTCCGTTCTGACAATTTCCTTTGTATGGTGTTGTTTCTGTCGACGGAGGTTGTCGCACCAATCTTCCAGGTTCGTGATTGTGTCTGTGTCCTGTTCTTGGGCTTCCCTAATTTTTCGCCAGTCAGTGATTTTGGCTGTGCCGATCTGCCTGCGTAGGCGTCCGGTTTGTAGCGTTATGTTCAGTATGTAGTGATCGCTGCCTAAGTTTTCGAGTGTGTTGAGCCATTCGGCTCGCGTGGTTTGTGTGATGAAGGTGAGGTCGGGAGTGGTGTCGCGTGTTACGCTGTTCCCTTCCCTCGTCGGAGTGTTCGGGTCTGTGATCAGTGTGAGGTGACTCTGTTCCATTAGTGTTTCTAGCTGGAGACCCTTCCAGTCCCGCCTCTGATACCCCCATAGCGTGTTCTGAGCGTTGAAATTGCCCATGATTACCAGAGGGCGGTCTTTGGCAAGGCGGAGAGTGTCCCTGAAGAGTTTGTCAATGTTTGCCCTCCTTTGGCTGGGGGGGCAGTAGACGTTTAGAACAAAGGCGCTCTTTGTCTGATTGCCTTTGTACACGAATTCTAGGAGTACATGTTGTACGTCTACGTCGTGTATAGATTTGTGTTGTATAATTGTTATGTTTTTGTCCACGAGTGTGGCTACCTTCCATTTGTCGTCTTGACTTGCGTGTTATTCCTCGTAGCCATGTAGTGTTGGTCGGGTACCGGGCTCTTGTAGGGCTATGACCCCTGGCGGCTTTGAGGATTGAGCGATGAATTGTGTCAGTAGCCCTTTTTTCCTTCGGTACCCACGGCAGTTCCATTGCCAAATTTCTAAGTTTTCTTTGACTTGCTTGTGTGGTCTAGGCATTGTTGGGTGTTGTGGTCGGTGATGTTATGATCGGTGATGGGTTTTGGTGTCGGTTATGTCCTGCCGCAGGTGTGACTTTGCAGAGGTTCTGTCGTAGTGTTTTTCGCAGTTTTATGGAGTGAAGCTGGCCCTTAAGCTTGCTGTCTACAGCGGCTTCCATGTGCTTGATTGCTGCCTCTGTGCGTTGTAGGGCAGTCTGTGTTATTTGTTCCATCTGGGCGCGTGTAGCATCCATGAAGGCTTGCATCTGGGTTTGGATGGCATCGACATTGGTCTTTAGGTCAATGATGGCCTGGTGTGGTGCCATCTCTTGTGGTTTTTGTGTGAGCTGTATCACTTGTTGTTTGAGTTGTCTGTTTTCTTGTGTGAGTGTTTGTATCTGTGCGCGCATGCTCGCGAGTTCCTGTTCGAATTTCGTGGGCGGTGGCGTCTGTGGTTTTTTATACGAGGGGGAGGCTACTGCTGCCCAGCTTACCTCTTGTTCTTTGGTGTTGGTCCTCTTGGGTGAGGCTGCCTTGGTCTTCCGTTGGTTTTGCTGGGACCCCTTATCTTTGGGCGCCGCTATGATGGGTGTACCCTGCTGCTGTTGCTTGGACGTCCACTGAGATCGCCGTCTGGGCGACCGGAAATGAGGCCGGGGCCGCGAACAGGAGCGGGACCTGGACCTCGGGCTGGAACCGGACCGGGATCTGCAGGTCATCGACGACTCCGAGTAGTCGGAGTCAGAGTCTTCCCGCTCGGAGCTGAACCACCGTGGGCGGGGATGTCGTTGGGTTTTGGGGGCGGTGCTGGAGGCTGGTTTCACTCGGGGGCGAATGCGCTTTAGTTTATTGTTGCAGTCTTTTGAGGCCGTGAGATGGGCCCCTCCGCACAGGGCGCACTTCGGAACACAAGTGTGACCGGCTTCTGGGTTAGGGTGGTTGCAGGTATTGCACGCGCGAACCGTTGGGTTGGGGCAGACGTCTGGTCGATGTCCGGTGGTTCTGCAGATAGGGCAGAACTGCCTTGTCGGCTGGTAGTCTCGGCAAGGCATCTCCCCTCCGTAGAAGTACACAAATCTAGGCACCTGGGGTCCCTCAAAGTGGAGCAGGGCTGTCTGAGATTGACCAAGCATACGGGCCCGCACGATGCGGACTCCATGTGTGCGGACTCGAAGATTCGCCATAAGCTCTTCTTCGCTGGTGCTTACGTCGATGCCGTGTACGACACCTTTAAGCAGGTCCTCGGGTGTTGATAGATACACCTTCACAGGGTGTGATCGTCCGTGGAACGTGAGGCTCATAATTTTCATGAGGGTGGCCGCCGTACCCTCGTGAGGGGTGCTCACGATGATGATATTCGAGCCGGGTCGCAGGCGGGTGATGAAATCGTCCCCCTTGCAGGTCGGCGCCCCTCCGGTGGCTTGGACGATCGCCCTGGCCACTTGATGGGTCTGTAGTTTTCGAAGTATGAGGCCCGGGGCCGGGCGGATGATGATTTTCATGTCGGTGCGCGGGAGCGGAGGCGCGCGTCGGCGAGGCCTGCTCCTTGCAGTCGCGTCTTCAGAAATGGGTGTTCGGGCTCCACGCTCCTCGCAGGTAGCTAGCAAACTGGATTTCGCGTCGGTGGCTGACGCCTGGGTTTTCGATGCCGCGGTTGCCCGACTGGGTCCTGCTTACCCGGGGTTTGTTGTTTTTGCAGGCGGGGTTTCGGATGAAGGGAAACGACCGTTTGCCACTGGGATTCTTGATGGTGGAGCTGCTCAGAGAGAACCGCAGACGGCCCGTGCAGGGCCTCGTCAGGCAGGTGTGTCGGGTGACTCTCCGATGCAATTTCCATAGTTTCCGTGGTGGTGGGCTGATGGGCCATGGTGCCTGGGTTTCGGGCAATCGTAGCGTTCCGGGTTGGGTCGCCTCCGCAGCTCACCGACGATGCGGCGGCTGCTTGTGGGTCCCCGGCCTCCCGCACGCCAGCGTTGGGCGTTAGGGCTAACCCTCCTGTCGGCGTGGCCGAACGAATGGGCCGCTCGTTGGTCGTAAAAACTGCGGCTCACCGAAGGTGTGGTTTCGCTGAGTCGCCTTGATGTTTACGAAGATATTCCGCTGATCCCAGCGGCGCTAGGAAATTTTGGGCGCTTGGAAAATTCCAAAAGTCACGGAGCCGATGCGAAGCACGTCTGCACGCCTCGGTCGTCTTCTTCTTCTCCCATAGGCCCTATGCAACCACGGTAAGCTTTAGGCCACACTTACCCTTAATGAAAGGGTTAGGAGTGAGGACCGAGAGCCAATGTCTCAACAACCTCCAGTTTGCAGACAATGCCCTGGTCAGAAACACTTGGGACGAATTCGAGAAATTATTGAGGACAATGACCGAGAAAGTGTAAAGAAGCAGGAAAGAGAGACGGAAGGCAGGGATGTTAACCAGAAATGCATCTGGTTGGCTACCCTACACTGGGGAATGCGAAAGAGGGAATATAAAGTTGAGATAGATAGAGGAGGGGGGAAAGACGCGGTGAGCTCACACACGCACGCGGAGGACCCGAGCAAGTCAAAGGCCTTCACATAAACCAGTCGCCCTCAAGAAAGACAGCAGTGGCTTCACTGCTTTGTGGGCCGACGAACGATGGGGACGGTCTTCAAGTAGCACCTGCAAGGACAACGGCCGATCGTCCAGTCGTCGCAATGCGGTAGATAATGTTTGTCTTTCCGACTCAAATCGCTCACAGCGGCACCACAAATATTCGATGTTCGCCGCCGCAGACGCGGCACGCAGCACTCCCAACCACAGCCGGTACTGACCCTTTTCGCGGAGCAGTTTGCTCTCGAGGAACGAGATGGCCCTTTCGGCGGCATGCGATACGCTGCCTCAGCGAATCCGCGCGAATACGAAACCATTGGCAGCGGCACGCTGGCATTCCGCCGCGCTGGTGCTGGCTGCACTAAGTTCGCCGGGGACGTTCGCTCCATGTGGGCCGGGCTTTACTGCTTCTGCCTTGCTACTGTGCGATTAGCTGTCGGAAATGCAAACTGGGTGTTCGCTAATGCACTGTGCCCACTTCATGCTGCAAATTGGTTAACGATATAAGAAAGACCTCTGCGGTAGTTCGCTGCAAAAATAGGGACTCACATACGCAATAAGGAATAGAATCAACCTGTGTCACCGCTGCTACATAAGGATTGCCTGTGTTGCCGCCCTTGGCGATGCACGGCTTTCCTCGAGGATCAAAAAAAGATAATTCATCAACCAGCACTGTCTAGCTAGCCTCCAAAGGAAGGACTTCAACTCCGGAACGTCGGCACTTGAAAGAGAGTGCCGCTCGTTGCAAAAAGAATAAGCGCCACTTACTGGCATAGTAAGCTTCTCGCAAGTTTTCTACACGCATCCACGCCTACGCGCATGCTTACGCCCACCATATCGCCAACGTATCTATAAAGAGGTCAATGGGCGCACACTTGAAGCACATGGGCCCACGTGCCGAAGCATGAGTGCCGATGACTACGCCGACAAGACACGAGTGTTTGAAGCTGAACGTTTCGTGACGGTCCAAAGAGTAAGCGAGGAACTAGCGATAATACGTCTTTGCTACAAGGTACCGCTAGAAGAAGAACGTAAACTTTATTTTCAAAACAATCCGATTTGAGTCCGGCGTGTTTTTAGTGGGTCTGGGCACCCGCCACGGGCGCGGTTCCGAGACCCTGTCTCGTAGCGGCTTCCTCGGCTCGCTGGACGACCCAGAGTTGTGCTGTCATGTTCGAGCTCAGCAGTGCGGTCTTCCAGCGCGAGCGGGGGCTGGCGGTGGAAGAGACGGAGGGGTCGGCACTGGCCGAATGGTTTGTTAAATCCTGACACTCCCATAACATGTGATTAAGCATGGCAACCTCCTCACACGACATGCACCTGTTTGTAGTGTACATGTCTGGTACATGCGTTCATGAGTCTGGGGTTTCTGTAAGAATCCGTTTGTAATTGTCTGTAGTGTACTGCTTGCGTCCTGTCTAACCTAGCGTGCGGGAATGGGTATACGCGTCTCAGTAACTGGTAGTGTGTCGTGATCTCGTGGAACCTGCCTATACAAATCTCCACGCCCAGACGTTTGCAGTACCCTGCGGGGGCTCTTCCTCCGATGATGCTCGGTGAGTGAGGCCTAGAGCAACACGATGAGCCGCTTCGTTGGGGGTGCTCAGTCCAGTGTGTGCCGGGATCCATAGCAAGTGCCTTCGGTTATCGAAGTCGGCCTCACCCTGGTGTATGGGATGTCGCTGGAGTATGTGATACGCATCTTGCGAGATTCGTCCAGTTGCAAAATTGCGAATTGCCGTTTGCGAATCGCAGATCACGTATGTAGCTTTGATTTGTGTGAGGGCCAGTGCTATGGCCGCTTCCTCTGCCACTTCGGCATGTGCCGCGTTCACGGTGACGCTCGTGAGGTGGTTCCCTCGGTGGCTAGTAACTGCCGCCACGAAACTCTCCCTGTCTCGATAAGAGCTGCATCGGTGAAGACTGCCTCCTTGTCGTTGGAGTAACTTTGGTTCATGTGTTGTGCTCTGGCTTTACGTCTCCCCGTGTGGTTTATCTTGAAACTGCAGCGCGCACACGAGAAACGAGGACAAAAAGGCGAAAGTGACAGACAGGCGCTGACTCGCAACTCAGTTTATATTTGGAGAAAAATTACACACATATATATAAACCCAGTCTGATTAAAGTGAGCATGTGCAAGAGCATGCGGAAAAATAAAAATAATAAAGACGTTTAGAAAAAATGTATACACAGAACTTTTAATTATCTTAGCAACATCAGGTGGCGCTCAAAAAGGCAAATTCTTTGTCAGTTAAGGTTATAGATAGCTCACTTATGCCCATATCAGCACGCCTTTTGATATGGAAGGCCTCATTTATTTCGCGTATTAGTTTGTCTCTATGTGAAAACAAAATCATGATATCTGAATAGACAGGTTTACAATGACAGCTTTTCGTGTTGGGGGTGCATGTTGCGAGGCAATGGGGGAACTTATAGTTGCTCGCGTATGGTTCTTAGAATTTCCACCTTGATGCCGTGCTGCGTGTGGTTTGTGATGCGGACCATTTCGAGCACGTGTCTTCCCTGTCGGATTTTGGATAAGCGCTCGAGTTGCGACACTTGTTGCGCCTCCACGAGTTCCCCGAGCGTATTGTGTAAGCCTAGTTCTAAGAGCTTGGTGGTGCTGACTCCAGTCGCAAGTCCAAATGCCTATTTGTACGCTTTGCGTATGAGAGCGTTGAGCTTGTTTCTTTCCGCAACCGTCAGTTGTGAAACGCTGCGGTGTACTTTATTTGGGAAATGACGAAGGCTTGTATGAGTCGTATACGGCCGCCTTCGCACATCCCCGCGTGTTTATTGGTGATGCGTCGGATGAGCTGCATCGTGCTGGGGGCCTTTACCGTTATCTTGCGAAGTGCTTCGCCATTGCCGCCCTTGTGTTCTATCATCATTCCTAGTTACCGGATCTTGTCTACCATCGGGATGGGTAGACCGTTTGATGCCGTGAATTGGATATTTTCCTTTTCCGGGGGGGGGGGGGGGGGCGTGTAGGCTTTAGGTGGGCGCCCCTTTCTCACCGGTCTATATAGCAGCAGTTCGGATTTTTCGGCCGAGCAGGCGAGTCCCGTGCCCACGTCATTATTATTATTATTATTATTATTATTATTATTATTATTATTATTATTATTCATACATTACTGCAGACCTTGCACAGGTCCAAGCCGGGTGTGCACAGGTCCAAACAGATAGTTTTCCCCGCATTAGATGGCCCGCTGTAACTGTTGGTCGATCGCTCCGTCGCTGCCCGTTGTCGTCCAGATCGTAATATCTTCTGCGTATAGCGTGTGATACAGTCCTTCGATTTGAAGCAATCGGCCGGGTAACCCCAGCAGGTTCTAGAGCATCGGCGAGATCACTGAGCCCTGCGGGGTGCCCGAGCTCCCGATGTTGATTTGATTCGAGTTTAGTTCTCCCCCTTGCATGCGTGCGGTTCTTCCCGTGAGGAAGTCTCGGACCTAGTTGTATGTTCGCAATCCGATATTTAGCTTGTCTAGTTGTCGCAATATGGCATCGTAACGAACGTTATCGAAGGCCTTCTTCAGGTCCAGCCCGAAGATGACTGTCGTCGAGCGCCCTGGTTTGTCTATGATTTGATGTTTTAGTTGCAGAAGGGCGTCTTGACTGGAGAGATGTCTTCTGAACCCAATAATGGTGTGTGGAAATAAATCGTTGTCTTCGAGGTAATTCGTGAGTCTGTTGAGAAACGCGTGCTCCATCAACTTGCCCCCGCAGGACGTGAGGGAGATGGGGCGCACGTTTTCCAGCTGTAATTTCTTGCCGGGTTCCGGTATCACTATGATCTTTGCTTCTTTCCACTGCTGAGGTAGCTTGCCATGCGGCCAACACTCGTTAATGTACTTTGTGAGTTTCTCGATCGATCCGTAATCGAGATTGCGAGGTGCCCTATTGGATTCACCTTGCCACAGCCACCGCCGAAACTCGTGAGCCTATAAAGCTTCGCTTAGGCCAGGCACTGTGAGCATCAATGTAAGCGACAGACAGACAGACAGACGAACAAGGAACTTTATTTGTGGTCCTGAGGAACCGCTTTAGGGTACCTCCCTTTTCAGGGAGTCCCCGTAGCCGTCGCGGGCCGCACCCACGTCGGGGTCGGAAGATCGTGGTCCTCCGCCCTGTCGCAGGCCCTCTGGACAGCCCGTAGTTGCTCTGAGAGGTCGCCGCTCTTAAGGGCTGCCTCCCAGTCCGTTATAGTGGTAAGCGATGAGCTGCGTAACGCAGGGCATTGCCAGAGCATATGAGATAAAGAGCAGTACGCCTCCCCACAGTCTGGACAGTGGGGATCTACATTAGGCGCGAAGTGACTGAATCGGCCCCTGGAGGGGAACGACCCCGTTTGGAGCATGCGAAAGGCCGATGATTGTGGTCTAGTGAGTTTAGGATGTGGTAGCGGAAAGGCCCGCCGAGCAAGGTGATAATGTGCCAATATTTCATGGAAGGTGAGGAGCGAATCCCTGTACAGTCCTAAGTCGCCGCCCGTGAGTCTACCGGAACCACCGCGGTGTGTTATACCTCGCGCGCAGTCATGGGCTAACTCATTGGCGTTAACAACCTCAGAGTGCACATTGATTCCCATATGGGCCGGGAACCATTTTATGATATGAAAACCAGCAACCCCCTCGGTGCCGAGGATGGCCGCCGCCTCCTTTGATAACGAGCCGGAGGCGAACGCTCGGGCTGCAGACCTAGAGTCTGTAAAGATATGGGTACGTAGAGGGTCCTTCAGTGCTATAGCTACAGCAACCTGCTCGGCTACTGTTGCAGAAACCTTCCGCACGGATGCTGAGTTAATGAGAAAGCCATTGGAATCAACCGAAACTGCGACATAGTGATCAGAACGCCCGTACTGGGCGGCGTCAACGAAACATGCAAGATTCGGAGTGGCCGCAGCTACTTTTAATAGGGAACGGGCCCGGGCTACCCGGCGCCCTACATTGTATTGAGGGTGGACGTTACGTGGCAGGGGATCTACCTTGAACGTATCTCTGACCATGGGTGATAGGGTCGCGTTGCGCTCCATGATTTCCTGGTGACCGCATCCAACGGATTCTAGGATGCGTCTCCCCGCTCGCGATGATGAGAGTCGTATTATTTGGGCCACTCGTTGGGCCTCGATCACCTCTGACAGGGTGTTCTGCATGCCTAGTTGCATGAGACGCTCGGTGCTGGTAGTGAGTGGTAAAGCCAGCACGCGCTTGATGCTTTTGCGCATGAGGGCGTCGATTTTGGCCTCTTCCCGTTTAGACCAGCGCAAAGCGGAAGCTACATAGTTAACGTGGCTCATAGGAAACGCTTGGTAGAGCCTGAGGAGATTGCTTTCACTTAAACCCTATAGTCTGTGAGTTGCCCCCGAGCGATTCCAGCAAGAGTCCGAGGACCCGGATGGTATCCACTCTGGGGATTTGTTCTCCGTTCCTCGTATAGACGGCTATGGGAACTTGATCTAAGGGTGTGGAGCACCTAACCCCCCATCTGGTGGGCCTATACAATAGAAGTTCGGACTTTGTTGGTGACAGACTCAGGCCCGTGTCTAGTAGGAAGTGTTCTGTGATGTCGAGCGCCTCTTGGAGGGCACTCTCAACTGCAGCGTCAGACCCTCCCATTCACCACACGGTAATATCGTCCGCGTAGAGGGCGTGACCAGTTCCTCTTACTGTGGCCAGTCTTTCCTGAGAGGCCCTTCATGGCGAAGTTAAACAGTAGGGGAGAGATGACCGCCCCTTGCGGAGTGCCTCTCGCTCCCAATGTAAATTCCTTGGATTTGACCTGCCCTATTTTGACAGTGGCCTTGCGATCCCTGAGGAAGGAGCTAACATACGCATGGAATCGTGACCCCAGGCCCAGGTCCGAGATCGCGTTTAGCACGAACCGGTGCGAGATGTTATCAAAAGCCTTGGACAAGTCTAGAGCCAGGATGCCCCTAGTGTCTCTAGTGTCATCATCAAGGATTTGCCTCTTTATAAGCAGCATGACGTCCTGTGTGGAGAGTGCCGGCAGAAAGCCGACCAGGTTGTGAGGGAATAACTCATTAGTTTCTATGTGCTTAGATATACGGTTGTGAATGGCATGTTCGGCCACCTTGCCTACGCAGGACGTAAGTGAGATGGGCCGCATGTTCTCCGGCGCAAGAGGTTTGCCTTGCTTCGGGATGGGCACCACCGAGGCTGTCTTCCAGGAGTCGGGGACGAGGCCCGTTTCCCAGATTTTGGATGTCCTACTGAATGTCCGTCCAAGTTTCGGAGGAGCTTATTGGAGATTCCATCCGGGCCCGGTGCAGAGCGACCGTTGAGCGTTTGGAGCACCTCCCAGATTTCGGATTCTGTGAAGGAGGCGTCGAGCTCCCCCACTGCGCCCCCCCGGTAACGAGGATAATCCCCGTCACAGGAGGGACCCAGCGGGAGATACTTTTCGGCCAACTCTTGCAGGAGGACGTGTTCAAATACGCCCGCCGCCTTTTGATTGTGAACTATGCGATCAATGGCTTGTCTTTGATTGCTTTTGCTTTGCGAATCGTCGAGTAAGTGCTTGAGGAGGTTCCATTTTCCCCCTGCTCTCATCTGCCCATCAACCGAGGAACACATTTCGTTCCATTGTTGTTTGGACAGTTCGATGGAATGAGCTTCGATTGCACGATTGAGCTCCGCAATTTTCTTGCGCAGTCGGCGATGGAGTCTGTGCGTTCTCCAGCGCGCCAGGATGGAGTTTTGGGCTTCTAGGAGGTGCGCAAGGCACGCGTCCATCTGATCAACTTTTAGGTCGGTCATAACCACCTTGGTCGCAGCTTGTACGTCCTTCTGTAGTCTTGTGAACAGACTATCGAGATTATCGTAGTCGGTCTGGTCCGCTTCCCGCAATTTCCGGAAGGCATCCCAGTCCGTCACTTTAAATTCCCTGGTAGGGGCTGCGCTAATTGTTAGGGTAATCTCCACAATGAAGTGTAAGCGAAGTTTTGCGTGCAGTTTGTTTGGATTGATGATAATTGGCGGCGATGTTGACGACAAATGTTTCATTTCTTCAGCGTTTAGTGCAACGTTAAGCGTTTAGTTTAGTTCAGAGCCGTGCGTTGATGTTAAACGCTGCCTTGCGTGCTGTTTGTTTGCGTAGTACATAGACCGTAGAATGAGACGTGCTTGTTTGAAGTTTTGTGCAACATTGCTCACAACCTCTGAAAAGACGACGACGAAGTGGCTCTTGTGTGGAACCCGCAGTGCGCTCCGCAGAATTTTCATGAAATTAATGGAAACTCACAAGGAACCAGTGAAACTTCTACAACAACGAACATCGAAATTTCCCAGGATAACGTGGGGCCAAAATTTGGCAAGTGGACCTCTTTTTTACTACCAATTTTCAACGTTTTCTGTGACAACCACGTCTATGCCTGTTTCGGCTTAGTACGACCTCTGACCCCACCGGCCCCGGCGAGCGTCGAGGCGAGCCCCGGTGTGGTGACACCTCCGCACCCCAACCGCAGCTCGATATGGATGTCATAGAGGGGGAGGGCGAGGACATCACCCCCAAGTAATGGAAGATCCAGGCTGGATAGCGGCTCACGAGAAGAGACACAGGAGCGGGAAACTCAACAATGATCAAGGCGAGAGACAAGCGAAAAAACCGGCCATCACGGCGCAATACAAGAGCGATGTGCGCATACGCCTAGCACCGACGGCACCGAAGCAACCGCAACTGCCGCGCGATGACTTTAAGATTGTCATCCGCCCGCGCGGCGGCTTCGATGCGGCGCGACTGCACACCGTTGTCGTGAGGGATGGCGTGCTCCTTGGGGCCGACTTGACTCATGAGGTAGCGAGAGACGACAGGCTCAGAATCAACGCACGATAGAATACAGTAACGATGAGCACCCCAGTCAAGGACAACGCCATCAAGTACAATAACTTAAAGAAATACGGATTGGAAACCAGACCTACTCCGCAGTAGCGTACTCAACGGTGCCGGAGGATACTTAGAAAGGGGGTATCCACGGAGTACCCGATAGTGAAAGCCAAGAAGTCATCGAGAAGAGCCTGGTCACCGACCGAAACCCCACGATACTCCACGCGAGAATAATGGGCCGCACAAACTCAATCGTTATGGAATTCGAAGGGACAGAGGTCCCCCACTACCTGTACTACCGTGGCGCCGACTACCGCTTCTATTGCACAAGAAGAAACGTGAAGTGTGTGAACAGTGCGGGCGCATCGGCCACAGGTTGGACTTGTGCCCCAATCCAAACAACAAGAAATGCCGCGGATGTGGCATACTGAACCCAACGGAAGAACACCAATGTACACCGAGCTGCAAATTATGCGGCAAGCAACATATCACGGGAGACAAGAGGTGCACAGAAATCTTCAGGACTCCATATCTACTAAAGAAACGACAGTGGGAAAGAACCCAGCAAGAGCAGCAGAGACCCAGCGCTGAAGACCTGACGAGCCGCTCGAGAGATCTGCCGAACCCCAACAGCACTGACGCCGGCGGTAACGGCTGAGGTGGCGACAGCTGCAGGAGCCGCTCCCGCTTATACCCGAGGCTGCCCCAGAGCGGCGGTGGCGGCGGTAGGCGATCGGGATCCCGGACGCCGTCCAGGTCAAAGACTCGTTCCGGGTAGTCAGCGGCAACACCACGGCAGCGGCAGCAGCAGGGACCTGACCCGCAGCAGCAAGACCAAAGCATGGTGAGCAGGGCAGACAGGGTCTTCCCGCCCGCCCAACAACTGGATAGTGGCAGATCCACCCTAGAGCAACAATTAACTCAAATTCAGGTAATGCTAGCTCATGTACTACAGGAGAATAGAGGCCTTCGAGCTAAAATAGCACAGCTAGAAGCAGAAAAGACACTGAGATTGGAGCCGCACTCCATCCGTCAGCGGTAGAACAGCCACGGCCAACCCCACACCTATGCAGGTAAGCGCTCCGGCACCGGCACCGACACTGGCCCCGCCGCATAAGCGGACGGCCGAAGAAGAGCACCAGACTAAGGAAGAACCAATCTCGAGTCTAGCATACCTAATGAAGAAACAATTTGAAATGCTCAATACGCAGATGGAACGACTAGGAAAACGCTTGGAAGCAATTGAAAACAGAATGGGAAGATTCGAAATCCGAACTACAACCTTAGCGAACACCTTGGCAGAAAATCGGCCTGCACCGGTTGGGCCTATAAAGAGTGTGAAACCATACCAGAGACCCACCGTAGCGGACAATAGTATGGCCACCGGGGGGGCGGGGGCATCAATTACCAACAAACATGTCCCCGAATATAAATAGCACTGCATATCTGATCTTGCAATGGAACTGCCGAGACTTTCGCCGGAGACGGGGAAACCTGCAGCAGTTCTTCTTAGGAAAAGAAACCCCAGATGTCATAGACCTGCAAGAAACTAGGGGACCGGCAAAATTATCGGGGTACAAATCCTACGGAGCCTCTGACGAGAAAGCACTCTTGTAACCCTAGTCAAGAGAGAGAGCAAGCGAGAGAGGAAAGGCAGGGAGGTTAACCAGAAGTCAGTTTCCGGTTTGCTACCCTACACTGGGGTGGGGGATAAAGGGGTTGGAGAGAGTGCAAAGAGAGAGAGAGAGAGCGAAAAAAAAACAGAAAAAAAACACAGGCATTGGTAACAAAGGAGGCGTTCTAGTCACAGACGTTCACACAGGCCAGTGGACTTCAGGAACCGCAGGAGCGCTTGCACGGCCTTCTGATGCGATGTTGAGTCGCGTCGATGTTGCAGAATTGTTTCTTCCGAAAACGGCTGGTCATCCAACTGGTTCAGCACGACGGAGAGCGATTGTCTCTGCACACTGTATTGTGGGCACTCACAAAGAACATGACGAATCGTTTCCGCGTCTCCACAATTGTCACATGCTGCACTGTCGGCCATCCCTATGTGGAACGCGTAGGCATTGGTGAACGCGACGCCCAACCATAGCCTACACAGAAGGGTCGCATCTCTTCGGGGAAGTCTTGTTGGAAGTCTAAGGCTTAAGGTTGGATCCAAGGTGTATAATCGGGCGTGCATAAAATGTGGTTTATTCCAGTCTGATGAAGTGCATTGGCGTGCAAGCAGGCGGAGCATCCTTGTAGCATCTGTCCTAGACAGCGGGATCGATAGGCGGTTGTCTTGTTCATGAGCTAAACGAGCAGCTTGATCGGCACGTTCATTGCCAATAATTCCACAGTGACTTGGCAGCCACTGAAAGATTATTTCGTGTCCTTTTTCAGTCAGGTGATGTATGGCCTCTGTGATTTCGAAAACCAGCTGTTCCTGTGGACCGCGCCGTAAGGCTGACAGTAAACTCTGCAGTGCCGTCTTCGAGTCGCAGAAAACGGACCATTTGTGTGCTGGTTCATCATTAATAAAATGTAGTGCGACTCGAAGCGCTGCCAGTTCTGCTGCTGTTGACGTTGTCAAGTGAGATGTTTTCATCTTGATAGTGGTGGCTTTTTCTGGGATAACGACAGCGGCGGTAGAGCTGTTCTGCAAGACGGAACCGTCGGTGTATATGTGGGTGTAATTCCGGTACTTTTCATATAATAGGAGTAAGGTAAGCTGTTTAAGAGCCGGCGATGACATATCTGCTTTTTTCCGGACGCCAGGTACTGTCAGGATGATCGTTGGCTGAATGAGGCACCAAGGAGGAGTGGAAGGTCTCGCGGCAGGTGTGAAGCAAGATGGTATAGCCTCACGATGTGCGGATATCATTCGGCAGAACGAGGCATGTGGTCTCTCCGCAGGTAGAGAGGCTAGATGGTGGCAAGGAGTCCGTGCAAGGTGCCTTACGTGTATTCGTATTGCTTCAACTGCGATGTGGGTCTTTATGAGGTGGTCTCTGGCGATTGCAATAGTTGCCGCCGTTGACGCACTTCGAGGAAGACCTAGACAAATCCGCAGCGCCTGGGCCTGCACACTTTGTATGGTACGTAGGCTTGTTGTACTTGCGTTAGTCAATGCTGGCAAGCTGTACCGCAAGAAGCCAAGAAAAAGTACTCTATATAATCGAAGCATAGCGCTTGTCGACATTCCCCAGGTCTTTCCAGCGAAGAATTTCAAAAGGTGACAGACGCCTGTCAACCGTTTTTTCATGTACAATACATGGGGGCTCCATGAAACGTCTCTGTCAATAATGACACCCAGGAATTTATATGACCGTACAAATGGTATCATCTGACCATTGATTAACACACTGTAATGCGTCATAGGCTTACGCGTAAATGCCACAAGTGCACATTTGTCAGATGAAATCTCCAGGCCTTGATTTCGGAGATAGTGTGCAGTCTGAGTGGCAGCTTTTTGGAGCCTGGCACGCAGCTGTAGGCGTGTCACTCCGGACGCCCAAACGCATATGTCGTCCGCGTACATTGATAATTTAACTGTGTTTGGAAGGTGATGAAGGAGACCAATCAGCGTAAGGTTAAACAACGTAGGGCTCAGTACGCCACCTTGGGGGACGCCACAGTAGGTGTAATGCAAAGAAGTGCGGCCGTCCTCGGTGCTCACAAAGAAAGATCGCATAGAGAGATAGCTATGAATCCATCGGAACATCCGACCACCGAGGCCTATCTCTTCGAGAGCGGCGAGGATGGATTCATGTGTAACGTTGTCGTACGCACCTCTGACGTCGAGGAACAAAGAAGCGCACAGACGTTTACACCCTTTTTGGTGCTGAACATAGGTAACCAGGTCGACGACATTATCAATCGACGAGCGGCCGCGTCGGAATCCTGCCATGGCATCTGGGTAGACGTTGTGGTATTCCAAGTACCACTCCAAGCGTCCGAGGATCATCCGCTCCATCACTTTTCCCACGCAGCTCGCCAATGCAATCGGGCGATACGAAGAAAGTTCCAACGGAGACTTTCCAGCCTTCAGTAGCGGAACTATGCGACTAGTCTTCCAGCTTGTGGGAAGTGTGCCAGCTCGCCAGGATTCATTATAGATTTCAAGAAGAACACTCCTCGCCCGCTCACCGAGATGACACAGAGCTCTGTAAGAAATTCCGTCAGGTCCGGGTGACGACGTGTGTCTGCACAAAGCTAGCGCCGCCTTGAGTTCATGGATTGAAAATGGAAGATCCATGCGGGGGTCACGTGGTGCCGGGAAGCTGATGAAACGTGATAAGTTGTTGGAAGCTGTGTGCTGCCCGGATAATCTGGCACAGAAGTCTTCTGCGACCTCAATATCTGGTCGTTGTTGGAAGAGGGCCAGAGCCTTGAATGGAGACTGTTGTACGGGTGGCGTCCTGAGCCCTCGCACCGTCCTCCATAAGTGCGATAGGGGCTTGCGAGGGTCCAACGATTCACAGAAAGCAGTCCAGCGTTGTGACTCTAGCTTATCTAACCGGCGCTGGATCTTCTTTTGTAGGCGTCTAGCGGTCCGTAGATCGTCCATTGACTTCGTGCGTCGGTATCTACGTTCGGCACGTCGCCGTATAGCTCGAAGTCGCTCTAATTCTACGTCAAATTCAGTGAATTTCGAAGAGCGCATTAGAGTACGTGTACTGTCTTGCACTGTGGTTTTGATTATTTCTTCCAAATTATGTAATAAATTACCTTGACATTGGTCTTCAATAACAGCCTGGAATTTGGGCCAGTCCACTCTTCGGATGGTATCACTTGATTTCGACGACGACAGTCCTCTGATCTTGACATAAGTGGGAATATGGTCACTCCCGTGCGTTTCAATGTCCGTAAACCATCCTGTACGCCTGACGAGACTTCGTGATACGAAGGCCAAGTCAAGACAGCTGCTGTATGTGCAGCCGCGTAAAAAAGTAGGACTGCCGTCATTTAAAACCCAGAGCTCGCTGTCGGAGGCGAATGATACCAAGGCTCTGCCTTTCGCGTTGATTTTCGTACTTCCCCAGATTGTATGATGTGCGTTGAAGTCCCCGATGATAATCCATGGATCAGGCGTTGCTGACAGGATATCTCGTAATCTTTTGGAGTCAAATCTACTTGATGGTGATAGGTACGCACCAACAACAGTGACGGTAAGTCTTTTCTTCTTTACTGTTAAGCATACGTATTGGTTATCGTCATGAGGTGGCACAGGTTGAAGAATGTAAGTGAGGTCACGGCGAATAAACACCATAACCTTGCTTTTTTCACCACTAGTTGATGACATAAATGATTCATAGCCGGATAGCCTGATTGAGTTCGATAATTTCGGCTCACAGATGATGATGATGGGAAACCTGTTGGCGTACACGAACCGTCGGAAATCGGCGATGCGCGATCGTAGTCCCCGGGCATTCCACTGGAAGATTGCTGCTTTTCGGACCTCCTCTCGAAAAGACAGCTGCTGGTGAGCCATGATTTACTCAAGGGCTGCCAGCACCGGACTTAGTGTGTCCAGTACTTGCAGTGCACTTTTGGCTGACGTTGTGTGCATGTTGCTCAGCAACACGCGAATGGCATTCATTAAGGATCGCAGTAGCGATACCACTTGCTGATCTGTATGTCGCACCTCATCCGATGGAGCAGCTTGCTGTACTGGATGTGGCACTTGCTGCTGCGTATCAATAGGTCGTGTACTTGGAAGCGGTGGCCATTCATCTGTAGAGAGACGTCTCGTAGTTTTCTGCCGTCCTGTGTCAGCGTTTGCTGCGCTGGGAACTGCAGGTGACTTAGTCAAAAGAAACTTGGCAGTGATGCAGCACGAACCGCGATATCAAACGTAGAGCATGTCCTCTTCGAAATAATACCGGCATGCAAGAACGACGGCAGCCTCTTTGTCCTAAACATCCGCAGCTCTCCAAGTCACACAAGTAGGTTCGGGCCCCTGTTCCGAAAAACTCTTCACATAGCAAAGCAAAACACGGTGGTAGTAATAGGGGACTTTAACGCGCCGCACCCAGCGTGGGGCTGGGTGCGGCGGAACCGTCAGGAACCGTCAGGACAGGTACCGTCAAAGGACGGAATCTCTCGATAGACGTGCAACAGGAGGGGCTCACGCTTATTACGGATCCTCACCAACTCACACGCACGGGTAACAGCGTAAACGTGGACACCCCACCTGACCTCACGTTCACGAAGAATACACAGGGCCCCAAGTGCGCAAACACACAAGACGATTTGGGCAGTACACACGGGACCCACAAAAAAGAAGGGTAGAAAATTGACGATGGTGGATTGGGATATATTCAGACAGCCACAAGAACACAACACCACAATGGCAGAAATGGATTGGGCAGAAATTATTACGGACATTGATAAATGGACACAACAGATACACAAGGCGGTAAAGCAGGCTACTCGAGAAATTCCCGAGGAAGCAGGGCTCTAAGCAGCCGACAGCAAACTCCTCCACCTGTGGGAGGCTCGCAGTAGCCTACAGAGACGGTGGAGGGGCCAGAGGCTGAATAGGATCCCGCGGCGGTGAATAGCGCATTTAGACAGGGAGATTGAAGATCAAGCGAATCGCTTGGACCGACAGCAATGGGAGTCTACATGCAACAGCATGGAGGGCCACCTCGGACTGGGCAAAACGTGGAACTTCCTCCGATGTCTCTTAGACCCCGAGGGAAGCAAAACGACACAGAGACAGAACCTCAACAAAATCACCCACACTTGCGCGGGAACCGACGACGAACTCATTCGCGACATACAGAAAAGTACATAGGAAGCATTACGCGAGAACCACAGAATGCGTACACGGGCAGCGAAAACCCCGCATTGGACGAGGAGATCACGGAGGCCGAGGCTAGGGCCGAGGCTACGCACAAAGTCGGCACCGGGCCCGGATGGCATCACGAACAAGATTCTCGGAAACATAAATGACGAATCCATCGCGGCAATAGCAAAATACATGAACGAGTGCTAGGAGCGGAGCGCAATACCACCGCAGTGGAAAACTGCGCTCGTGGTGATGATCCCCAAACCCAGGAAGAAATTACTGATTGAGAACCTCAGGCCCATCTCTGTAACCTCGTGCGTGGGGAAGCTGATGGAGCACGTCGTTCTCACTAGATTCAGCAACTACATGAAGGACAGAGGTCTGTATCCGCTGACGATGATCGGGTTCAGGCCGAAACTGTCCACTCAGGACGTCCTGCTCCAAATCAAACATCAAATCCTCGACGCGCGGGGCAGAGGAATGGGACTGAAAGCCATCTTAGGGCTGGACCTCACCAAGTCCTTCTATAATATTACGTACAAAGCGGTCCTAGGGAACCTCCAGGACCTGGGGGTGGGTCGGAAGGCCTATACCTACGTCCGGGACTTCCTCTGGAACCGCACAGCTCAAATCATGATTGGAGAAATCAAGTCGGATGACATAGAACTGGGTTGTAGGGGAACACCGCAAGGCTCGGTATTGTCCCCCTTTCTCTTCAACGTGGCCATGATCGGCCTGCCGAAAATCCTCAGCAAGATCCGCGACCTGTACCACAGCCTGTACGCCGACGAAATAACGTTGTGGGTGACAGGCGGCAGCGAACGCCAAATCGAGGAAACCCTCCAACAGGCCACGGAGGCCGTCGAACGCTACACAGTAGAGAAGGGGCTCAGTTGCTCCTCTCAAAAGTCCGAACTACTGCTGGTGTATCCCACGACCAGAAAACAATGCGGTGGAACACGAAACATTAACATCAAGGTGAACGGGGGCCCGATACCTATCGTAGACCAAATCAAAGTCCTAGGACTCCGGTTGCATGCGGAAGGCAGAAACCTCGCTACCATCAAGGCGCTACAGAACAGCGCACAGCAAACACTAAGGCTAATAAAACGGATTGCCAATAGACACTACGGCATGATGGAGGTCAGCCTAATTCATTTAGTGCAGGCCTTCGTCATAAGCCGCGCCGTCTATGTGGCGCCGTACGTAACATTTGTTGTGGCAGAAAAAAACAAAATGCAATGCATCATCAGACGAGCTTTCAAACAGGCAATTGGCGTCCCAGTCACAACACCCCACGACACACTGTTAGTGTTGGGGCTGCACAACACGCTTGACGAACTAATCCGGTCGCACACTATCGCCCAATGCGGAAGACTCACACAAACACCAACGGGGTGTAACATTCTACGGAAACTCAAAATTCGATATGAAGCGCAACACGGCACGAAATTAAGCATTCCAATAGAGACGAGGAGGAAATTTAAAATTCCTCCACAGCCCAAGAACATGCACCCTGAGCACCACAAGGAGCCACGAGAGGCAAGGGCACGCCACATTGAGCGCAAATACCATGACGTAGAGGGCGTGGCCTACTTAGACGCCGCGGAATACAGATAACGCAAAGGGATGTCCGTAGTAGCGACAAACGTTTAGGGAGAACCCTTCGCGAGCCGCACCGTGAGAACGGACAACACTGAAGTTGCAGAGGAAGCCGCCATAGCATTAGCGGTGGCCTCTACGAGAGCGAGAATTAGCGTAAGTGACTCAAAAATTGCAGTTTATAATTTCGCGAAAGGACGAATCTCGCCAGAGGCGCTCAAAATTCTAAATAACAGCGACAGTCATCACGGGACGATCCAAATTATTTGGGCACCTGCGCACTCCTTTCTCCCCGGCAACGAGGCGGCTCACAACGTAGCTCCAGGACTTAGTCGCCGAGCAAGCGAGCCGGCCCAGCCGGGAACGAGAGGAGACCGCATGGTCAGCTACCAAGAAATAACCGATTACTATCGGCTGGGAAGGGCCCGGTGCCCACCAGCTCATCCCGCGCTAAACAGGAAACAGGCGGTGGCTTGGCGCCTCCTGCAAACAAACATGTATCCAAACCCGGTGGCCTGCAGCAAATTCTATCCAGGGCAATACAACGATCAATGCAAATTATGTAAAGGTAGGGTGGATCTGCCACATATTCTATGGGCTCCTTTCGAGGGCCGCAAAATTCAAAACCGGCAGCACTGAGCTGCTCAGCTCAGTCCAGCAAGACCAGGTCTGGGCCATCCAGTTAGCCAAGGCAGCCGCTGAGACCCAGGGGATCTCGGTCGTCTGCTAGGCGGAATGAGGCTGCGTCCGCCCTCGTGAATTGCTGGCACGAATAAAAGCTGAATCTGTATCTCTCATAACCTCCGTGAAGATTGTAATTGTCATTGCCTTACATCGAAATCACATCGTAGAAGAATTGTTTAACGGTAATGCAATTACGGGGCTTTACATGCCAAAACCAATTTAATCGGAAATCTTTAAAGATTCACCATTTCATATACTAAAGCCTAAGTGTAGCCATAACGTCACCTGTAAATATCAGTATCAGGTCCACTTGAGCATTTCATATTTATTTTATTCGCTTTTTTTCCACTCTCCTCTGGAATATTTTAATCCAATTCCCCTTCCCTATACCGAGTTGCATGCCAGCGGTTATATCATCATCAACAGCCTATTTATGTCCTCTGCAGGACGAAGGCCTCTCCCTGTGATCTCCAATTTCCACTGTCTTGCGTAGCTGATTACAACTTGCGCTGGCAAATTTCCTAACTGTATCACCCCACCTAGTTTCCTGCCGTCTTCGACTGCGCTTCCCTTCTCTTGGTATCCATTCTGTAACTCTAATGGTCCACCGGTGATCAATCCTGCGCATTACATGGCCTGCCCAGTTTCATTTCTTCCGCTTAGTGTCAACTAGAATATCAGCTATCCCCGTTTGTTTATATAGAGCGGTTATTTACGCAAGGGCAAAAATCTTTCTTTTTCTAAAAAAGAGCCTCTCTGCCTCGTGCCAAAACAGCAATCGGATTATGACGCAGCCGTAATGGCGTCTCCCGCGATTCTTTAATGTGCACCTAAATCAAAGTACAAGAATGTTTTTTGTATTTCGACCCCTGCAAAATTCGGCTGCCGCGATCGGGATCGAATCCCTGACCTTAAGCAAAGTCATAAGCTCCAAGTTGCCGCACCGGGCACAGAAGTGTTCATTGAACGTGCGGCCGCTCCCTTAGTGTCGCCTAAACGCTACGATGCTTTACTGCGTTTCTGCGTTTACACGCCCTGTCTCACTTGTCCGTTTGACAGATTTGTAGGGTGTCTATTTTTCAGAAATAGCAAAAACGTAATATACCGCACCTTGAACATAGCTTTATCCATTTTAACCGTAGCCGCTGTCGTGTCTAGTAGTAGCGTTTTCTTGCCTTTTTTGCGTTTTTAACAGCGAAGCTGTTCCAGCTAACCGTAAAAAGTGCCGCCTGCTGCCTCAAAACCTCGCCGAGCTATGACTTCACTGCGTTGCCTAGCAACCACCTCGCGGAGTGGCGTGTGCCTCGCCTCCTCTCCGTGCCATGCAATCTTGCCTTGATATGGGACATTAAAGAGAGGGAAGGAGAGCATGCGCGCTGCGTGCGCAATGCTCGGGAGAGGGAAAGAGAAAATCAGAGCGAGACAGAGAGAGAAAGAAATTGTAGTAGCACCAACAAGGCAACGCGCAGAGCTGCTGTCGATGCCGCCTGCGTTGCCTAGCCGCGCATACGCCGAAGCAGTAGCGATTACGTCACCTCGCGTTACCTAGCGAACCGCGAACCTCGCGTCACCTCACGTCACCTCGCGAACCGCCAGCGCAGGTTCGCGCTCACTTCGCCCGACACTTCGCCGAGCACCCCCCAGCTTCGCGCTACTGCGCATGCACCGTGATGTCATCCCGGCGTGTCGTATGCTGCGCGCTGCCCGTAGAATGTGCATATTATTCGCCCAGTGTGCATGCGCTTTGCCTGGGACTTTGCCATGAAAGGGACTGCGCCTAGTAGTGCCAACTTTCGCTAGATATCGAGCGGCAAGTCTCCAACGCGTTCGGCGTCGGCAAGCAACAGCTTTCTTGGCACTGTGTCAAACTTTAGTTAGCCTGCCTGCGTTTGTGGCATGCCAGGAACGCTGTCGCTCGTAGGCGCCGACGCGTCCAGCGCTAGTCACGCGAAATGTCGCGAAAGGGAAGGTACCTCCAAAAATGATCGCCCCAGAATACCTTCCCTACATGCGTAGTTTCACTATGAACGTGTAGTTTCACAATGAATGCGTAGTTTCACTATGAATGCGTGGTTTCACTATGAATGTGTAGTTGTGTTTAACCAAGTCAAGACGTAGCCTCTTCTCTGCTCTGCCTCCTCTTCTTACCGCCTCTCTACTACTAATTCTATCTACATCTCCTCTGGACTGTTGCACATAAGTACAACAGTAAGCCCTGTAGTTTCTACAATGCTTTCGCGGGGGGTTACGGATAATTACAGCCGTCCGTTGGGCATTGTGGCGATGTCCAAGGAGCTCCAGAGGGCATTGAGGCGATGTGATGGAACGGTCCAAACTGGTATCTCGTGTCCCCATTCCTGACTGTCACCCTCCTGCGAGGTATATGCACGCTATGAACCCTCTCGCGACGTGGCGTGCAAGACAGCAACAGCAGCAGCAGCAGTGGAAAAGTCGAAGGAAGAGGCAAAGAAACATTCGCTAAACAATAGAGAAATCAACTAACATTTGCACGGCGCGTAGCCTCCGAGATACCAGTGGCATGCTGCGCAGCATAGTCTACCGTTTCGCCGCCGCGACACTCAACGTTTGGCCGGTGCTTTGGCCTCTAGCTTGGCTTCTCCTCTGTGTAGATCACAGCGTGCTGGCAGAGACGCAAAAATAGAGAAATGTGGCTATCGGAGCTTCACTTATATTTGAAGAACACGAAAAAATTTTGCGGCATGATTTGTGAGACGGCGTTCTTTAAATTGAGAACTTTCTATGTTTAGTTAGAAAAGCGCTGCTAAGTTAGAAAAGCAGCGTGTATATGAGAGCAAACAGTGGTAGGCGATATTCTAGATTACATTAGGAGACAAAAATGTTCCTTGGCAGGCCATGTAACGTGTAGGGCAGGCAAGTGGTGGACCATTATCGCTACAAAATCGGCGCCAAGGGAAGGAAAATGCCGTCGAGGACGCCATATAATTAGTTGGGTGATAAAATTAAGAAATTTAAAGGAACAACTTGGGATCAGCTAGCGCAAGACAGGGGAGGGGTACTTGGAGATAGCTGAGATAGGCATTCGTCCTGCAAAAATTCGCTGATGATAATAACCATGGCAACTCTCGTATTCTAGAACATTGCTCGACTCAATAATGATTATGGTTTGTTGCCATTCCCTTCGCGACATTGTGGCGACAAATATTAACCGATGTACTAATGGGACTGTCGGAGCAAAACTAGCGAGGGCACATGATCTCGGAGTCTATAGTCGGAGGTACGACTTGAGTGAGGTCATAGTGAGCCCTCGTGCCAGGGAGGCGCGCTGCCGCTGGTTCGTCGAGGGAAGGTGAGGGAAAGGGCACGCATTCGCATGCACGCGAATGACGGGAGCAACCGGAGGTTGATGCTGAGCCGTGCTCCCTATAAGGGCTGCAGAAACATGCATCTTTTCTCTTTTCCTCAACCTCTACTACTACTACTACTACTACTACCGGAGGCTGTCACTCGCTCGTTCATGGCACGTCTCGCTCGCCGCCATTCGGTCGCCAGCCCATCGTGGACGTTGTGGAGGATGACAATCCGTAGCTGATTCTCGCGCCTACGAAAATACACCGCAGGCGAGCGTTCCATCGAACGCTGATGGCGTTGACACTGACAAACCAAGCAGAGGAATAAGCGGACGCGTTCGCTGTTCATGACTTTGTCGAAGGAACTCAGGGAAAGTGGGAAAGGGCTCTCAGACCGTCGAATTACGGGGATGGGCAACAAAGAGGGGGCGCGGAGGCTGTCACCCGCTTTCTCGTTCGTCCGTTCATTCAGGCTATTCTATTACATTGTCAGTCATCATCAATGGTACCTCTAAAATTTCAAAGCGATGCTTTCTTTGTTTCTTCAGCTTTCCACTACTTTTGCTGCTGTCTTGCAAGGTCACGTCAGGAGGTGGTTCAGAGCGCATATACAAGGCAGGGGTGTGGCAGAAAGAAGGGCGACGCGAGTATCTTGTTGGGGCCTTTCCATCGCGTCGTAACAGGACCTTCTGGAGCTCCCTGGGCGTCGCCGCAATACCCTCTCGACGGCTATAATTATCCAGGGCTCTACGCAGAAGCATTGCAGAAATTGCAGCGCTTACGGTTGTAGGTAGATATGAGGCGAGGTATATATGAATTTAGAGAGGATGTAGGAAGAAAAGGCAGAGAATGGTTGGAAACCGACGCAGTCACGAAATGAGTGAACAGCCTTGCCACTCGTCGCTCGCAGCTCGCGTACATGGGAGAGGGCGGGAGAGGGAAAATGCGACGCAAGAAGGCAAGGAAACGCTCCTACGGTAGTATGTTTCAGTAGTTCCATGCAGCACCGTGGAAGCCACAGGCTTCTTTTACTGAGCAGGGGGCCAACACTTCTTAAAGGTGCCCCTCCGCACCCTGTCGTCTGCTAGCGGCGACCGCTGCAGTGCAGGCGGCGGAAGCACCTACAAAGACTGAAACTGCAAAGTGAGATCAGCTGTTGTGATAGCAGCTGCAGGAAAATTCGTCGGATAGTCGCTCTGACACCAAAAAAAAGTAACAGTTTCTCCGAAAAGGCGAATAATCGATTGCGATAGCAAATTAGTAGACAGCTATGCGAAGTAACGATAGTAGTTTTATCGGTCGTATAATGTTCTAAATATTCGCTTACTAACTAAATAAACAAGCACGGTGTCACGCGCGCACAGGTAAACATGAACACATCTCGCTCGATGACCGCGGAAACTCGTCAAAACGCTATTGTGAGAAAGCTCGCCAACGGCAGCCAGCAAATTCACCTTCGCGGTGGCTCTCGCTTCAACGCGAACTAAATGTCGAAAGCACAGTGCATACGAAGCTACCAGCCCTCGGCGCATGCACTTTGTACCCATCGCAGATTGCTGTGAAGATGAGGCCCCCGTGGGTGCACACTTCGGCTAAATCATCGATCGCTTTCAGATACGGCACCCGCACGGCAGCTCCGTGAGCAGCAGCTGCAAGAGCAGAACGCCCCCCCCCCCCCCCCCCCCGCCGTTTCCGTCACCGCTCCCTCGCGCGCGAGATTAAGCTGCGGTTGCCGATTCACCCTGGCACGCCATCACTCGCACACACAGCGTAAGGCGTGCGGCGACGGTTTCACCGCCATTGGAGTTTATACGGAACCTCACGGCGATGACGACGGCGACGGCAAAATGCGCTTGGAGTGTCCATATAATTGCTATCTCAGTAAAAGGAGTGCATCTTCAAGACTGTACGCGATATAGAGTAGAAGGAAGGTCGCAGAGACGGCGCAGTCGGAGTGTTCAGAAGGAGCTCTCAGCCAGCGTGTCGCAAGGAGTGGTGGCGCCATCTCTTGATCCCTGTTGTAACATGCTCTTGTACGCGGTGCACTCGCTAGCATTCGTAAGTGCAACCACTTTCGCAATTAAAATTCATGCACGCTTGCCACAGTGCTTCCGCACTATTCCAAGCATTCTCAACGTGAACTTATTCGTCCCTTTCGTGTAAAAGAGCAGCTTGGAAAGGTTGAATTGAATGAATTGAATCCTATGGTTTTACGTACCAAAACCACGATTTGATATGAGGCACGCCGTAGTGGGGGACTCGGGATAAATTTTGACCACCAGAGGATATTTAACGCGCCCTCAATGCACGGGACACGGGCATTTTTGCATTTCACTCCCCTTAAAATGGGGCCGCCGCGGCCGCGATTTGATCCCTCGTGCTTAGCATCGCAACTGTATAGCCGCTAAGCCACCGCGGCGGGTGCAAAAGATACGGCAAGGCTAAGGAGACCTCTTTTGCATAGGAGGGATTCCTACGCCGTGTTGTGGCTGTGCCGACTACGCGTATCAATTTACCCACTGTAAAATCAAGTAATTGTTTGTGCATCTTTATTACATCCAATTATATTTTTCTTCTTAGCAGGTTTTCATTCTAACAAGTGGATAACTCTATTTTCAGTGTCATACAGCCTCAATAAATTTTTATTAAAAAATGAAGCAATATCGCGCAATAAACCGTCCTACCACCTGCAGAGAATCTTCCAAGTAAACACCTGCCAATAAGACCACTTGTCAAGGACATTTAGTCGGCCAACTGGTTCAGAACAATTACACTACATCTCGCTGCGAAAGAATCTGCTCTCGCGGGTCGGGTAGCCTTGGCTCTGCTGCACGGAACTCTTAAACAGACTATAGCCACGGCATCGGTTACGGATAAATTGGAAACATTTATGTTCAGGGTACGTTGTGGTACGTTTGTGCAATTTCTGTAAAGGAAACATCGTGCAAATTTTCAAGCGGACAACTGACGCAGAGCGTGCAAACACCTTGCTGCTTTGAAGCACCGTAGCGTCTAGACGACAAAACGGAAGCGACCACACGTCAAATCAGAACTTCTGTGCCTCCCGTGGTAGCTTTGCAGCGATGGCATTGCTCTAGGTCGAGGGTATGATTCCGACCACGGCAGTCAGATGTTGACGGCGCCGGTAAAAACAAAAAAAAAAACAGTGCTGTGTACGGTTCAGGTGAAAGAGCACCAGGGGAATAAAATTAATCTGGAATCCACCCCTACGGCGTGTCTCATAATCCAATTATGGTTTTGGTACATGCAGCACCACGATTCAGTTAAAGTCTAACACTTCTGCCACAATGCCGTGTGCCGTGTGAGGCAATGGCAATGCTAACCTTCTGGGAGGTTATAAACAATGGGACACAACAACACCTCAAGAAAACATATCTCTCTGTATTTTGTGTCTACAACGCAGAAAAACAGCAGTGGGGCACGCAAGCAATCGTTTAACATCAACTCAGCACTGTCGTATTGGGCTAAACGCTGAAGAAGTCATTCGCCGTGGATGTCACCGCTAATTATCGTCAATACAAGCAAACAGCAGGGAAAGCTTAGCTTACATCGATTGTCACAGTGCGTGGGATCCACTTAACTCCTAACTAAGTTTTAGCCTGAACTATTCGTGATGACGCTTGCCCGGCGAAGGTTTATTGGACTGGGAAAAAATGGCATGGTGCGTATTGCAAAGGCGCGCTTGAATTAGCAACTATTTGGGGACGAAGTCCGCACGCAGTAGCACGTTATTTCAATGCGCACTAAAGAATCTTCAGACAAAGGGAGGGCGATAGTGATTCGAGCTTCGAAATCAAAAACAAGCTAATCGCGAAAGCTGAACCACTGAATGCTGCAAGATAATAGTAGTAGTAGTAATAATAATAATATAAAAACAACCTTTATTTTTTTCCATCAACGTGATGGGGGAGGTAAGGGAAAAGAAAGCTGAAACAGACAGCTTGAATAGTTCCCGCCTCCCCCCCCCCCCCCCCAAAGAAAAGAAAACACACATTCCAGAAAGGCGGACAGTTTAGGTGTCGACACGAAGTTCAAACACATGGTTGATTGTACAACAATAATACCTATCACTACAACCATATTCATGGCGTGTGAATATGCACATGCCAAAACGAGCGAACATGCAACTGCAGTACTTGTTTTATATTTACACGTCCCTGCTGGAAGACATATGTAAACACCCATACACACAACAACGGCTCACTATATGCATTAGGGTATATCGCGAACATTCATCACTAAATTTCAGAAGAAAAAAAAAGTTCAGGAAACACGTGAAAGACAAACAGGAAACTATAATCCATGGACAATTCGATAAACTACGTTATCGAATTCTCCCTGCGCCACCAGGACGTTTGACTTGGTCGTGCATCTATGTCGTCCGCAAGAAGTGCAACAATGCATTCATTGCCCCCTGATGCGTTGGCTTGTGAGACGCTCGTGTGGAAACTCTTCGTGTACATAGCTAGTTTCAGGGCAAATGTTCGCCGTTAATAAACCAGTTATTGCATTTTAATGTTACCAATACCGTTTCAATATTGCTCCGTCAAAGTGGAACAAGTTGGGGCACGTCACCGCAACGACAATGGCACAAATATGCCCTTGTTGACGCAGGTTTTCGTCCTGTGGTTCGCATCGTCGTTTCAGCTGGGCTTCCCGCGGCAGCCACCGATTTCTGGCTTATCACCAAATCGCACCCGCCCATATGCTATCCATGGTCCTGAACGATTCCTCGCAAGTCATCGCACACAAGCCGTTTCCGGCCATAGTCCGGTTCTTCGTCTAGAAACATGGAGCAACTGCATGCGAACACAGCCGCATCGACTACGTATTGCTCCGTCAGGGTGGAACGAGTTCGGACTAGGGATGTAAAATTTCACAACATTTTAGGGGAGTGAAAAAAAAAACTGGTTTATTGCTTGTTTTTTTTTCAGAAAAATACGCAGAATTGAGACAGCGGAGATGATGGGCACCTAGCAAGTCCTGGCTTTTGGGCTAGGCTAAGCTCTGCCAAGTCTTCCCCAGAACTTTGCAGAATATTGTTGCAGGAAGAAACAGGCCCACGAGTGTAGAAGAATGTATATTTACAAGCGAAGAAATATGGCGTTCGGGCAACGGCCAGAGTCTTCGTATTCCTCTCGTTCGCGTCACCTTCTTCTTTCCCTTCGCCGTAACATCATCTTCCCGGTGGGGTTAGCTCAGTCCCGGTGCAGGCTATGGAGCGTCGCTTAATGGGGGGACATAGGGATTGAGCCTGGCGACGTGAACAACATCGCTGGTGACGTTGGGAGGCACTGAAGGCTGACCGACTGGGGCGATCTCGTATGTCACGTCGGACAGTTGTCGTAAGATCTGGTATGGACCAGAATAACGGGAAAGTAGTTTTTCCGACAAGCCGACGCGACGTGAAGGCATCCAGAGAAGGACAAGGGAACCAGGTGAAAAATGGTGGTCTCGGTGCCGAAGGTCGTAGCGTCGTTTTTTAGAAGCTTGCGAGACTGTGAGGCGATGATGGGCGACCTCTCGGGCCTGAGCGGCTAAGGCAATAGCATCGCGAGCGTAACCAGTGCTGGATGATTGTACTGCGGAAGGTAGCAACGTGTCGAAGGGCAAGGTGGGGTCGCGGCCATACAAAAGGTAAAATGGGGAGAATCCGGCAGTATCGTGACGGGACGAGTTGTATGCGAAAGTGATGTACCGTAAAGCGACGTCCCAGTCGCGGTGACCGTCGGAAACGTACAGGGCCAGCATTTCAGTTAGGGCGCGGTTGAGTCGTTCGGTGAGGCCGTTCGTTTGAGGGTGGTATGCGGTAGCGAGCTGGCATTCTGTAGAACAGGAGCGGCGAAGATCATCGACGATCTTCGAGAGAAAGTAGCGGCCGCGAGCCGTGAGTAACTGGCGAGGGGCGCCGTGGTGCAGGATGACGTCGTATAGTAGGAAATCGGCGACATCTGTAGCGCAGCTGGTTGGCATCGCTCGTGTAATGGCATATCTCGTGGCATAATCTGTTGCTACAGCAATCGATTTGTTTCCGTTTATAGAAATAGGAAAGGGGCCAAGGAGGTCGAGGCCCACACGGAAGAAGGGCTCTGTAGGGATAGCAATTGGTTGAAGCAAACCAGCAGGAGGCATTAGCAGGCGTCTTGCGGCGCTGACACAGGTCGCAAGAAGTGACATAACGGCGTACAGAGCGATAAATGCCGGGCCAGAAGAAGCGGCGCCGCAGGTGGTCGTAAGTACGTAGAGTGATGCCCAGATGTCCAGCAGTAGGAGCGTCGTGAAGTTGCTGGAGCACGGCCAGTCGAAGGTGCTTTGGAACGACTAGTAGGAGCTCCGGGCCATCAGGACGAACACTACGACGGTATAAAGTTCCATCGCGCAAGGTGAACATCCGCAGAGACGGGTCATTAGGCGAGGAGCTTAGGCGTTCAATAAGTGTTCGAAGAACAGGATCTTGGCGTTGCTCGTCGCCAATATGGAGAAAGCCGGAGAGGGACAGAATACTGATGTCCGAGTCTGCATCGGTATCGTCCGGTTGATCCACGGGATTGCGGGACAGGCAGTCAGCGTCTTTATGCAGGTGCCCTGACTTATACATAATAAAAAATGTATATTCTTGTAGACGCAATGCCCAACGTGCAAGTCGTCCAGTTGGGTCCTTCAAAGAGGAGAGCCAGCAGAGGGCGTGATGATCGGTTACGACGCAGAAGCTCCGACCGAAAAGGAACGGCCGAAATTTCGCGACCGCCCATACGAGCGCGAGACATTCCCTCTCAGTGATGGAAAATTTTCGCTCGAACGTGGAAAGAAGGCGGCTGGCGTAAGCGATGACACGGTCTTGGTCCCGTTGACGTTGAGCGAGGACAGCGCCGATGCCATAACCACTCGCGTCAGTTCGTACTTCAGTAGGCGCAGAAGGGTCAAAGTGTGACAGAATCGGGGAGGTTGTAAGCCGCTCGATCAGGGTAGAGAAGGCTTGCTCCTGCAGTGGTCCCCAAGTGAAATAGGTATCTTTCTTAAGAAGGTCAGTGAGAGGGCGAGCGATGTCGGCAAATTGTTTCACAAATCGCCGGAAATAAGAGCATAAGCCCAGAAAACTACGGGCATCGTTTGTTGAACAAGGTACAGGAAAATTGCGCACGGCGTGGACTTTCTGTGGATCAGGTTGGATTCCGGCGGCGTTTACGAGATGGCCGAGCATGGTAATTTCACGGCGACCGAAATGGCACTTGGAGGAGTTTAGCTGAAGGCAAGCCCTGCGAAACACGGAGAGTATGGTCGTGAGGCGCCTCCGGTGGCTCTCAAAGTTCGACGAAAACACAATCACATCGTCGAGGTAACAGAGGCATGTAGACCCCTTCAAGCCGCGCAGCAGAGATTCCATCATGCACTCGAATGTAGCTGGCGCATTGCATAATCCAAAGGGCATGACTTTAAATTGGTACAGACCGTCCGGTGTGACGAAGGCGGTTTTCTCACGGTCCATCTCGTCGACGCTAATCTGCCAATAGCCGGAGCGGAGGTCAATTGATGAAAAGTATTGGGATCCGTGAAGGCAGTCAAGAGCGTCGTCAATGCGAGGCAGGGGGTAAACATCCTTCTTTGTTATCTTGTTGAGTTGGCGGTAGTCAACGCAGAAGTGCCACGAGTTGTCTTTTTTCTTTACTAGGACAACCGGTGATGCCCACGGGCTACTGGAAGGTTCAATGATGGCCTTGTCCATCATCTTGTCGACCTCTTTCTGGATTATGGCCCTTTCTGATGCGGAGACACGATGTGGCCGCCTATGAATGGGGCTGGCGTCACCGGTGTTGATGCGATGCGTGACAACAGATGTCTGACCAAGTGGACGGTCGTCCAAATCAAAGATATCCCGATAAGATGACAGGAGGTGACGACGAGCAGTTTGCTTGGAAGGAAGGTCAGGGGCGATCATCTTACAAACATCGTCCGCAGGCGTCGAGCACGAATGAATGGGTGACAAAGGTGCGTTGGTACTCAGGAAGGATTCGGAGGCCAAAGAAGAAATCTCAAATTCATCCAAAGGAGTGATAAGTGCGACGGCAATGCCGTGTGGCAGCACATGCGTCGAAAATCCAAAATTGAGGATGGGCACCCGAGCGCAGTTTTCGAGGATCCGGATTAAGGTGCTCGGTAGGGCAATATTTCGTGGCAAAACCACGTCAGTAAGCGGGGACACGACGTACTCGCCATCAGGTACGGGAGGACAGGGCGTCAGGAGGACATTGGTAGCCGCCTGTGGAGACAGCCTTGCAAACTCAGCAGAACAAAAGCGGGGTGAAGCACAAGTTGTTGCGTCTGCGTCGGCAGGAAGCGGCAGATCCAGCTGTACAGCACCTGCGGAGCAGTCAATTTGGGCAGACTGTTTCGAAAGGAAGTCGCGGCCGAGAATTAGGTCGTGTGGACAGTGCTCGAGGACGATAAATAAAACAACGCTATAATGGCCCGCAATGGTCAACCGTGCTGTGCACATTCCAAGAACAGGTGAAGTACTCCCATCGTGGACTCGCACAGTGCACGGTACGGCGGGCGTCAGAACCTTTTTGAGCCTTCGGCGGAGAGCAGCGCTCATAACTGAAAGCTGCGCTCCTGTGTCAACGAGAGATGTAACAGGAACACCGTCAACTTCAATGTCCAGTAGGTTTCCACGTGTAGGCAGCGTCAACAGAGGATTTGTGGGCCGGGTCGGAGTTGCAGCTTCACCTCCGGGAGCTGCACCGCCTAGTTTCCCGAAGGGAAGCGACCGGTTGCAGATGGGGACGAAGAGCGGTGAACGAGAGGCGAACGGGACCGACGGCCTGTTGGAGACGGGGAGCGGCTGGATCTTGGTGGAGCACTGTCGGCGTTGATGTTCCTACGCTGCGTGTAGGGCGAGAAAGTGCGATTGTCTGGTACTTGGCGGTAGTGACTCGGAGACGACCACCGAGGAGACGACGACCAGCGGTTACGGCAATGACGGGCGATGTGTCCAATACCGGAAAAATTAAAACAGATGTGTCTGTCATCCGCTGTGCGCCAGTCAGCGGGGTTGGGGCGGAGTGGCGGAAAGCTTTGCGTCTGGGAGCGAGCGGCCGGAGAAATCTGGTAGGTGTTCGTACGGCGGACCGAGCAGAAAGATGGAATGCCCAAACTCGCTATTTCCTCCCGAACGACCGCTTGTATAAGCGAGATAGGGGGCACACTTTCCCGACAGTCGGAACGAATTGGAGCCGGAGCCATGGCCTCAAGCTCACGGCGAACGATACGCGTTATATCTTCTGACCTACCGCGGCGGGTCTTCGCACGAAGATGTCGCGGCGGTATTGGGCAGTCTGTCGAAATATTTGTGACGCGGCGGCCTTTCGCTTGTTCGAAGCGCCGGCAATCCTTTATAATGGCATCCACAGTGGCACAATCTTTACACATCAGGAGATTGAAGGCGTCGTCTGCAATACCTTTTAAAATGAGACCAATCTTGTCCGCCTCGGTCATGGTGTTAGCGGCCTTGCGGCAGAGAGCCAGCACATCCTGTATGTACACGACATAGGATTCTGTGGACGTCTGAGCGCGGCATGCAAGTTCTTTTTTTGCTGCCAACTGACGACCGACAGGTCTGCCAAACAGGTCTCGCATTTTTTCTTTGCAGACATCCCAGCTTGTTAGGTCAGCTTCATGCGTATCGTACCGTTGCTTCACAGTTCCTGTCAGATAAAACATGAGGTTTGCTAGCATCATTGTTGGATCCCACCTGTTGTTGTCGCACACTCGTTCGTACATCGCAAGCCAGTCCTCGACGTCGGCGTTGTCCGTGCCGCAAAATGTCCCCGGGTCCCGCAGATGAGTGAGGATGACCGTTGGCGTGGACTGCTGAGGCGTTGCCGGTTGTGTCGGTTGATCTGCCATTGTGGCGGCAGGTAGATGACGTCCGCTGCGAAGTTCCGTGATTGTACCCCGCACCTCCACCAAAATGTTGCAGGAAGAAAGCAGGCCCACGAATGTAGAAGAATGTATATTTACAAGCGAAGAAATATGGCGTTCAGGCAACGGCCAGAGTCTTAGTCTTCCTCTCGTTCGCGTCACCTTCTTCTTTCCCTTCACCGTAATATATATTGACTATTGATTGATTATTGATTAGGGATTGATTGGCTATCAATTGGCAATCGCAAGGTATTGGCCACGTATTTAGGCTATGCTAAACACTATTTCCCGGAATTTATTGATTACTGATCAATTACCGATTAGCTATTGATTGACTGTTGATTGGCTATCGCAAGGTATTGGCTACGTATTTGGGCTAGGCTAAGGACTACCAATTCATCCCAGCATTTTCCGGAATTTATTGATAATTGATCAAATTTCGATTAGTGATTGACTATCAGTTGGCTATCGATGACTGAGTAAGCTTAAGTATTCCCAACCATGCTTAGCTAGACTTAGCCATGCTGAGCTTCGTTAGTTCACAGGGAAAACCATTGCGCTTGGACCATTGCCATTGCGCTTGGACCCTTTCTACACTACTGCCAGGATTGGCGCACATTTTTTGTGGACGACTAACGGAATAACGGCCGGTTTAAACAGCTGCACGATTAAAAAAGAGGATTGCTCACAGAGCTATGAAAATCCCAACCTATTTCTCTCTTTAACAATTGATTATTTATTTATTGATTACATTAACCCGCATTCGCTCCAACAGCATTACAGCGGGAGGAGGGGAGGTATACACATATTTACACATTTGTAGACCTAAACACAAAACACGGTGTCACACGTGTGACACAATGCTTTATACGCAAGTAAACAAAATCTATAGATCGCTAGTACGCGTATATAGGTATCATACCCGTATAAAACAAAATAAGTACATAAGTACATTAGAGAAAACAAAAGTACAGGATCAGGTAAAAACGGCGCTATAGACTTTGAACACACATATAACACTGAGAATTCGATGCTATGCCTACAACGGTTTCAGGAAGTTTGTTCCACTCAGATGCCGTACACTAAAAAAAGAATACTTCAGCAAATTGCCTGTGGAAGTTGTGTCCAGAACTTTGAAAGCATGGTCGCGGCGATTCGAAATTTAATGTGGTGCGAGCATGTAACTCGTTTTATCTATGCCAGCAGAGCGCCCATAAAAAATATTATGGAAGAACTTCAGCATAAGATAACGCCTACGATCGCTCTAAGTCTGCAGTTGCAATCTAGTCTCCATAGCGGTGACGCTACTTGTGCGGCGATAGTCACCGACGATGTATCTGGCTGCTCGATTTTGTATGCTCTCTAGCAAATATATAATGTTCTGTTGATTAGGATGCCACAGTACACTCACGTACTCGAGAATAGGACGAATGTATGACGTATACAGCACTGTTTTCACGCCTTCAGGGCACGTGTGGAAGCTCGAGCCAACAATGCAAGGGTTCTGTTGGCTTTATTTGCGGTTTTTCTTATTTGCTTTTTCCATGAAAGGGTGTCCGTAATGTATACACCAAGGTACTTTGCCTCCTGTACGTGCCGTGAGCTGACATTGTTGATAACATAGGAGTTGGTGAGTCTAGTTTTTTCCCCGAGAAACAATGTAATTGCATTTAGTTGTGTTTAGCACCATGTGCCAGGTACTACACCATTGAGAAATTTTATTCTGATCAGATTGAAGACATTCGATACCAGCTGGGTTGTTTTTGTACGATAAACAACGCAGTCATCTGCATATATTCGTACTCTTGAAGTAATTCCTTTGCATATGTCATTGATGAAGATTAAGAGCATCAAAACACCGCTCCCTGCGGTACGCCAGACGTGACAGGAACTCATGACGATTTCAAACCGTTGACAATGGTAAACTGACTACGAGAAGAAAGGTAGCTTTCCAGGCATTTAAACACATTTTCAGGAAGACCAAGGTGGGCTAGCTTGTAGGATAAGCAACGATGACTGACTTGGTCGAATGCTTTTCGGAAGTCTAAGAATACACAATCCATCACCAATCCTTTATCAATTGCAGATGTAAGCTCGAAATGGAATTCAACCAGTGTGTTCTGCATCCATGCAGGTTCTGGAAAAAATACCTGTGCTCACTGAGATGTTTAGCTACGTTGCTATAAAAAATATGCTCCAATCCTTTTGATGCTTCACATAATAATAATGTTCAACACTATTTTTAGATCCTCCTTTATTAACTGGTACCACGTTTCGAACATTCCATTCGTTTGGAACGGTTCCCATTATCAGGGAAAGTGCGAACAAACGATGGAGAAGGCGACTCATGGGCGTGCACATTCCTTCAAAACGCGGTTCGGTATTATGTCTGGCCCGTTTGCTTTGCTGGGCTTTATAGCGCGGAGAAGGAGGAAGATTCATTCTTCAGAGAGCGAAATTGTGTCCATCGGTTGCGTTACTTCGTTAACATCTGGACAAACGGCACTATCCCCGGGCGAGTCTGCCCGAAACACCGATTTGAAGTAATTATTTAGGACGACAGCTTTGATTGTCCGTAATAGTTCCGTCCAAGTTGAGAAGATGCGGCATACCTATATCTTGTTTACGATTACTCGGAATAAATTTCCAAATTGATTTGTTGTTAATTTTTATGGAAGCTTCCATATCCTCAAGAAAGTTGTTTGGGCTTGACTAATATTGCTCGAGAACGAACACTGAAGTGCGGAAATTTTATCTTGGATAGCAACTGATTTGACCTTATGAAAGCGAACGAATAAGCGGCATGTGTTATTAATAATGCTGATAATTTCACGTGTCATCCATGGCTTATTCCTTCGTCTCTTAGAGCTAAGTATTTTAGATGGGACGTGTTGCTCAAAGTTAGGACTCTAGACGTCGGGAGCAACCATGCACCGTTGACGTCATGACGACTGCACTTGAAGCCATACGTGGAGTAAAAAGTCTAGCATTTCCCAGATTGCGTCGCAATTGCTTTGATTGTATAAGTACAATTTTCTTTGCGACTGTTTACATATATGCCGATTCGGATACTTGAAAAAAGATATAACTATTTTTGGTCGCTTATGGCAGGCACACATGTATTATCCTTTATAACGGAGGATTCATTTGTGAATAGAATATCCAGAACGCTGGATGAGCCTGAGCACACCCTTGTCAGCTCTAACACATGCTTAGATAAGTTTAAGCGGTTAAAAGGCTTCCCAGGGCGTCGTGCAATGATGAGTCCGTGAAAAATGTGGGTTCTTCACGATTCCACAGTACGCCCGGAACAACCAAATGAAAACAACGAAAAGAATATAATTGTTACATTATTGCATCACAACACTACAAACAGAGATCCCAGATTCAAAATCAAGGCACGATTTCATCTCAAGGTATTGATTTCCCATCAAAGCGTGAAGACAGATATTTCTATCATTTTGTGTCCAATTCATTTCCTCGTGACGCGTCAACGTACGCTTCACAGCGCAGCGTATGAAGCCTTCCAAACATTGAGGTTCTAGTGCACGCACACAACTTATTGCACGCGATCCCCTGCGAGCCTGTCGCGTAACTTGGTATGCAAATTTCCAAACTCGGAGCAGTTTCTTTCACGATGCCACAGAAGGCGGAATCGGCAGCACGTGACAGGCGAGGGATCTCAAGGGCTGGTTGAAGCAAAGTTCTTGCCACCACGTGGATGGGTCCAGGTTCTTTGCATACTACGAAACTCCTTTCGACCAAATTCCCTTGCAAAAGCCTTTTAAAAAGAAACTTCCGCGGGCAAGCTCCATTCTTTTGTGTTTTTTTTTTCGTTTTATCCTGGTTGACAAAAAACGAAAAAAAGAACGTTTTTTTCTAAAATTTCAATGTTTTTTTTTCAACCGCTTACATCTCTATTGGTGCAGGCCACCGCAATGACATTGGTCACAAATATTCCCGTCTTGACGCAGCCCGTGAACAGCGTACGCTGCTCACGGGCTGTGTTCACGCTGTTCCAACATGTCAAGCGTACGATGTCAGCGTACGCTGTGAACAGCGTACGCTGTTCACAGGCTTGACATGTTGGGCGCAGGAAAGGCGGCATTTTGATTTTTTGAAAGGAAGTGTTTCTTCATCTGTCACGAAACTGAACTCTCAACCCGAAATTTTGTGTGTAAATATTTCACTTGCTTCAGGTATGACTGTGATTATTGCTTGTTATCGCGCTCCTGAGTGTGATGTTTATTTCAACTATGAGCTATATACTGTACTAGCGGATATTTACTGACGCTTCCCGTCTGAGAATTTTATGCTTTGTGGCGATTTTAATTTTCTGAACATTAACTGAACAGATCTAGAGGCACATAGCCGGCAATCCTAATATTTTCTTGAAACGATCCTAACATTCAACTTTACTGAGACGGTTAATGTGCGAAACCTTGGGGGGAACATTCTGGACCTTGTTCTTGTTTCTTATCGTGAAATAATAAATTCGCTACCAGCCATGGGTGGTCTAAGTCATCACAAATTACTACTATTTCATCTCTGCATCACAGTTTTCTGTCCTAAAGCCCTCAACAAAACACATTAGGGACTACAACACAGCCGACTTTAGCAAAATTAACGCTGAAATAAACAAATTTTCCCAGTTTTTCCGCCAAACTGCTTCTTCTCGTAGAGTAGATGAAAACGTGATGCTATTTAAAAATAAATAATTGCTGCTTGTTGAGAGACATGTGCGTTTTGTTCGCATTTATGGTGATTTAGGAAAGCCCTGGTTTTATAATACATTAAGGAGGCTGCTGGGAAAGAAAAAAAAACGTCTTTTTCGTGATGCAAAACGCTGTAAATCTTGGTCAAAGTAGGACAAGTACTTTACATGTCTGCGTGAATGCACCAACACTTTGAAACAATCCAAAAAGAAATTCTTCCCCCGCGATTTGCAGAACTATATACGTGTCAACCAAAATAAAATTTTCGAATACTCTGAAACCAAACAATAGCTCCAATAACATCTCTTTGATTTAATCTTACGGTTCCAATGTGCCACTTGATCAGCGGTCAGACGTAATCAACTGCTATTTTTCTTTTGTTTTCACTCGCGAGTCTGCACTGGAGGACTCTGACTTGCCCAGCTACTCTGTTCCCCGCGTGCTTCCTTTACCATTAATTCTTAAGGCATTAGGACGCTCATTGAAATCCTCAAGATTTCTAGTGCTCCCGGGCCAGATAACATCTCTGCTAAGATACTAAAAGGTACGAAAGTAATCCGCAGTCTAATATTACAAATAATGTTTACCCTGTTCATTATCGATGGCTCATTTCCTAATGACTCGAAAATTAGTAAAGTGGTACCGGCATATAAGTCAGGCAGCCACTCTGATCTTTCCAATTGTCGTCCCATGTCTCTAACAAGCATTGCCTGTAAACTCCTAGAAGGTATAACATATTCGCAAATATCATGTCATCTAGGTGATCATTCAATCTTTTTTCACAATCAACACGGTTGCCGACCTGGTTTGTCATGGGATACACAGCTTTTTGAATTTGTTACTGAATTCCATCTGAACTTGAACTGATGCCTTCAAACTGACGTCTTCTATCTAGACTTTGCCGAAGCATTAGACTGTGTTCGCCATCAGCGACTTTTGGTCAAACTTTCATGCCTCGATCTGGACCTTCTCACGTTGTCATGGACCCGTTGCTTTTTTACTAATCGCTTCCAGTACACAGCTGTTGGAAATCATTGCTCTGCCACTGCTAGCGTGCTCTACTTCGGGTCAGAGGTGTCTGTCGTCAGCCACCTACTCTCTCTGATCTTCATAAACGAACTTCTTAACGGCACTTCCTCCTCTATCCGACTTCTCGCAGACGACTGAGTACTTTATCGTCGCATTACAGATCAAACCGACCATGTAATGTTTCAAAAGGACTTATATTTAATAGAAACCGGGTGTTATCAATTCTGTAATGAAACTTAACGTCTGCATATGTAAAGTTATGCGAATATCCCGTAAATACGCTAACAACGATTAACTGTACTCTCTAAACTCGACAAACCTATCCACCGTTGAGTCATATCATTATCTCGGTATAACTATTAACAGCAAGTTTAGCTGAACCGACCACATCACAGAATTGGCTACAGGCACTACCAAATCACTTGGTTACGCCAGACGTACCCTTGCCCTGTGCCCCCCATTCACACAAAAACTAGCGTATGAAACTTTCACTCGAAGTAAAGTTGAATACGCCTCAGCTATTTCAAGCCCGCACCAAGTTTACTTAATTAACACTTTACAATCAATACAAAATTGTTCAGCTACATTCATCACTTCCCGGTACACCTGTTAAGAAAGCGTCAGTGCAATTAAATTGTCCTTCGGACTCGAACCATTGCTGTTCTGTCGGAAAATTGCAAAGCTGTAACTTCTCCACCTGCTATATAATAACTTCCCACAACTACATGGAAAGTTTCCTATCCCACCAACCGGTACATGCCATCTTCTTTTTAATTCTTGCAGCATCCAGCGCTTGCATGAATCAAGAGCTTCCTTTAAGCAATATTTTTTACCTAGCGCTATCCCAGAGTGGAACAATGTACCAGATAGAGTTGCCAGTGAGCGTAACCCCATTATCTTTAAACAGCTGCTTACTGATCCCCTCAAACTCTAACCTTACTGTGTTTTCTTTCTATTGTGATTGACGATTCACATTGTCATCATTCTGCTGACTTGCTTTTACATGGCATTCAGTGTACCTGTCAGTTTTAAATTTTGTATGTCAGTTCTCAAAAGAATCCACAGTCTGAGTTATGTAAGAAACTGTAACAATGGCATTGTCCCTATTCTTACCTTCTGTAAGCCCCCCCCCCCCCCCCCTCGCTGTTATGTAATACCCCGACAGGGGTCCTTAAAGAATGGATCAATAACGATGATAGAAACCTAGGGCTTTAGTTGTCTATGCATAGGAGCGCCTTAGCGCAGGTAAGCTTTGCATGAGCATCTGATTTAACATGGCGCACGCCGTATAGCAGACGACGTGGTTGTCGCCTCCCTGCACGGAACGCCGGGTGAGCAGGACATCTAGGCACGCTACCCGGTGTGCGGAAGAAGAGCTTCGGGTGAAGGATCGGTCAAGAATTCGGTGGTTGCTAACTCGTGTTCTTCGCACCTTTTCCGTTGCTAAAACAGAAATGAATGGTAGTTGCTCCTCTGAAATGCGTAATGGATCTGTAATGAAATGTGTAATGGGCGTTGCCGTCGTATATTTGTAGTGATCTCTATAGCTCAGTGTAAAAAACTGAAGTGCGCTTTTAGAAAGTGAAGTTCCAAGATGTTTGCTTTCAATTACAGATCTCCTATGAACGGGCTACTGCTCTACACGTTCATACAGGCGGAGTGATCACGATTTTCGGAGAATACGCAAAAAATCCCAACCAGATAAAGGAATTCAAGGCGGCAGTAGTGTAAGTTAGTCAAGGCTGTAAAGAGCTAATTGTGTGGGTGCATGTCCGCGTGTGTGTATATTTGTAAGTGGGTGTTTGCTAGTTGCATGACCTAGTTGCGCCACACTGCCTTCATTGAAGATCGCTGACGCAATGGCTCATATACAGTGGCCCAAGGCCCAAGGTGACACCGAGGCTCGCTTGAAGAAAGGCGTTAGGTATATATATATATATATATATATATATATATCACCATCAGCCTATAATTATGTCCACTGCAGACCGAAGGCATCTCCCGGCGATCTCCAATTACCCCTGTCTCTCTCTCTCTCTCTCTCTCTCTCTATATATATATATATATATATATATATATATATATCCCCTTCAGTCATGGCGTACACATTTGTGTACGCGACTTATTTTCGCAATTTCTCTGCAGTGGTGTCAAGGAATAGATCGCGAACATTAAGCTTATAGTAACTTGAAAATTCCGCTTACCCTAACGCACCTCCATTTTATTTCTGAGTGCAATGTGTCACTATAGACGACCGCTTTGGTGAAGGCACTACCGTGTTTGACGGGCTGTTCGACGTGAAGCGGTTTGGTAGCAGCTGTGAAATAACTTTTTTTCCTTTCTAGTAATGCTTGCAGCGAATAATTAAATTGTGTATGTAATTCGAGCGGTTTACTAAATTTATTTTATGAAGAAACGTAGTATGACTGACTGATCACTAAGCAGATATTCGATAACTCTATAATTATAATGAGTCATCATAAAATGCACAAGGAGTCCTTCCACTACCTAGATTTGCTTTCAATGGAGCATGCAGTACCTTGGCATAAATATTTGTAAATTTCATACATTTATCGAAAGTGTATCATAATTCGTGACTGAAGGGGATATATATATATATATATATATATATATATTGTGACGTCACAAGTGGTGGGGGCGCTTCTTGGTTCCCCGTCCTCTACACCCCTGGCCTACTCCCTGGAGCTTCATTCGGGTCGCCGCTCGTGCCCCCTGTCGGCCAGCATGTCGCAGGACGAGCAGCCTGGCGCTTCTACCCTAACCACCCCACCTGCACAAGCCGCACCTTCTGTGATCATCAGCGGCCACCAGCATGATCCCCACCTGTGCGCTGGTCTTCGCGGTGAAGATGCTGAGGACTGGCTGGATGATTACTAGCGCGTAAGCCCTACTAATCGGTGGGATGATCTCCACAAGCTCGGCCATGTCTCGTTCTACCTGCCCGGTGTGGCGAAGGCCTGGCTTTTCAACCATGAGATTGATTTCTCCGATTGGACGAATTTCAAGCAGCAGCTTGGTCAAGTTTTTAGCAAGGCGGCGGTTCGCTGCGACCTTGCGAAGAAAACTCTGGATGCTCGCAAAAAACACCCCGGCGAGTCCTACACATCGTACATCGAGAATGTGCTTGCACTCTGTCGCCGGGTCAATGATGCCATGGCTGAGTCAGACAGGATACGCCACATTCTTAAAGGTATTGGGACTGTGGCCTTCAACGCGCTCGCCGTCAAGAACCCGGCTACAGTCGCTGACATCGTCTTGACGTTCCAGCGCCTCGACGAGCTCGAGTAACTATGCTTGCAGCCGGACTTCAGCGAACACCTTTATGCGGCAGACCCTGACTTGCGTTTGATTATCCGGGCGATCATACGCGAAGAACTATAATCCCTTGGCTTGTCATGTCCGTTGGTGATTCCTGCTCAGCCGTCTGGTGCAGCATTGCGCGATGTCATCAGAGAAGAACTTGCGCCAATGGCCTGCTCTGCGCCTGTGGACCCTCCGGCCCCTCGCACCTTACCAACATACGTGCAGGTTGCTACCGCGCCTCCAACTAGTGCACGTTCAACGTTGCCTCTACCCACATACGCGCAGGTTGGTGTCGCTCCTCCGGCCTATGTCCCCTCATAACCACTTGAGCCGTCATCGACCCATCTGACCGTACTATCTCACAGCGCACCAAGCGCCCCCTACTACCCGCTTTGGCGACCGTCACGTCCTACCTGTTATTACTGTGGTTATCGCGGCTATATATCACTTTTTTGCCGCAAGCGCCAACAAGATGAGCGTCGCGGGTACGACCTGAGTGAACGCGATGCGTATTCTGATGGGGCCTCTTACCAAAGCCGTCGTTACGCTTCCCCTCCGCGCCGTTCCCCATCTCCGCCCGCAACGACCGAGAGGCCGAATGGTAACTGCACCACCAGACGCCGATCACCTTCGCCCTTCCGCCGCTCCTCGTCACCGCTTCGGCCTGCCTCATTCACCTCTGACCGCCGCCAGGAAAACTAAGAAATGCAGTTTTCGGAGGAAGAACTGCATTCACCGACAGGACTACAATTCCTCCAGCGCGCCCTTGTAATATGATGTCCGTGTTTGTTGAAGGTGTGCACGTTGAAGCTTTGGTGGACACGGATGCGACTTTATCTGTTATGCATTGTGATTTGTGTAGGCGTCTCAGGAAAGTTACGACGCCTTATGATGAAACCGCGCTGGCTGCAGCTCAAGGAAAAACAATACGCCCTTCCGCATTTTGTACAGTGCGTGTATTCATCGATGGCATCGTCCTCTACATACAATTTGCTGTGCTGTCGCCCTGCTCCCACCGGCCCATTTTAGGAAGGAATTTCCTTGCCTCTGTTTCTGCTGCTCTATGTTGTGGGCAAGGTGTCGTACATATGACCGACACCGACTATTCGCTCGGCGATTAATCGTGCCAGCCACTTCGTCTACTCGCTGCAAAAGATACCGAGCTACCTCCAGGCTGTCAGCAAATTCTGACCATCGCGTCCGACGTCATCGACCATGGCGATGTGTTAGTGTTATCTTGTGCGCGTTGGCTCACAAAAAGGATAGCCATTGTTTCAGGCCTAGTTAAATTTGATAATGGTTCTGCGCTTCTCGCCGCAAGGAGCACAACACTGAGAAAATTCTACTTCCTAGAGGCACCAATTTGGCTTGCGTTGCTTATTCAGAGCTTCTCTCTGTCGTTCCCCTCAAGTCTGCTCCCTCTGAAATCGCTCCTGCTGGACATTCTGCCTCTACCTCCGCTCTTGCTGCTGTAATCAGCTCGGACTTGACCCCTTCGCAGACGCAGCAGCTCCTTGCCTTGTTGAAGTAGCATGAAGCTTCATTTGACGCCCATTCTTCGACATTGGGACAGACGACCATCACAGCGCATCGGATTCAGACAGACGGCAGATCCATCGTGCGTCACCAGCCGTATCGCGTGTCTCTAGCTGAGCGCAAAATTATTGAGCAAAAAGTCGCCGACATGCTGCAACGTGTGATAATTCGCCCCTCTGCTAGCCCTTGGTGGTCTCCCATTGTGTTTGTCCAAAAAAAAGATGGCTCCATGCGTTTCTGTGTAGATTATCGAGCGCTCAACAAGATCCCGCGCAAGGATGTGTACCCCATGCCTCGCATTGACGACGCCCTCGATTCCCTGCAAGGTGCTGAGTACTTCTCCAATCTTGATCTGCGTTCAGGTTACTGTCAAATTCCGATGCACGAAGCCGGCAAAGAAAAAATAGCGTTTGCCACCCCAGATGGTCTTTACGAGTTCAACGTCATGCCCTTCGGCCTCTGCAATGCCCCCGCAACTTTTGAGCGCATGATTGACACCGTTCTTGGTGGCCTGAATTGGAAGACCTGCTTGTGCTATCTGGATGATATAGTTATTTTCTCGTCGACATATTTGCACACCACCTGCCACGTCTCGACGAGGTTCTCACGTGCGTAGCCAACGCTGGTCTTCAGCTCAACAATAAAAAGTGTCATTTTGCAAGCAAGATGATCAAGGTCTTAGGTCATATTCTAAGCAAGGATGGTATTCGACCTGATCCGGACGAGATTTCGGCTGTGCTTCACTTCCCTCGTCCAGAAATGTCCAAGGACCTACGCAGTTTCCTCGGCATCGCTTCCTATATTTTCGCCGATTTATTCGCGCTTCGTTCTGGTGCTCCCTTCGTGTGGTCACTTGAATGTGAATCTGCCTTTGACCAGCACAAGGGCGCCCTCACATCTGAACCTGCCCTGTGTCATTTTGAATAGACTGCACCCACACTCGTGCACACGGATGCTAACGGCCATGGCATCGGTGCTGTGCTTCTCCAGTGAGACAACTCTTCGCGTGAGAGAGTCGTTGCGTATGCCAGCCGCGTGCTCACACCTGCCGAGAAGAACTATACCATCACCGAGCAGGAGTGCCTTGCTATCGTTTGTTCCGTCCGGAAATTTCGTCCTTATCTCCACGGCCGCCATTTTACCACCGCTACGGATCATCACGCCTCATGCTGGCTTTCCACACTTTCCAACTTGTCAGGGCGTCTTGGACGCTGGATTCTTTGTCTGCAAGAATATGACTCAAATCATCTACAAGTCTGGTAAGAAGCACCAAGACGCAGACGCTCTTTCTCGCTGCCGGCTTCCTACAGCCGCACTCATCAATGGTTCCGCCACCACCTCCAGTGACGCACTCACTGACGTCTCTTCTACGGCGGCTTTGTCCTTCGCCGCTCTTGATCATCTCACTTCGCACGACCATGAATCATTTTGCCTCAACAACTCGCCGACTCATACTGTCGCCGTATTATAGACCACCTTCGTAGAACTTCGCGCCCGCCTAACGCCTGGCTTCGTCGACACCTGACACAATTTAAGCTGGAAACCTCCGTGCTGTACCGCCTTATCTACCATCGGGATGGACGACGCTGGTTGCCCGTGCTACCTCGTTGCCTTCGTGCGCGTGTCCTTCAGGCCTTTCATGACGATTTGACTGCTGGCCACCTTGGCATCCAGAAAACTTACGACCGCATAAGGAGTCGCGTCTACTGGTCTGGCCTGTCTACCAGTGTGGTGAGATACGTCGCTTCCTGCGCCATTTGTAAGCGTCGAAAACGTCCAACATCAGCTCCTGCAGGGCAACTACTACCAGTCTCATGGCCTGCGGAACCATTTGAGGTTGTTGGCATCGATCTCTATGAGCCACTTCCCATGACTGCGGCCGGTAGTCGATGGATAGTGACAGCCGTCGACCACCTGACGCGCTATGCTGAAACAGCTTGTGTAAGTTCAACATCGGCTTCCGAAGTGGCTGCCTTTATTCTTCAATCCATAATCCTGCGCCATGGCGCCCCTCGTGTCCTTGTGAGCGACCGCAAAACGACATTGCTTTTTCAACTGGTAGGCGAAGTGCTCAAAGCCTCTGCACCATTAAACAATAAAGTCAAGGAGAACACACTAAGCAGTGAAGAACTTGAAAGAAGAATACGCAAGGTTGAGTTTGGCTCGCGCAAGCGGGTTGACGACGAGAGCAACAACACACGCATCAAGGCGTACAGGCGCATAAACAATACGGATGACGTCAGTGACGCCGACAACTGCGACGGCGGTGGCATGAACGTCAGCAATGGCTAACACCACACGCAGGGCCCACGAACACCTCGAGATCTGGCAGTGGAATTGTCGCTCTTTCAACAAGAAGGCAAGTTCGCTCTAGCTCTTCATCCAAAATCACCCATACACCCCCGACGCCATCTGCCTTCAAGAGGTCGGGAACCAGCCCATCAAGATACGGGGTTACTACGTAATTAAAAGCGTGGGATCACCAAAGGTTGCGGTTTTTGTTCACAAAACGGTGACGGCCGTGGGACAACGTTATCAACATCATGCCATTATACTCGTGCTAGTGGAAGTCCTCCCGCAGAAGAGGGGTAGACGTACCACTTTCATTTTGAATTTGTACAGTCCGCCGAGGGCTCAAAAGGACGACTTCCGCAACATCATTCACGACAGCGCGAGAGCCGCTGGCTGCAACCAGCTAGTAGTGGTGGGAGATATGAACGCTAGACACACTGGCTTGGTGCTACCAACAAGCCACGCAGAAGGGGAGGTCGCTCATCGACGCGGTTGACCAAACGGGCGTCGAACTGATAACCAACCTCCTCCAACCAAACCGAGTAGGCAACAGTGTTAGTTGGGACACGTTTCCGGAGCTGTCATTTGTCAAAAACGTAAGGGAATGCTCATGGACGCACCTGGGCGAAACACTGGGCAGCGATCACTACATCCTCAGCATCTCGGTGTCCACCCCGAAATTCAAGAGAACAATTGGAGAAATTAGGCTCACGAACAGGGAGGTGTACAGGCAGTTCCCCCCACCCGCAAGTGGTATAACGGACATAGCGGAATGGATGCAGCACCTCCGAGACGCCCACATCCAAACCACCAAAACCATCCGGCGCACGGTCGAGACGCCCGAAGTCGACCGCCGGCTCTTAAACCTGTGGGAAGCCCGTGAGGGCCTCCTCAAACGGTGGAAGTGACAGCGGTTAAACCGGAAACTCTGTCTACGAATCGAGCATTTAACAGAAGAAGCCAGAGATTACGCGACCGAGCTGACGCTGCAAAATTGGGTCCATTTTTGCACCTCGCTCAAGGGTACCCTGACTACGGCGAAGACGTGGGCCATCCTGCGTTGCCTGATCGAGCCCGACAAGGCCAAATCGACAACCAGTCGGACGCTTCAAGACAACGCTCACAAATTCCCCGGGAATGACCAGGATCTGATTGACACCCTAAAAACCAGATACCTGGGTAGCGACCCCATACGACCCTGCCTCCTAAAATACGAAGGGGGACCAAGACCAGAACTGGACGCTCCGATCACGGAGGAAGAGGTGTATACCGCGGCACGAGCCTCACAGCGCAACACTGCTTCCGGGGCTGACAAAATCACCAATGCCATGATTAGAAACCTGAGCTCGAAGCACATCCTGGACTTGACCGAATACCTAAACGAGGAACTCTGGAGCAAGGGCCACGTACCGAACGAGTGGAAACACGCGGAAGTCGTTACCATTCCCAAACCAGGCAAGAAGCCCGCGATCGACGCCCTAGTCCCATCTCGCTGACTTCGTGCCTCGGCAAGCTGTACGAGAGAGGGTCATCGGAGCCCGCCTCTAACACTACATAGAGGACGGTGACCTCTTCCTGCACACCATGCTTGGCTTCAGGCCGGCACTATCTGCGCAAGATGCTTTCCTAATCCTGAGGGAAGAAGTTCTCAAGGACATCCCGAAGGGAGGAGAACACCTCCTGCTCGCTCGCACTTGACCTGAAAGTGGCCTTCGATAAGATCTCTCACGAGGCCATTCTCAAGGAACTGAACGACATCAGCTGCGGAGAGCGCATCTTTAATTACATCAAATTGTTCTTGACGGGCCGGACGGTAACCACTGGAATAGGCGAGACTCGCTCGTATACGATCGACGTGCTCAACAAAGGAACGCCGCAATGGGCGATAGTCTCCCCGATTCTCTTCAACATCGCGATGCTAGCACTGACCAAAGAACTGCGGAAGATCCCAGACCTAGGTTACGCCCTATACGCAGACGACATCACGATCTGGGCCACCAAGGGCTCCCTCGCGCAAAAGGAGGCGACCCTTCAGGAGGCCGCGAGGGCCGTGGAGAGATTTGCGGCAGCGAACTGGATGCGTTGTGCGCCCGAGAAGTCCGAGGGGATCCGGGTGCATGTAGGAGGAATCTACAAGTCACCCGGCCGTATCGAACTCTATCTAGAGGACCACAAGATCACGGAAAGCAAAGAGACTAGGATTCTGGGTTTTTGGATCCAGATCAACTTGAAAGCCTCCCACAACATCCAAAACCTAAGGTACACCACCAACCAGATCTCGCGGATTAGCAAACGAATAACAAGAAGCCACAAGGGCATGCGAGAAGAGGACACGCTCCGCCTCAGCAGAGTAACGTTTAGCATGCCGTATCACTACGACTCGCTAAACAAACGCGACCAAGAACAAGTCGATGCCATCATCAGAGGCGCGTACATAACGGCCCTGGGTCTCCCTGGGTCTACCACCTCAAACGAGAAGTTAGCGGCTCTCGGGATCCACAACACCTTCGCTGAGCTGTCGGACGCGGTTATGGCTTCCCAAAAAGCCAGACTACAGAACACGGCGGCGGGCAGAGCCATCCTCCACCGGACCGGCACGGCAACGGAGCTTCGTGCCCTCGATGGGCAACGATCACTCCCGCCCGAGGTCAGAAGCAAGATCACGGCGAACCCCATACCAAAGCACATGAGTCATGAACTCCACGAAGGACGAGGCAAGGCGCGGGTCGACAGACAGCGCCCACAATTCAAGGGTGACCCGTACGTAACGTACGTGGACGTGGTGCGTACCCTGCAGGGGTCCTCTTCGCGGTAGCTGCCGTGAACGGGAGAGACAACTCCTTAACCCTCGCGGCCTCTGTCAGGGCAGAGACCCCAGCTGCGGCTGAGACCATAGCCGCGGCGCTAGTAATAAAGCAACATGACAGGGTGGGCAGGGAAGTTCATGTCGTTAGCGACTCGCACCGGCCTGCCGCAACTTTACCAACGGACGAACACCGGTGCTGGCGGCTCAGATTCTAGGCCCGAGGTTGCAAGAATCCCATCAAATCACGCGCACGCCGGGTCACGCGGGACTGGAGGGGAACGAAAGGGCGAACGCCTTAGCTCGAGCGCTAATTAACCGAGCGGGGCAAAACCAATCGTCTGATCAATCCCCACCCTTTACCTTTGTGCCCCTGCCATCAAATTACGGCTACCCATCGAGATCCAGCGATTCAACCACAGGATTTAGCCTCCCCCTCACATAAAGCTCAGCACTGAAGAGGCAATAGCCCTCAGACTTATCCAAACAAACACATTCCCAAACCTACACAGATACAGCAAAATATACCCACAAACATATAGCGGCATCTGCCCCTGGTGCGGTGACACACGCCCTACACTCTTTCACATCTCGTGGGGGTGCGGGGGCAAACCTGAACATTTAAAGACGCCTAACACGTCATTTGAGCGGTGGGAGGTACAGCTGACCGGTGATACCCTGGCGGGACAAGAAGCTCTCGTCCAGCAAGTACGTCGAGCAGCCATGGCCAATGGAGTCCTGGAATGAGGACACCACCCACTCGTCCTCAAGATCAACGATCTCAATGGTCTAAATAAATGTTTCTCTCTCTCTCTCTCTCTCTGGCACCACTCACAAGACTACATCAAGTTATCATCCTCAGACCATCGGCCTGACTGAGCGGTTTCATCGTATGCTCTCTGACATGATAGCCGCCTATATTCAACCAGATCACAAAAACTGGGATACAATTTTGCCATTCGTCACCTTCGCGTATAACACCGCCGTTCAACGCACAACCGGTTACTCGCCATTATACCTTGTTTATGGCCGTTCAACCAGTTCCTTTCTCGATGTTTCTTTCTTCTCTGCCCCTGTCAGTCCATCTCGATGTTCCTGCGAAGAATGTGTTTCCCTTCTCGTCCATTGTCGCCAGCGTGCCCGCGTCAACACCGCAGCCAGACAACGGGACCGCAAGTATAATTATGACGCATATCATGGCGTAGTATTCTACCAGCCTGGCGATGAAGTGCTCCTCTGGACACCAGTTCGCACTCCTGGGTTGTGCGAGAAGTTTCAGTTTCAGTTTATTGGCCCCTACGCGGTCCTGGAAATGACTTCTCCAGTTAATTATAGAGTGACCCCGGTTGTTTCCTCAACTGACCGCCGTTGCCGCTCTACCGAAGTGGACCACATTTCTCGTATAAAGCCCTTCACGCGGCGTTCCCCGTACCTTTAGGCAGCGGCCAGGATGGCCGCTTTCGCGCGAGGGAAATTAGTGTGGGCATTTATTGTGCACTTCATCATCTGTACATTATCATCATCATGCGTGTGCCCTTCATCTTCATCGCGCGTGCGGGCGCATCATCAGCGTGGACTGTGCCGAAGGCTGCTCATGCCGGTTGTGGACGCCGCCCTTCTTCGCCGTGTCGTCTCTCGGGCTCAATAAAGGTCCGCCCTTACTGTGAAGTCACATTATATATATATAATAAAACGTTTAGGCCAGCAGACTCTACACTCCCGAGCAAGAACCCCAACTCCAGGCCCAAAACGATTATGATGAGTAAGTACGATGAGAAGATGAAGCGTATGAATAATGCTCACACTAATTTCCCTGCGCGCGCAAGCGGCCAGCGAGTCCGCGACTTAGCCAGGAACAAAATTCCGAGCGAATCGTTTGAAACACACATTTGCAACGAGCTCCGAACTACGTTAACGATGGTCCGAAGAAAACTCAACGGGAGTAACACGGTAGCCCACTGGGGATGCTTGTTCATTAATAATGAAGGGTTCAAGGAAGCGTGATTCAAACTTCTCAAGCAATACAGCCGTAAGAATGGGCGTCCAAAGGAGCTCTTCCTCTCCAGGACGATTGGAGATGTCTCTACGAGAGATGTCGGAATGTTACTTGCAATCTAGTTGACTGACTTCTGTGTTGAAGCGAGCAGACTGCCGACATTCGTCAAGTCTCGAGACGAACTGTTCGGGTATACTGGCTGAGGTGTTGGTTGGGGCACCTAAGAAATCTGCGTCGATGGTGAATGTCGGCGAACGGCCGTAAACGAGGTAGAAATTTGAGTAACCCGTAGTACGTTGCATAGTGATGTTGTGAGCAAATGTCAAAAAGAGTAAAAGTTTGAACCAGTTGTCTTGGTTTGGCCCAATATACATTGATATTGTGACGGAAGTGAGATGGAGGCCAAGGATGTATTTACAAAATATATAGAGAGGCGGCTAGGGAAAGGGACGTCCGATCCAGGCCAAGAGCTAGCGTCTTCATCGTCGTCTTTGTCGCGCTGCCAAGCATCGCGTTGATCCATGTTGCTCCGTAACATCACTCTCCGGCGGCTGAAGCGCCGTCCTGGCGCTTGCGATGAAGGCGAGGAGCTACAAGAGCAGTACAGCTTCAAGCGGGATCAGGATCCAGGAGTACAATTTCGTAATTTACGTCACCGAGTTGACGAAGGACCTTGTAGAGCCCGGTGTAACGTGAGAGGAGCTTCTCTGATAGGCCAATGCGGCGGCATGGCGACCATAGGAGCACCAGAGAGCCAGGCGTGAAGTGCACGCTTGTGTGTCGGCTATCGTAACGGGACTTCTGGGCTGCTTGCGAAGCAGAAAGTCGATCGTGGGCAAGTTGACGAGCTGCACGGGCTCTAGCTGCGACGTCACTGGCGTATTCAGTAGGCGACTCAGGAGCCGAAGGAAGGAGAGTCTCGAAGGGCAACGCAGGGTGTCGGCCAAACAGCAGATAAAACGGTGAATATCCGGCGGTGTCATGCCGCGAGGAATTGAACGCAAAGGTAACAAAGGGTAACGTGCAGTCCCAGTCACGGTGATCTGGTGAAACATACATGGCCAGCATCTCGGTTAGCGTTCGGTTCAGGCGCTCGGTCAATCCATTCGTCTGCGGATGATAAGCGGTGGTGAGCTTATGTTCAGTGGAGCAAGCACGAAGGATGTCATCTAGCACTCTTGATAGGAAGTACCTCCCGCGATCGGTGAGGAGCTGCTGAGGGGCGCCATGATGTAGAATTACGTCGAGTAGGAGAAAGTCAGCGACGTCTGTAGAACAGCTTGTCGGTAAAGCCCTGGTGATTGCGAAGCGCGTGGCGTAGTTCATCGCGACCGCAACCCATTTGTTTCCCGAGATGGACGTAGGGAAAGGGCCTAGAAGGTCAAGGCCGACGCGGAAGAATGGCTCTGCAGGGATATCAATAGGTTGTAGCTGGCCTGCAGGCAGCGCTGAAGGGCGCTTGCGGCGTTGGCAGCGTTCACAAACAGCGACGTAGCGGAGCACACAACGGTACATGCCAGGCCAGAAAAACCGGCGTAAGATGCGGGCGTAAGTACGCGAGCCACCTAGGTGACCGGCAGTTGGTACGTCGTGAAGCTGATGAAGAACACTGGAGCGAAGATGACGAGGTAGGACAAGCAGAAGCTCTGGGCCATCTGAGCTGAGATTACGACGATACAGAACGTTGTCGTGTAGCTCAAACAGGCGAACAGAATGGTCTGGTGATGGAGAGGTAAGACGGTCGATGATAAGCCGTAAGGACGCGTCTCGTCGCTGTTCGGTGGGGATATCATCCAAAGCAAGGATGGACAGTACGCAGGCGTCGGACTCAGGTTCAATAAGGTCGGGAGCATCGACAGGGTGACGGGACAAGTAATCAGCGTCCTGGTGCAATCGTCCAGACTTGTAGTGCACATCAAACGAGTATTCTTGAAGCCGTAATTCCCAGCGGCCGAGACGTCCAGGCGGATCCTTCAGCGACGAAAGCCAGCACAGAGCATGATGGTCTGTAATTACAGAAAAAGTTCGGCCAAACAAGTAAGGTCTGAATTTGGTGACAGCCCACACTAAAGCCAGGCACTCGCGTTCAGTGATGGAAAAGTTTCGTTCAGACGAGGACAGAAGGCGACTGGCGTAGGCGATGACACGTTCCTTGCCGTGCTGTGTTTGGCCAAGGACAGCCCCAATTCCATGACCACTGGCATCAGTGCGAAGTTCTGTAGGCGACGAGGGGTCGAAATGGGCCAGTATTGGTGGTGTAGTGAGTATGCGGACGAGGGCAGAAAACGAAGCTGCTTGTTCGGGTCCCCACACGAAAGGAACGTCCTTCTTCAAGAGTTCCATGAGAGCGCGGGCGATGTCCGCGAAGTCCCGGACAAAGCGACGAAAGCAGGAACATAATCCTGCAATACTGCGGACGTCTTTGGCTGAACGCGGCACGGGAAATTGTTGTACTGCTCGCACCTTGTGACGGTCTGGTTGAGCACCGGCTGCACTGACAAGGTGACCGAGCATAGTTATCTTGCGCCGCCCAAAACGGCACTTGGCGGAGTTCAGCTGAAGGGTGGCTCTTCGGAAGACGGCAAGAACGGCCGATAAACGGGTGTGGTGGCTCTCAAACGTAGGCGAGTAGACAATCACATCGTCCAAATAGCATAGACAGATGGACCACTTGTATCCCCGGAGCAGCCAGTCCATCATACGTTCGAAAGTTGCTGGGGCATTACACAGTCCGAACGGCATGACCTTGAATTGATATAGGCCATTGGGCGTAATAAAGGCAGTTTTTTCGCGGCCCATAGGGTCGACTGAAATCTGCCAATAGCCAGACCGAAGGTCGATGGAAGAAAAATATTATGCTCCATGAAGACAGTCGAGGGCGTCATCGATACGAGGCAAAGGGTAGACGTCTTTATGAGTGGCTTTGTTGAAATTCCGATAATCAACGCAGAAACGCCAGCTGCCGTCCTTCTTTTTCGCGAGAACGACAGGGGAGGCCCACGGGCTAGATGAAGGTTCTATGACGTCTTTTGTAATCATTTTGTCGACCTCGTTCTGGATGACTTGACGTTCGTGATGGGATACGCGATATAGATGTCGGCGTATAGGAGTGGCGTCACCAGTGTTGATTCAATGAGCCACGACAGATGTTTGGCCTAGAGGACGGCCGTCAAAATGAAAGATGTCACGATAGGACGCCAGGACCCGGTAGAGATCTTGCGCTTGCGCCTGGGTCAGATCGGGAGCAATCATCTTGTTAATGTCGTCGAGAGACGAAGGCGCGAAGTTAGCCGAGCAAGAAGGCGGCGAAACATCGGCATCCAAAGTGGCAATCTTGCAGGGGTCAAGCGCGGAAATGGTGGCCAGCGACATGCCTTGCGCGATAACCTGAGTCAATAGGCTGACGTTGAGAAGCGGCACGACCACCGTATTGTCAGCAACGGAAACAATGGTGTGAGCCAGGGCGACATCGCGGGCTAACAGGACGTCGATAATCGGAGACAAGACGTAGCCATCATCGGGAATGTCATGTGAAGAGGTCAAAGTAACGTATGTAGCAGCTTGAGGCGGCAAACGAACGTGGTGGCGAGAGCACAAGCGTGGCGTTATGTCAGCTGGACTGTCAGGAGGATGGGGCAGCTCAAGCTGAAGAGCACCGGTCGCACAATCAATGAGGGCAGATTGAGTGGACAAAAAATCTAAGCCGAGAATACGGTCAGGGGGGCACTTCTCGATGACGGCAAATTCGACGGAAGTGGATGACCAGCAATGCAGACGCGGGCGGTGCACATCCCAAGAACGGCAGGAGTCCCTCCATCAGCGACGCGGAGGATGCGGGAGGCGGCAGGCGTGAGCACTTTATGAAGGCGTCGACGAAAATCTGCACTCATTACAGAGATGTGCGCGCCAGTATCGATGAGTGCAGAAATAGTTACGCCATCAACATCAACGTCGAACAAGTTTCGTCTTGTCGGCAGCGTCAGAAGAGGATTTGTGGTGGCAGTCGTCAATGCAGCGTCACCTCCGGGCGTTGCATTGTTTAGTTTTCCTGATAGGCACGAGCAGGTTTGAAGGGGGACGACGGGCGGCGAGTCTGTGGTGAGCGCGACGACGGGCGACGGCCTGGAGGCGAGCGTGACTGGTGACCACGCGGCGACGGGGAGCGGCTACTTATCCTGGGGGAAACACCGTCGTTGGGGAAATAGGTCTGGGTTGAAGGCGGAAAGCGGGTGCTCTCGGGACCGGGGCTAAGGGGTAGACAGCGTTCGAGGCGCCGAGGACCAGCGGGTGGCGCAATAACGGGCGACGTGGCCGATACGGTGAGAAGTAAAACATATCGGTCGATCGTCAGGGGTTCGCCACGCAGCAGGGTCCCGATATCGAGTAGCGTATCGCTGCTCTTGATAGGAAGAGGGCGGACGCCACGAAGTTTGTGTTGGGCTGGCAATGGTGCACACAGAGTGAATGCCCATGTTGGCGAGCTCCTGCTGGACAATGGCTTGAACGAATGGAGCCGTAATCGAGCTCGAGTCACAGGCGTGAACTGGAGCAGGGGTCATGGCCTCAAGTTCGCGGCGTACAATACGTGTCAGCTGATCTGGTGGAACCGACGGTTGTGCTGCCGTGTAGTCTTCGCAAGAGGACGTTGCCACCGTGTTGGGAAGCCGGGCAAACGAGTGGCCAATGCGCCGGCTTTTACCCTGCTCAAAGCGCCGGCACTCCTTTATAATGGCGTCGACTGTAGAACAATTTCTACACATTAAAGGGTTGAAGGCGTTGTCGGCGATCCCTTTCAAGATATGCCCAACTTGGTCGTCCTCCAGCATCTCGGCGTCGGCCTTTCGGCATAGCGCTAATACGTCTTCTATGTACGCAACGTAAGATTCAGTAGCCGTCTGCGCACGTGACGCGAGCGTCTTTGTCGCGGCGTTCTTCCGGCCAAGGGGCTTCCCAAACAATTCTCGGAGTTTTTCTTTGCAGGTGTCCCAGCTCCGAATCTCAGCTTCGTGATTATCAAACCATACCTTCCCAGTGCCTGTCAGGTAGAAGATTATATTTGCCAACATCATGGTAGGGTCCCATCGGTTGTTTTTACTCACTCATTCGTACTGCGCCAGCCAGTCTTCAACGTCCGCGTCACTGGAACCGGAGAACGTGCCAGGATCCCGGGGTTGCACAAGCACGACCGTTGAAGTGGCGGGCACTGATGTAGACGCTGTGTCTTCCGCCATTGCAGGCAGATGTCCGAAACGACGGCCGCTGCGAAGTTCCGTTGTGAGGCGAGAGGTACCCAGCACCTCCACCAAAGTGTGACGGAAGCGAGATGGAGGCGAAGGATGTATTTACAAAATATATACAGAGGAGGCTAGGGCAAGGGACGTCCGATCCGGGCCAAGAGCTAGCGTCTTCATCGTCGTCTTTGTCGCGCTGCCAAGCATCGCGTTGATCCATGTATGGATTGCTCCGTAACAATATCATATCGGTTAGTGTGCGATGACATCGCTCTTTTAAGACATTTTTTTGAGAGTGATATGCAGAAGACGTCTTATGAACTATGCCCAAGCTCTGAGTACTTCTTCCATCATTGTTTACATGAAAGTCTTGCTCCAATCAGTCAACAGTGCACGAGGTAGCACCATGACGCAGCACAATGGCTTCCAGAAAGAAGACGACAACGTCTGAAGCCGAACTAGAGCGTAGAGGAGCGGTCTCTGCGTAACTTGTGAGATGGTCGACAGCTGTCATGATCCATGGATGACCTGCTGGCGTTATGGGCAGAGGTCCGACCAGGTCTATTCCAAGCATGGCAAAAGGTGTGTCGGGACATGGGATGGGCTGTAAAAGGCCAGCAGGAGGCGAAATCAGTCGTTTCCTGCGTTGACGTTGGACGCAAGAACCAACATACTTGGCCACAAAGGTAGACATGCCTGGCCAAGAGAAACGGCTTCTAACGCGGTGGTATGTTTAGTGTAAACCCAAGTGGCCAGCAGATGGGTCGTCGTGAAAGGCTTCAAGGGCAATTATGTGCTCATCGAACGTGGAAGAACAGGTACGCAGTGGTGCCCGTCGCTGTTCTAACTGTAGCGGTGCAGCACATCGTTGTCGAGATAAAATATTCGAAGTAGTCAAAGAAATATTCAACGCCTGTGCAGAAGTAATTCCGCACAGCCGTTGGATAATGCGGTTGCCGTATGAATCAGAACGTTGACACGAGGCGAACTGAGTGCCGCGATTGGAAGATAGCATGTCATTAACCGCTAGCGGTAATGACGGAATTGGAGACAGTCTTATCATCACGTGGCAAGCAATGGAAAGACGCGCTCGAAGGTAATAGTGGCAGGGGGAAGTGAGAAAGAGCGTCAGCATCTTGATCTTTTTGCCCAGACTTTACTGATAAGGTGGTCCAACACTTTAACCTTCTTTCAGGCAAACTGGCATTTCGTTATGTTCAGTTGGAGTCCAGCGTTAGAAATGCATGTCAAAACTTCGTCCAAACGCTCAAGGCGCTGACGAAAAGTTGTAGAAAAAATAGCGACGTCATCTAAATAACATAAATAGGTCTTCCACTTAAGGCCGCGTAAAACTTTGTCGATCATGCGTTCAAATGTCCCAGAGAGAGAGAGAGAGAGAGAGAGAAACATGCTTTACTGAGACGCCGGAGATCAATTCTTGCTGGAGCATTACATAAACCGAAGGGAATTACGTTGAAGTCGCAAAGTCCATTCAGTGTTGCAGAGGCTGTCTTGCACCTGTTTGCTTCGTGCATAGGTATTTGCCACTACCCGGAGCGGAGGTCCAGACTTGAAAAATATTCAGCGCCCTGGAGGGAGGCAATGACATCGTCGATACTTGGCATCGGATATACGTCTTTGCGTGTGATCTTATTAAGTGCTCGTTAATCGACGCAAAATCGTGCAGTGCCATCTTTTTTTCGCACCAACACAACAGCATATGACCAAGAACTGTATGACAGCCGAATGATGTCTCTTTTGAGCATGTCATGAACGTCGTCAGCGTGATTTTTCGTTCTGTGGAAGACACGCGATATGGGCGGCGGCGTATAATGAAACTGCCTTCGGGTTCAATCCGATGCAAATTCAAGACGCCGTACATGGTCAAACTAAGAAGATGGACCACGAGAAGAAGGGAGGAAGAACTGCGCGTAGCCGGCTCACAAGACCCCGACTCCAGGGAAAGCAGCAACAGACAACCATCCCCCCCGTCCAGATCCAGGTCCAGGTCCAGGCCGGGAACGCGGGGACGACCAACCTCGAGGTGCATGTCCAGCAGTAGAGACAGGACCGGGCGTGAGTCGAGATCCGCCTCAAGGGGGAGAAAGCACGAAACGAAGGGGAACAAGAAAGAACGAAAGACGACACCAGCAAAGGTGAGCCGGTCAGATGTAGTGGCCGGACGCGAATCGGGAAGGTCCGGCAACATCAGTAACGATAGGGGAAAGTACGACCACATAGAGGAACGCGTGAAGGAATATAGAACGGAAAACCTGCTACTCAGGCAGGAGCTAGAAAAAGCAAAAAAAACAGAACAGCGAATCAGCAAAAAAAAAAACAAAAAAAACAGATGAACTGCAGAAACCACTTAATGAAATACCAAAAAAAAATGCAGACACAATCGTCGCCCCCGTCAGCCACCGTCACCGCCGTTTCCACCCCATCCACCGAAGCTATGGAGGAGGAGGTGGAGATGGTAGAAACTTTAGTGCAACAACCGGGCGCCTAGCAAAACATACCGGAGACCAAGACCAACGAACAGGTACTTACAGTACACGAGCTCAAGAGACCCCGTCCTAGCGCAAATAAAAGAGGCGTACTCGATGACATGCTCAACAAGCTCACGGACAAAATGGGAAAATGTTGGAGATGCTGGCGGCGCCATTAGCGACAGCGATGCAGAGAGGACGGCGCAGTCCCTAAAATACGCCAGGCGGCTCGCAGAGCTGGAGAAGAAAGTATCGTAAAGATGGCGCGCACCAAAAAGCGAAGACTGGTCATCTGGCAGTGGAACTGCCGCTGCTTCTCAAACAAAAAAGCAAAGATGGAGCAACACATTAAAACCACCGCAAAAAGAAAAATAGCCCGACGTAATAATTATCCAAGAAACAGTCGACCACGCAAACATTGCCGGGTACGCCACCCACAAACACCGCACAAAAGGGACTGGGAGGGACATAGGCGTGACCACATTAGTCAACGAAGGACTGCTCGCGATCCCGCACATTATGAAAAAAAAATTCACGGACATTAGCCATATCTTCATAGAAGTGGTGCCGTGCAGCAAGAGGGAGAGCAGCACTTTCGTCCCGAACGTCTACAGCAGCCCGTCCAAGAAGGGCCTAACACACAATTTTGAAAATTTTATTAACGAAACGATAACCATCGCGGGCGACAACAGGCCCATCCTCGGAGATGACTTCAACGCTCGACACGCGCAATGTGGATATGCGCACTCGTCAAAGAAGGGGAAAGATCTGGCCGACCTCACAGAAAAGGCCGGCCTAACCCTTTTCAACGAGCCGGCCTCGCACACCAGAGTCGGTGCGGGCCCCCATAGAGATACCACACTGGACCTAACGCCATGTAGGAGCGCCGGTACAATCACCTGGGAGAACACTTTCTAGGACCTGGGGAGCGATCACAGGATCCTCAGTATTGCCCAAGGAGAGCCCCACGCCAAGAATTGGAAAAAAACAATATCATGCTAATAGACTGGGACACATTCCGCAAAATCAGAGACGAAAAAGAACATAGGCCCATAATAAACACAGAATAATGTAGCGAAGAGCTGCTACGAGACAGAGAAAAGGCCACGACCGAGTTCTAGTGGCACGACTGGGGGGCTCGACGAGAAGACGGCGGCGGTGGTCACCCACAGCAGGCTCGCGCACCTCGTACAAGCCAAAAACTCCATCCAGAAACGCCTGCAAGGGCAAACACACAATAGAAATCAGAAATCTAAGGTGGAAAATCGCGGAACTAAACAAGAACATCGAAACAGACTGCGCCCAGTTATGCAATCAGGAATGGGATTAGGTGTGCGATGCCATGGACGGGAACATCAACACAGGCAAGACGTGGAATATCCTCAAGCACCTGCTCGACCCGTCGTTCACCAAGACGGCGGCGAAAGCGGAAAGAAGCAACATCAGACACAAGTACGAAGGAAACATCCGTGAGATGGGTGATGAAATCGCCAAGCTTTACCTCGAGAGACCCCCAGCCGTCGAACACCGGAACTTCTCGGGCTCTCCCAACGAGGACCTCGACAGAGACTTCTCTCAGCAAGAAATAAGGGCGGTCCTGCAAACCATCAAGACCAAGTCGACTCCGGGCCCCGACAAAGTGACCAACAAGATGCTCCGGAACCTGGACGACCAGGCAACGAGCCGATTGACAGACTACATCAAGTGCTGGCGGAACGGGAGGATACCCGACGAATGGAAGCGGTCCGACGTGATCCTCATCCCGAAGCCAGGTAAACCCCTTGAAATCCAGAACATGCGGCCGATCTCCCTCACTTCCTGAGTCGGTAAACTGATGGAGCACGCCTGCCTAAACAAAGTGAATGGCTACCTGGAGTCCAACAACGTATACCGCAGCAACACGATCGGCTTCAGAAGAGGGCTCTCTACCCAAGACGCCATCATACAACTCAAGGAGCAAGTCATAGACATATGGGGCGAGGCTTGAGGGCAATACTCGGACTCGATCTAAAGAAGGCCTTCGATAGGGTTGAGCACGCGGCCATCCTCAAAAAAGTCGCGCAACTCGGTCTGGGCGAACGAACGTACATTTATATAAGAAATTTGCTTATGGGAAGAACAGCCAGGATCAGACTGGGCGAGGAGGAGAGAATCGAGGTGGACATGGGCAGCGCGGGCACACCGCAAGGGTCTATTTTGTCACCGATGTCGGACTATCGCAAAAATTGGAGCAAATAGCAGGCATTAATCGCACAGTTTATTCAGGCGACATTAGAATTTGGACCACGAAAGATGCAAGCGAGGGCGAGATGGAGAACAAACTTCAAGGGGCGCTGGAGGCAGTCGAGAATCATTTGTAGGGCACCGGACTAGAATGTTCGCCGGGGAAATCGGAACTGCTAATCTGCCGCCCCAGGAGGCTAGGCACACCGTCCAGAGACGTAGCGGAACTACACAAATGGGGAATCACAATAACCACGAGAAACGGCACGGAGATACCCATGGTCCAGACGATCAGAGTCCTGAGTCTCTTGATTGAAGCCAGGGGAACTAACGCGGAAACCGTAACGCGCCTGGAAAAGAAAGTCACGGCGACCGCAAGGCTAATACAGAGGGTGTCCAACAGCAGAAGTGGCATTAAAAAAAGAAACGTGGTACAGCTCGTCCAGGCTTTCGCTATGAGCCACATGGTGGCACGTGGTGGAATTCATACAATTAAACAAGGCTGAGAAAGACAAGATCGACGCGCTCATTAGAAAAGCGTACAGAACAGCACTGGGTCTCCCACAATACACAGGAAATGAAAGGCTACAACAACGTGGGGTACATAACACGCTGGACGAGATCGCGGAAGCACAGAGGACAGAGCAACTCGAAAGGCACTCCGGAACCAAGGCGGGCAGAGAAATCATGGAAAAGATCGTCATAAACTACCACGGAATGAAGGGCCCCAAGACGCAGATTCACCCGGACGTCAAAGAACGGCAAAATCACACCCAACAAGTTGATCCCGGCACACACGGGGGAAGTAACCACAGAAGATCCAAACATCCCTCTCAACCTCAACGAGAAGGCGCACCGAGCCGCGTGAGAACTAACCCACCGCGACTTGGACAGTGACGGCCCGACACCCCGCACCCCCCACGGAGGGGTTGCGGACTGCGGCGGAGGCAATGGGGAAGCCGGAGGAGGCGACCACGACGAAGTAGCGATGCTGGACGGCAGGGACAGACTAGTCACGTACCACGACATACTGATACACTATGAGAAACAACTTTAGAGAAACATACCCACAACCACACCAACAACTACACAGATCTCAAGAAACAGATTGGAGAAGGTTACAAACCAGAACCTTCAGAAACCCAGTACACTTAAGCAGAGTAAATTCCAGAAACTACCCAGAAGCGAGCTGCAAGCTCTGCAAGCTCTCCAAGCGCGAACTCCCAGACATGGGACATGTGTTATGGAGATGCACAAATATCAGATCAATATACAGAGAGGATAGCATAGTACCGGACCTTCTCGAGGAGCAATGGCTAAGCGCTCTGACTAGCTCGGATCCACACGACCAACTATGGGCAATCCGGCGGGCCCGGCAGCAATGGAATTGCTATGCCTCACCGCATATAATGCCTGCGTGGCCTGAGCCCCGGCCGGCAACCTCGCAGGTGCTTTTATCAATAAAGTTTTTTTTTCCACGCATCCATCCATCAGATGCGCAACGAAAGGTATGTACATCCGTGGAGAGGTCTATATTGCCGCGACGCTATCTGTGCCCAACCACGCTGACGACAAAGACGACGACCTCGAGCTTGCAAGCGAGGTGCTAGAGAAGAAGAAGAAGTTTGAACAGAGCGTTTTGTCCTCATTGCCTCAATTAAATACCGCTCTTCGCTCTTGCCTCCAGTGAGCCGTGACACTGGTGGAACTGCTGGGTATCGCATCCTCGCCTAATGATTGGGACGACTCCTCCGAGTAGCCCTGCATCTAGCCCTTCAAGACATCATCGACGCATCGAGATACCTGTGCACCGCACAAGCCGCCGCCTGCAACGTCTGTGCCCGGAATTCGGTCTCTTGCAAGGAAGTTTGTCAGCGACCGCACCGACTCAGGAAATGGCGCTTGCAAGTACAACACAGGTGACTGTTCAGAACAATCTAGTCCCCAAAAGCTTCCGCGGTGACACGTATGAAGACGCCGAAGACTGGCTGGACCAGTACGAACGCGTGGCTAGGGTCAATCAGTGGCGTCCGGACCAGAAGCTTTCCAATGTGTACTTCGCTCTTTACGGTAGCGCAAGGACTTGGTTTCAAAACCGCGAGGCACATTTGACAACGTGGAACGAATTTTGCCGTCGGCTAATTGATACATTCGGAAGCACTGATCGCCAAGATAATGCACAACGCCTTCTCGAGTTGCGCATTCAGAAACCCAACGAAAGTGTCTCTATGTTTGCCGAGGACATGTCTTGTTTGTTTCGCCGCGCGGATCCCAACATGCCTGATTCGAAGAAGCTGAGCCATCTCATGCGCGGCGTCAAAGAACAGCTATTCGCTGGTCTCATGCGAAACCCGCATACAACAGTGGAAGAATTTATTAAGGAAGCCACAGCAATAGAGCGGGCGCTCCAGCAGCGTTGCCGGCAATACGAACGCCTACCTAACGATGCACCTGCTGGAGCAGCAGTTCTGGCAGTGACCGACGAGACCTCGCTGCGTCAACTGATCAGAGACATTGTGCGCGAGGAGATTGTGAAGCAAACTGCGACACCGAAGGAGTTTACTGTTGCTTCGGTCGCTGAAGTTGTCCGCCAAGAAATCCGGCAAGCATTTGCATCTCCTGAGCCACTCCCTGAACCGTGTCCCGAGCCGCGCTTCGAGCCACACTACAAGCCACGTGCATATAGCTACGCAGACGCTGTCCGTCGCCTTCTTTCTACCGTGCCAGCACAGCAGTACCACCAGCGGCCACCTACTGCTGCCTGGATACAGAGAGAGCATTTCAGGCGACCCCAGCTTCGCAGGACCGACCTATGGCGCACTGCTGATCGCCGACCATTGTGTTTTCACTGTGGCGAACCAGGGCACATTTATCGTTCTTGCCCTCATCGCCAGGGTGGCATCCAGGAAATGTCACCTGCTACTCCGCGACAGTTTCCGGAGAGAAATCCACGCTTTGACGACAGTATCACTCGGGAACAAGGCAGCTCAGCTCCTCTCCGGTCGCGCTCGCCGTCTCCGTTACGCTATTCTTCGCCGGACCGTCGCAGTTTCGCCGACGTGGTAAGAGGCCGCTCTCCAAGCCCACGGCGAGGAAACTGAAATCAGCGACCCCCGGGGGGAAGGTTGCAAGTCGTCGAACCGCCGAAAATCCCCCATTATTACTGAGCAAGGAGCAGAGCAACCCGGAGAAACGGAACACCGACGAATTTGTGAGTGCCGACCTACTCTTAACGATTGATGAACACGACGTGACAGCTTTAGTTGATACTGGCGCAGACTTTTCGATAATGAGTGAGCAGTTGGCAGACCGGCTTAAGAAAGTCAAAACGCAATGGACGGGCCCTCATATTCGAAATGCCGGGGGCCAGATAATGACACCTACAGGAAAATGTACTGCACGACTCCAGATAGGAAATACAGCTTTTGTCGCCTCTTTTATGATTTTAAAAGAGTGCTGCAGATCACTCATCCTTGGAATGGACGTCTTGCGGGAGTACGGCGCCGTGGTTAACCTACGGGATGGCGAGATAACCATATCGAACAGTATAGACAGGAGCCACGACGACGAGCGCCAACGTACGTCGTTACGTGTCGCCGATGACGGCGTCTGCATACCACCACTATCATGCAGTCTTGTCTCCGTCAGTTGCGGAGAACAGTTTAACAAGGACGGTGTAGCCGAACAATTAACTGCACTTCTGTTCCATCAAGGTGTTGCTATCGCTCGGGGTATCGTCAGCCTAATCGGTTGTCGCAAAGAGGTACTACTGACAAATTTTACTAATGAACGCCGGCACATCAGTAAAGGCACCGCTGTGGCATACTTTGACGAAATTTACCACGTTCAATACTGCTTTGCTGTAAAAGAGGAATCAACCACCGATACGATCCACATGCACCCGTCGTCGACGTTGACCCAGGTTTAGCGCCGCAACAGAAACAAAGTCTCAGGGAACTGCTTGACCATTTTAAGGACTGCTTCTCTACAACGTCCCGAGTGCGTCAAACACCACTGACGAAACACCGCATTATTACGGAGGAAACAGCAATACCCATCCGGCAGCATCCGTATCCCGTGGCTGAGAAAGAGCGTGAAGCAATACAGCAGCAAGTCAAGAAAATGCTAGAAGATGATGTCATCCAGCCGTCAAAAAGTCCTTGGGCGTCACCCATGGTACTCGTTAAGAAGAAGGATGGTAGCCTGCGCTTTTCTATCGATTATCGCAAGCTCAGTCGGATTACGAAAAAAAGACGTGTATCCCTTACCACGCATCGACGATTCCCTCGACAGGCTGCGGCATGCTCGGTACTTCTCGTCAATGGACTCAAAGAGTGGGTACTGGCAAATAGAGGTCGATGAACGGGATCGCGAAAAGGCTGCTTTTGTGACGCCTGATGGGCTCTATGAATTGAAGTTCTGCCTTTTGGTTTGTGCTCCGCCCCAGCCACGTTTCAAAGGCTAATGGATACCGTTCTCTCAGTCCTTAAGTGGAAGACTTGCTTAGTGTACCTATACGATGTGATTGTTTATTGTGCCACATTTGATGAACATCTCAGACGGCTACGGTTAGTTCTTCAAGCCATACGGTCCGCTGGGCTTACTTTAAAACCTGAAAATGTCACTTTGACTATGAAGAACTGTTTTGGGCCACGCTGTAAGCCACACAGGTGTAAGACCTGATCCTGAGAAAATCTCAGCTTTCGCAAAGTTTTCAAGGCCTACGGACAAGAAGGCAGTCAGACGCTTCCTGAGCCTGTGCGCATATTACCGGCGATTTATTGCGGGTTTTGCACGCATCGCCTCACCGCTAACTTGCCTAACCAGAGAAGATGTCGCGTTTGTGTGGGGCGAGGAGCAGGAGGCGGCATTTAATGAGGTGCAGCACCGTCTACAAACTCCACCTGTTCTTGCCCACTTTGACGTGGATGCGCCCACAATGATCCACACCGACGCCAGCAACGTGGGTCTAGGTGCCGTCCTTGTTCAGCGGCAAGACGGCGCTGAGCGAGTCATCGCTTACGCGAGTAGAACACTGTCACGTGCCGAATCGAACTACTCCACCACAGAGAAGGAATGCTTGGCTGTAGTATGGGCAGTTACCAAGTTCCGCCCGTACATATACTGCCGCCCATTTCAAGTCATAAGTGACCACCATTCTCTCTGTTGGTTGACCAACATGAAAGATCCATCTGCACGTTTGGCACGCTGGGCCCTACGGCTTCAAGAGTACGACATGACAGTGGTCTATAAATCGGGAAGGCAGCACTTAGATGCTGACTGCCTTTCCAGATCGCCGATCGAGTCGTCAGGCGGAGATGATGACGAATCCACAGGCTTTTTAGGAGTTGTTGATGCGGCCACCATCTCTCAACAACAACAAGATGACCAGGAGCTCGCTTCTGTAATTGATTTCTTAGAAGGCCGCACCACAAACAAGCCTGGATTGTTCTCAAGGGACCTGTCATCATTCTGCATACGCAACAGTGTTCTCTTTAGAAAGAAATTCTCTTCAACAGGGAACTGATATCTACTAGTCGTCCCTAAGACTCTCCGCAATGAAATATTGCAGGCCTGTCACGATGAAGCTACCTCAGGCCACCTAGGGTACACAAGAACATTAGCGCGGATCAAAGAGAAGTACTACTGGCCACAGCTTGCAGCACAGGTGAAGCACTACGTTCGAACGTGCCTTGACTGCCAGCGACGAAAAGTACCACCTGCGAAACCTGCCGGACTATTACATCCTGTTCCAGTGCCGGAAACGCCGTTTGCACAAATTGGGATGGACCTTTTGGGCCCATTCCCAATATCTGCCGCCGCAAATAAGTAGATCATAGTTGCGACAGACTACCTTACGCGATATGCAGAAACCAAGGCACTTCCGAGCAGCACAGCAGCCGAGGCCGCACAGTTCTTCATTGAAAATGTCGTCCTGAGGCACGGTGCTTCAGCGGTCATCGTAACCGACAGGGGAACAACGCTCACGGCTGAACTTTTGCGAACTGTACTAACGCTCAGTGGCACGGCACATAGAAGGACGACAGCCTATCACCCGCAAAGCAATGGACTTACGGAGCGCCTCAACAAGACTCTCGCAGACATGCTGTGCATGTATGTCGATGTGGACCACAAGAACTGGGACCAAATATTACCCTACGTCACGTTTGCTTATAACACGGCTCGGCAAGAAACAACAAAAATGACACCATTCAGTCTCCTCCACGGCCGAGAAGTGACTACAATGCTGGATGCTATGCTGCCTCATGATTCCAGCGATTTCGAGACTGACGCCGCAGATTTTACAGCGCGCGCCGAAGAAGCAAGACAGCTCGCGCGCGTTCGCATAACTGGCCAGAAAGAGCAAAATGCCCGACGTTACAATCAACACCATCGATGCGTCGTCTACCATCCCGGCCAAAGAGTCTGGGTTTGCACTCCAGTACGCCGCCGGGGCCTCGCGGAGAAACTTCTACGCCGATACTTCGGACCATACAAGGTTCTACGACGCCTTAGCGACGTCAACTATGAAGTTGTTCCTGACAGCCCATCCTGCTCGAGGCGCCGTATGAACCTGCCTGAGACTGTGCACGTGGTGCGCATGAAACCTTATTTTTCTGAATGACATGGGTACTCTCTGGTTTGCTGATCACCGGCTGCTACCCGCCGAGCATCGGGTCGATGCTCCTTATGGAGGGGGCAAATGCCGCGACGCTATCTGTGCGCAACTACGCTGACGACAAAGACGACGACCTCGAGCTTGCAAGCGAGGTGCTAGAGAAGAAGTTTGAACAGAGCGCTTTGTCCTCATTGCCTCAATTAAATACCGCTCTTCGCTCTTGTCTCCAGTGAGCCGTGACAATATGTACATATAGACCTCTCCTAGGGTACGTCACACCGCACCGGCGACGTCACAGCGTGACGTCACCGGCGCCCGTGTGGTGACCCTGGTTGGCAAAATATTAGCAGTGGCTTAGCTCGGCTATGCCAGGATATACGTTGCGGGAGCTAAGTTGGCCACATCTTTCAGAACCGGTAGACCTGCTGGCATGGGCGGGTAACGATACCCATTGGTAACGCTTAAGAGAGGAATCTTCTGCTTAACGAGAAAGTCCATGCACGTTATACAAACCGGTTTCACCCGACTCAGGCGGCGCCGCTAAACTCAACTTTTCACGCAAGGCACTACTTACCGGCGTCGTCTATCATGTGCCACAGTATTTCACACACGTCGCACACATATCCAAACGGATTGTTTATGAAGTCCGTCTCGAAGGTCCGAGTCGCACTTGCGCTTTCGCTAAGTTTCACCGTATAGTCAGTCAATCGGCGAGCCTTGACGTCATCGACGGCGTCTTGTTGTTGCTGCTGATGAGATGGTCGGGCACATCGCTCAGCCTCCTCGCGACGCCGCTTTGCTATAGGCATTACTGCCTTTGCTCCAGTGTCTCCGCAGCATGTTTAGCCTTTTAATTCCGTTCGTTCTTCCTACGCTCAACCGCTAATTGCCAGGCAACTACTTCGGGATCCAATGAGTTAAGCTTCTCCGCTCTTCTGCACCACTGAGCAGCAATTTCGCTCTCCTGCTCCATGACTATGATTGATTGTGCAATGAAGAATATCGGCGTTTCCATGGAAGTGTGCCATGCTTGTTATGGTAATGTGTACGGCGAAAAACAGCGTTGATATCGGCTCATCCTTGCATAGGGAAATGGGCCACATTATGTGTGCGTGTGTGTGTGTGTGTGTGTGTGTGTGTGTGTGTGTGTGTGTGTGTGTGTGTGTGTGTGTGTGTGTGTGTGTGTGTGTGTGTGTGTGTGTGTGTGTGTGTGTGTGTGTGTGTGTGTGTGTGTGTACTACGCGCGATTAGCAATACACCTCGCTTACGAGACTGTGGACGCGTGTTGCGTGTAATAACACAACTCGTAGTGATCAGGCTCCAATAGAACTTCAGGACCCGTAATTATTGAACAGGTGAGAATGAATGAGACGCGGTGATTAGGGAGCGCGTGTATTTTGAGACTATCCGCGCTGTGTGCAGCAAACAACAACCTTCGTTTGCATAAGTTATCGACTGAGAGGTATGACTACAAATGAGCTCCTACGAAGTTTTGGCCACTGCTGAAGCGGCGTGTGTACATTTAACCACAGGGAATGCCCAAAAGGCAAACCACGGAAATTATCGCGATTTACCGCAGATCTCACGAGTATTAAGTAAAATTGACTTTCTTTTTTTCGTTATTGGTGTATTCACCTTCATGGTACGGACTTTATGCCGTGATAATGCGCATAAATATGCAATAGTTGGGTCTTGTAAAGTTGAGAGCAGCAAAAGAGGCAGCCGACACAGCGAAGTTACCACGCAACGGATTATGTACTTATGTAAGATTTTGCTTCGTACATTCTCATGACCGAGACTACTAATTAAAATTAAATTATGGTGTTTAACATCACTAAGCTGCACAGCGGCTTATGGGGAACAGTGTAACGAAAGGCTCAGGATTAATTTTCTCCACCTACGTTATCTTACCATGCTCCTAAAGCTGGGTAATAATATTCCTGCATTTCTCCCTCATCTGGATTTAGGCGCCGCTACCTTCTACGGCTCCACTGAGCCGACGTGTAGTTGTAGACGAAGTTCATCCTGTATATCGTTTAAAGCTACAGTGTAAACGGGGCGCAAACCAGTGCCTACACGAGAACTCAACACTAATTTTTGTTCGAAGACCAGTCATTTCGCGAAGTATCACTTTGCCACCGCGAAAATGTGCATCATCTGTGATAAAATGTTCGTTTTCGAGGAGTAGTACATTTTTGTGGATGTTTGAGCTGCTGAAGAGGCGCACTTTTAAGAAATCATCACACGCTGACTTACAGGAACAATGCACTCGGCAACAATGCTACGTTGTTGTACCAGTGAAACGGGAATGATTGTACTTCCTAAGCACAGTTCGTAAATGCTGTAACGTGAAAAAATCGCAATATGCCCGACTTACGATTGCGGCAGTTGGTATACAAGCAGCGCTCTTATGCAGAGAGAACAGGTCGCACGAACGTTTTTTGCCAACCAGCGGCCGCTGGTTGGCAAAAACGTCACTGCGGGGCCCCTCCCCTCTGCGGCAGAGGGGAGGGGCCCCGCAGTGACGTCCCGCTGTTTGCGAACAGGGAGAGGTCTATTCGCAGCGCAAGTTTGTGTAGTGTGTCGCGGCCCTTCTGGTATTTATGTATTTACATAGATAAACCTTAGGAAATATAGTGTATCTAGCTTTATTAATGCTTTCTGTACGACTACCTTGGCCCAAAACGGGCCAAGGTAGTCGCAGTAGTTCGCGCGCGAATATTTCTTGACGTCCGTGTTCCCGCCGTTGCCAAGCCCGCGTTCTTACCCCGTGTTCTGCTCAGAAAACGAACACTTTCTCTGCAACCACTGCAGTTTTCAAAAGGTAATTTTTGTGTATTGAGCCTGAATGCCATGGGCCCCTACTGAACCAAATACAATTTGTTGCCACCGGAATATCGTTTTTTTATTAAATCTTTTCTTTAAGAAAAATTCATAAAACTTAAGTCCTCAGAAAACTAAGTTTTTTTACTAAACAATGGTCAAACCTACAGTTATTCTTTTGGTGCAGAAGAACACCCACTACACGTCCAACAGCCACATAAGTTTTGACCTTTGTACCTATGAAGAATTTTTCTAAAATGTTTCTTCCAGAAATAAAAAAACAAAGAAGTATTTGTTTTATATGTTGAGAACCGTTCAGTATTTTAGCACCAAATTTAAGAAACATTTAGTAAATGCCAATGTCAAAGAGCCTGGTGAATTTTATGCAGTTTGCTTCAAAAATAAAATAGAGGCAATAACATCTGAACACCTAGGTTTGCTATCCATCCCCCCTTAAAAGTAATGTTGCATGCTACCCCGACATTACAGCCAAAGTGGTAGCGGTTGCCGACTGGAGCGGCGAAGCAGTATTATCAGCCACAATACGCAGTGAGAACTGCACGGAAGCGGAAGAATGTGCCATAGCCCTCGCCATCAGCACTCAACCCCCAGATAAGATCATATATATTCTTATAGATTCCCAGCAAGCATGACCACACTACGCACAAGGACGGATTTCACTGATTGCTCATAAAATCACTAGTTCACCTAGTATGGGCACCTGTGCATGCGTCTCTCCCTGGCAATGAGCCACAGCCCTAGGCCTAACCCTCAAGGCGCCGGTGGAAGGCCAGTCCAACCCAGAGAAGTTGGAAAGGATACCGCTTACATACACGCATATACCACAGACTATTCCGTAGGACATTCTCTCAACCACGCGTGAAGCTAAACCGTGCAGATGTAGCCGCTTGGCGCCAGCTCCAAACTAATACGTTCCCCAGCCTTGCTCTCCGCCACACTTTTTACCCTAGCCTGTACACCGACAAATGTCCTTTCTGTGGTGGACGCCCGAACCTCTACCATTCTACGTGAATATGCTCCAAACCACCCGGCCTGCCTAGAATACCCAACGCCTCCCCATCCCAATGGGAAGACGCTCTTTCAAGCACAGCCTTCGACGACCAGCGGTACCTGATCGACCGGGCCAGCCGGATAGCAGCAGCAATTGGGGCCCTGGACCGAGGGCTCCACCCTCTGGGACTGCGTTACAAAAAACCAATTAGTTTTCTACTACTACTACTGCGTCGTCGGCGTAAATGATAACTTTACGGTCCAATGTAGTGTGTACGATTTGGCTTATGTCTACCAATTTTTACGTTAACAGAATTTAGAAAGAATAGCCTCTGTCATATACCACAGTTCTAGTAATTGAGCTATATCACTCAGGAAGGTGGACATTACTGACACTCGAAATCAAAAAGTCGTAATTGACCAATTGTCAAAATTGCGCTAGTCGACTTCTTACCACATGATTTGAACACACATAGTGCCATAGTTGATTTAAAGCCAGTGAATTACAAGGCACAGCAACTTTTGAAACTAGCACCTCTTTTCCGGTAAGCGCCGTGAAACTTGCGGTAAAAATGTATTGTTATTACACTTTTGGAAAAAGAAAAAAAAAACGGCGCTTCTATGCCTTCAAGCTCAAGAATTACTGGGACACCAATGAGTTTCCTCGCAAACTTTCGGAATGCTTATCACGAAACCGTTGTCATCCTCAAAATTCGTTACAAATGCATACGACTTTCGTAGCCACCGGTTACAATTCCTAAATTATAATTTGTGGCGTAAAGTAATAAGTTTTAAGGTATTTTGAGGAAACTTGATGAATTATTGAAGTATTTCTTGTTATACCTGATGCACATGCCAATGAGCAATCGGGTTAACGGAGTGAGATTAGGCTACGTGCCCACGGATGTTTTATACTAACGTTGTGAAAGAAAAGTTTACGGCAGAACTCATTTCATGATGACTGTCGATGGAATACGATTAGCATTCGAGAAATGTTGCGACACTCCGTATTTCTCAAGTGATGTTTATATAACACCTGTAGTGGTCATCCTGAAACTTTTGTTTTTTCGGCTACATTCTGGTATCGTCCCATTTTATCTGGCACTCGCTTGCCAAGGTCTCTGAGGAGGATAGGGGCAGATGGTGACTGTACAGCGCCCACGCAATGGTGACGATGAAATGTCGAAGAAGGATTAACGTCGATGGAACGACAAAGGAGGCATGACGCGACTTTATGATGACAATGAGATGACGATTCTTGATTGATGAGGATGCTAAACGACGTTTGCGTGGCAACCACGACATGATGACATTGGTCTGACGACGCGTATATGGCGAGGATAGCGCAAGAACGACAGTATGTCGACGGTATGAATGCAAGCGAGTGACGAAGCTGGAATGACGATCGTGTGACAACAGGGCATGACAGCGACCGTCTGTAGCGACGCAATGACGACGACGGCACGACAATGGTGGCAAAATCACGATTGAAGGCGACAGCATGATCACGATAAAATGACGAAAGAATGTTATTGACACATTGGCGAAGTTGCTATGACAACAGTGAATGTGTAACGACAATGGCTTGACAGCGACGGCGCTGACGAGAGTTGGGTGTCGAAGCTATGCAGGGTGTCCCAGCTATCACACAGCACGATTTAAAAAAAGAGGAACGGCGTTACGCGAAGCAAACCTAGTGTGTATTGTTTCCAGTAGAGTGGAGTTGCCGCCAGTAATTGTTTCGTTACTGAGATTTAATTAGGTAATTGTAATTATTTATCTAACTCGGTAAGTATTGTCCTAATTATCAAAGCGTCAATGAGAAAGTTGTAGAGCAACATGAAAAACTACCGGTACAGGTTTCTGTTGCTCAGTACGTGATAAATAAAAGTGTTTTTCCGAGCGTGAAAGAAGCCCGCAAATGCACGCAAAGTGCCTCGAGCGGCCAGTCGCGCGGCAATTCTGCGTATATTCGCGGGCTTCTTTCACACTCGGGAAAACGCATTTATGTAGCACGTATTGAGCAACAAGGAGCTGTATCGGGAGTTTTTCATGTTGCTCTACAACTTTCTCATTGACACTTCATAATTAGGACACTACTTCTCGAATTAGATAATTAATTACAATTACCTAATTAAATCTCAGTAACGAAAAAATTACTGGCGGCTACTCTACTGTACTGGAAACAATACGCACTAGGTTTGCTTCGCGTAACGCCGTTCGTCTATTTTTTAATCGTGCTGCATGATATCTGGGACACCCTGCATAGAATGACTATGTTGGAATGACCGTGACGGGATTACGAGGACTGTATGACAAGCTATACATGACGCCGCCGCAATGGTTACAATGGCATGAGAACCGTAAGAGGACAAACATTGGAGGATGCTTAAGCTTCGCTTTAAGAGTGCAACGCAATACCGTTATCGGGCCCCGTTCGCATCGCATTTTTGTTTCAGTGAGCTTCAACGCAACAAGAACGCGGGAAAGCCAGCTTACAAAGACAAATCTTACACCGATTCCATTAAAGTCGGCTTCACTTTTAAACAGTAATGCATTGCTGGGAAGACGTTATTCCAGAAGCAATTTAAATCGTGTTATATTAAAAAGTGGTGGCCCTAGAATTTTTTTCATCATTTTATTATTTGTTTGCTATTGCCCCGACGCGCGCGCGTGTCCAAAACGCATTAGACAGGCGAAGTTCCAATTTGACCTGCCGAGGATGCGAGCGCTATCTGGATAGCACTTTCGTAAGTATGTTGCCCGAGCGCACCGGGTTGGGATGGTAGAAAAGCTGGAAAACAGGTTAATATTTGAGTTTCCTCGTAACAGAATTATGTTTTCTCGTACATTCAAATAGCACTCCGACGCCACCACGTCTGTAGGTTGTGGTTAAGTAGTACTTTACCATTTTTCTTAGGGATTTCTCTGTGAGAAATTCAATTTTTGTTCACCAATACCCCGCACTACGTGGAGGACACCACGCTGGTCGGGGTGGTTCGGGATGATTGTCTCCTTCGCTAACACCTGGCGCCACGCGGAGGGCCTGCGCGGTCGGGGTGGTTAGGGATGATTTTTTCCGCCACGGACGCCGACATCCACGCCGACACCGACGCCGGATTTTCTGCGACACGGGGCCTTTAACGCTATCGCGTTAATAGGATGCGGACGAGTGTATGACGACAATGGCGTGCCGTCAACTTTATCACGAAGCCTGTGCAGCGACGATGACGGGATGATTGCGCACGCCTGGAACCGTATGACGAAGCTAGAGTGACGACGATCGTACAACCACGATGGTATGACAACGGATGCAGGATAGCCACTCTCTGACGAAGACGCAAGACGGCGATGGCATGACCACGGCCGCATATTTAAGATTGAATGACGACAGCAAAAGTACGATTGAAGGAAGAAAAAGGATTGACGTCGATGGAATGACGAAGGCGGTATGACGACGACATGAGCACGATGGAATGACGTCACTGACGTGATGACGGTGGTAAAACGATAGCGGGGCGGTGGCGGCATGACGATAATGGCATGACAACAACTGTGTGACTACGATGGTATGCCAGCGAAGGCATGACGAGAGTGAGATGATGACGATGGTGACGGCATCACGGCGACAGCTGTGAAAGTGAATGTATGATGGCAACAGTTTGACGACAACACAATGACGACGTTGGCAAAACAATAGTGCGAGGACAACGAGATGCCGACGAGTGTATGACGAGGATGAGGTGACAGCGGCTGCATCGGTATGGCCGCGATTGGCGTGAAGACGACGGCATGACGGCAGTCCGATGCCGAAGCTGGAGTGATGACGATGAAACGACCATGACCATGTCACGAAGGCAGTGGGACAACGAATGCATAACGACTGTATGACGACAATATTATGACGGCACGACGAGAGTGGAAGGACAAAGCTGGAAGGACGACGAGGCAACGACCATGACCGCATCACGACCATACCTAGTGCCCCAAGCTATTAGACAACTTGAGCCACTGGGTCGGCGTAGAAGGTGTGACGACGACGAAATAGCGAGAGTCGGATGACAAAGCTGGAATGACGACGATGCTACTGCGGCCTCAAAACGAGCATATACCTGGTTGGGTACCTGGGCTCCTGGGAAGCACTTGTAGCTGGGCTTGTTGGTGCATATTCAGTAAATGTAAAGGAGCGCAACCTGGAGCACGGACGAAGCAAAGACGACGGGATGAGCACTAGCACGTGCTCTTTCTTCGTCCTGTGTTCCAGGTTGTGCTCATTTATACTTACTGGGTAGGACTTACTGGGTGTGTGTGGAAGACGTGACGACGACCTGAGAAGGTCAGATGAAGAAGATGGTATGACTTCAGTGGAATGACATTGACAGAAATCACGTTCATGAGCACATATCTAGTTGTCCAAGCTAGTAGAGCACTTTTGTCACTTGGTCGACGTACGAGGATAGACAGCTAGATAGATAAGATCAATGCAGTTGAATTAGGCTAAGAATGCTAATCCCATTAAACATCACCCCTTAAAAACAAGTGGACCCACACAGCTCACCGGAGAAATACGTCATACAATAGAGCTAGTTGACGAAGGAGTGTTGTTTTCTGACATACCGTTTACGATGGTAAGTAGATCGCCGTAATGATAGCGTGTGCCCTCGGAAGCCAAAAGGTTCTATCTACTTCGAGGGATAAGCTATCACGTGAAAGTGAATCAAATCATTTGTGTATTCGATGAGAAAGCTCAAAATAAGTTTCTCTTTTCAATCACAGTGAACTGACGCGGCTTGCTCAGGTCGTGTTAGTTCTGCGGAATGATAGGCAACAAATCTGAACTGCGCTTTACTGAAATGTAGTGTTTAGTTGCCGTAGTATGGACAGAAACATTTCTTTTTCTAATGCCTTAGAGAAAAGAGGTTGTATGAAAATAGGCGGTAATTGCCGAGCACATTTTAGTTACTTTTTTGAACTCAAGAATGAGATTGGCAACGTGCATGCGACAAGGAAAACTGTTTTCTCTACAGCAATAATAGAGTTAAAATCAGAACAGATGTGATAACCAAGAAAGCGTCTTTTAATAGCAGTATCGCTATATTGTCTGCGTAACATGCACAGATATTTTTCAAGTTACTAAAGGCATCTATCGATTCTTCAGTAATAACGGGGGTAAGAATGTGCAATGGAAAAGGTTCCTGATGTATTAGGGATACTTACGAGTATACAAGCGGTCGCACCCATCAAAGCTGTTGTGAAAATATTTTAGCGGCATTCGTGAGGGCCGTAGCACTGATTACTTCATTACTCGTGAACACCTTCCAATGGGTCGCATATTATCTACCTCGATTTGGCAGCTTGCTTATGTTCCTGCACATGCGACACATTTGTGGTGTTATTTTGTGCACTGAGGGTGTAATATTCCCGGGCGTACTTCCCAAAGCTTTGAGGGGCTGCCTGTATCTATCTATGTCGCTAGCTGGTTCACGCCAGGTGGTTCACGGGTAGTAAATATCGAATGGGTAGCGCATTGGGCTGCTGTGCCGAAGGAAGAGGGTTCGAATCGAACCCTCGGACCGACTTGGGTCACTGAGTATGTAGCGCTGTGTACGGATCGCTCTTTAATGAACCACTTTAACGCCAACTTCCATCACTCGGTCCGTGCTGCTCTTGAGCGAACCTCTTTCATGCTAACTTCGGTCACCGGGTATGAACCCCTGTGACGCCAACTTGAGTAACTAGGGATATGTAAATAGGCTTCCGCCCACTCTACAATGAAAGAAAATTTCGCAGTTGCGCCCGAAAGGCGGAGCATCGATTGCGATTGCAAATAAATGGAGTAAGGATAGCAGTTTTTTCGGCCGTATAAATTAAGATTCAAGATTCATTAATCACTCCAAGAGAAAAAGGCCTGGGCCAAAAAGCTGCCTCAAAGCAGTTTGACGGGGTCTGTGGCCTGTTTACAAAATGGCAGCAGTCAGGGGAAAAAAGGTCGTACAATTCCACTTACATCGTGAATCAAGGAACCGCTTATAATGCAGAATTGAAATTAAAATAAATGTGAAAGAAAAGTAAAATGAAAGTATACTGTCACGGAGCCAAGGACGATGCAGGGTTCTTTCGGTAAACAAGGTTTATTGGAGCGAACTTGTGGTCCGCAGAAACTCAAAGAAGATACAAGCGGCGAAGGATCAGCCAAGAGTGCGACGTGCACGGGCGGTCGGCGGGTTCCTTCTACTGGCCGCCGTCACAAGCGGACGCGTCTCTCTCCTACTCTCCGCTACGTTCCAGAGACCGAGACGCCGCCAGCTTTGTGCGAGAAACGAGTCAGCGTTCGCTGAGCAACGAGTCGGCGTTCGCCGAGACACGAGTCAGCGTCTCGCCCCGCAGCGTACCAGACGCTGGCAACAAAACACACAATAAAACGCTCCAGAAGGCATGGTTCGCGGCATTACCCTCCCGTTACAAGGACATCGGCCCGATGCTAAAACAGTAGTCCAAACAATGAAGAGTCCGTCATCTGGCGTAGTAAGGCTTGAGGCGAACCACGTGGACGACTTCGGGCCGCGTGCGTCGTCGTGATGTACCGGAGTCACCGTCGGGGACGACCTCGTAGACCAGTTGGCAAACACGTCGTTGAATTCTGTAAGGCCCGAAATACCGTCGCAGGAGTTTCTCACTGAGTCCGCGTCGTCGAATTGGAGTCTCAACTCACACAAAATCACCTGGGTGATAATTGGCGTCTCGACGTCCGTGATTGTAGCGCCCGGCATCCATGAGGTGCGGGTCCGTTGTACGCACTCGAGCAAGCTGGCGGGCCTCCTCCGCACGTTGAAGGTACCCTTGGACGTCGGTGTTGAGGTCGTCGTTTTCTACGTGTGGCAGCATGGCGTCGAGCATCGTCGTCGGCTGTCGTCCGTAGACAAGCTCGAACGGAGTCATTTGCGTAATTTCATGGATAGTGCGCGAACGTGACATAAGGGAGTATTTCGTCCCACGTCTTATGTTCAACGTCGACGTACATAGCATATCCGCGATCGTCTTATTGAGGCGTTCGGTTAGTCCGTTCGTCTGGGGGTGGTACGCCGTGGTCTTCCGGTGATCCACGTTGCTGTAGCGCAAGACCCCTTGCATAAGCTCTGCAGTGAATGCCGTTCCGCGGTCCGTGATCAGGACTTCAGGGGCTCCATGTCGTGAAAATTTTGGCAACTTCTTCAGAAGTCCATCTTGGGAATGCGGCGGTCTCTGCGTAGCGCGTCGTGTAGTCTGTGGCTACGACAATCCACTTGTTCCCGGCTCGTGACGTGGGGAACGGGCCAAGAAGGTCCATACCGATCTGTTGGAAGGGCCTCGATGGTACGACGATCGGCTGAAGAAGTCCGGCGGGTCTACTCGGCGGCGTTTTCCGCCGCTAGAAGTCACGGCAGCTCCTGACGTAGTGGGTGACGTCGGTTGTAAGACGGGGCAAGTAATATTTCGCCTCAGGGGCGTAGCCAGCAATTTTTTTCGGGGGGGGGGGGGTAAGCTTCTGCTTTCCTCTACGTCACGTGATCGATACTAAATATCGGTAGTTTAAGCAGACTCCATACATGTATATCAAAGACATGGGGTCCCCCCCCCCCTCGCGTGTGCTTGTGCTTGCGCAGAAATTTAGGAAAAAGTGAAGTAAGCTCAGCAACATACAGTCAGTACGACAGGTACAGTGGGCGTTTGGACCAACGGTCTCTCATCGCGCCACTGAATGGACCAGTCTTCGAAAACGCATCATTGAGACGACCCGTGCGATCGGAGAAGACATCATTAATTGTTAATTTCCGTTAAGCGTAGATGGCGTCGTCCTCGTCGGGGCGAAGAGCGTTTCACAAGTCAAGGACGGCTATACGCGTGAAAATGCACGCGTGACCAGGCTATACCTACTCCCATAGCAATAGCTTGTTCGCTGCGTCTTTGCGCTAGAAAACTTAAATACGCGAAAACACGCGTAAGGCATTTTTTTAAGCTTTCGTCGCCCTGCTCCCTCATACGAGAGGGTTGCATTTCCGGCGGCAAGTGCATGGGCTGCTGTGTCTTCCACTGTGTGCGAGCGTGCTGCCGTCATTTGCCTTTACGTCAACAGATTCGGAATTGTACAGAATATTTCACGGCACAGCATAGATATGGCATGTGTACGCATTTTAAATAGTGCGTGCAACTCATTTCTGCTTCACTTACGCCAGTGCAAACAGGAAGCGGCCTTGTACCTCACAGAATCTCGACTGATTGGTGTACTAGTGATGCACGAATGAACTCCGGTCTTGTTCAGTGCATCCTGCACATAATCAATTTCTTAGGACGCGTGAACTCCTACGAGAACTGTCAGCGCCTGCAACGAGAGTTTACTTACGCTGTACTGCGCACAGCAGTAATTCATGCATGCTTGTCGGCTGTCTGTTTCGTGCATTCTGTTGCGAGTCGGTGGAATTTCACTGCTGTCATCAACCCCTTCGGGTGTACATTGCTGGTTTGGGATTCCACAACAAAACAGCAACTACCAGCCTTCCGTAATTGCTGGTTTGGGATTCAACAACACAACAGTAATTACCAGCCTTCCGTAGCGGTACAATCGCAAACAAGAAACGTTTCTCGCGCAGACTACGTTCGCACTTGGGAAGCGGCAAGCGGGCGGAAAGGCCAAAGCGGCCGGAAAATTTTTTCCGCGCCTGTCCAAGTTGTTCAGATTTGTTTTGCTACCGCCGCGGCCGCCACTGCCGTTTTCGTCCAGATCCATCTCGTCTGCGTACGTTTGTCGGCGTGGTGGCGCTCATTATCGCATTATTTCGAGCGGTATGTTCATTCTTCGACCCACATACCGTCGTCAACAGTGATCATTTTACGCAACTTCGTGTGTCATCTGCGACCTTCGGTAAATTCCTCGTTGGCGTTCCGTAATTCTCCTCACACGGGCGCGGTAGCGCTGAGTCACAGGTTGGTGCCTAGGCGTGATAATATTTCTTTAATAGTTTTATTGCGATAGCAATTATATGGACACTTGAACCGGATTTCTGCCGTCGGCGTCGTCGTCGCCGTCGCCGTCGCCGTGAGGTTCCCTATAGATAAAATCTTCGCCGCGCGCCGTATGCGCGAGAGGAAGCGTGCGGAGACGCGCGCTATCACGGAGAGCGAACGCACTCAATCTCCCACGCGCAAGCAAGGAAGCAGGAAGCCAGCGCCGGAGGGAGCAAGGGGGGGGGGGGGGGGCGCACTTCTCTGCCAACAACCGCGCTCGTCGCTCGCTCGCACCGTCTCTTATCTCCACACGGCTCTGACCTTTAAGTGCATTCGCCGCTCAGTTTCCATTGAAGCGATAGACCGCACGTACCTTCGCCCGCTGCGGCGTATGCTTGCTGCCAGCGTTTTGACAGTCGTTGTCTGCTGTCATTCAGTGTGATCTCTTCGTGTTTGTGCGCGCTCACACCACGCTTGTTCACTCAGTTCGTAATAGTCTTTTATTTACAAGTTGTAATAATATTTCATCATTTTGTATTGTCGGTGCCTCCAGGACACCAAAGGAGCAACGGGAACACCACAGCTAAAACCTGGGCTGGCCCTTGTGTTGGGGCTCGCCAAAGCCTGCGCGTCCTACGTGAGACCTACGCTCCCAATCTATCGTCGCGACGAGAAAGCACCCCGCGACTTCTGCAACATACCGTACACGTGCGAGGAGAATTATGGAGCGCCGAGGAATCTGCCTAACTATTGTCTGCCGTGGAAGTGGAAGAAGAAATGGCTTTTATACTTCTACCTACTTGTTTTCTAGAAATGGACAATGAATAAACGGAAGACGCGGACACCTCGGAAACGGCGGTGGTGGGTTCGCCTGGCTTTGCAAAAGCGCTATAAGTTGGGTCACGCCAAGGCTTCGTTGCCGCACCTCTGCTCGCGCGACGTTGAATACTATCGCGAGTATTGCTGGCAGTACGTTTTAGTGCCACTCTTGTCGTGGAGCAAGGGCTGGTTCTTGATCGCGTCGATCAGCATTACAGCCTACACTTTTGGTGGCATGTTCAATTTTGCGACCGGTTGTTTACATGCTAGTGTAGCTTCCAGTGAAGCAAACCGACTTTCCGCCGCTTTCCGCTTCGCCATGGCGAAAAAATCGGCCCGAGACCGATTTGGCTCGCAGCCTGTTTTTCCGCCTAGGCGGGCGGATTTTTGCAAGATTTTGCAGCTTCCGACAGCTTCGAGACCAAGTGTGAACGTAGCCTAAGATCCTGCGCGAGCGCGGCCTAACCGGCACCTGAAGGGAAGCGGCGGAAATGTATACCGGATATTTCGACCACCTGGGGTCTGTAACGTGCACCTAAATCTAAGTAAACGGGCCTCGAGCGTTTTAGCCATCATCTAAAATGCGGCTGCCGCATTTGTTGCTTCATTTGTTGCGCATTTGTTGCTTCAGAATGCTGCCGCCACATTCTCGCCCAAAACTTCCATACACAGACATGATTCGCTGTAAATTACCAACCCAAACGAAAGCGCCCCGGAATGAAATTCTGATAGTAGCACCGGTTTCATGAATTATGTCAGCGCGAAGCGACGAGAACTAAAGGTGGGTAAGTGGGGGGGCGGGAGGATTTTAGGGGGGGGGGGGTTGAACCCCCCCCTGGCTACGCCCCTGTTTCGCCTTGATCTTTCCGAGCGTGCGTGCCGTGCCGAGGTGCCCTGATGCTGGTTCGTCGTGGCACGCTTGCAATATTTCGTCGCGGAGGCCAGCGGGTATGACAAGAAGGTACTTCGTTCGTGTTGTAGGGGCGAAGTTCTTCACCAGCACCAATTTTTCAAGCAGAAAGAAGTTGCGCTTAAATGCCCTGGGCAGAGTGACGTTGCGTCCTTCGATGTGGTCGATGATGACGCGTAACTCGGGGTCGGCACGCTGGTGGGTGGCTAGGTCACTTTCCGTCACAATTCCGAAAAACGCGGTGTCTTCATCGGAGTCTTGTGGCGGCGGGTCGACAGGAGCGCGTGATAGGCAGTCGGCGTCCGAATGCTTCCTGCCGGATTTGTAAACGATGGTGACATCGTATTCCTGCAGGCGCAGGCTCCATCGCCCCAGGCGGCCGGAAGCATTCTTCAAGTTTGCGAGCCAACATCAGCGCATGGTGGTGGTCCGTGAACACCTTGAACGGCCTGCCGTAGACATTCGGGCGAAACTTTGAAATGGCCCATATTATGGCAAGGCACTCTTTTTCCGAGGCTGAATAGTTTCTCTCTTCTTTCGATAGGCCGCGGCTGGCGTCAGCGATGACTTTTTCGCAGTCATTCTGCTTTTGGAGGAGGACAGCACCCAAGCCTACATCACTGGCGTCCGTGTGCATTTCTGTCTCGGCGGACTCGTTGAAATGTGCAAGCACAGGCCGGCGCTGTAGGCGAGTTTGCAGTTCACAGAACGTGTTCTGCTGCGCTTCCTCCCAGAACAACTGAATGCTGTCTTTCGTCAAGCGCGTGAGCGGTTCGGCGATTTTTGAGAAGTTTTCGACGAAGCGTTGGTAGTACGCGCACATTCCGAGGAATCTTCGTACGCCTTTCTTGTCTTTCGGTCTGGGAAAGTTGGCTATGGCTGAAGTTTTCGTGGGGTCAGGCAGGACTCCCTCGGCGTTGACGACGTGACCTAAAAACTTCGGTTGCTCGTACACGAAGTGACACTTTTCAGGTTTCAGTGTTAACCCCGACGTACGGACGGCATCGATCGCAGACTCTAACCTCGCAAGGTGTTCGTCGAAATTTCGGGCAAATACGACGACGTCGTCGAGGTAGACGAGGCAGGTGTGCCATTTTAGGCCGAATAGCAAGGTGTCCATCACTCTTTGGAATGCTGCTTGTGCCGGGCACAGTCCAAATGGCATCACCTTAAACTCATACAGTCCGTCCGACCTTATAAACGCTGTCTTTTCACGGTCCCTATCGTCCACCTCAATCTGCCAGTACCCGGTTGTCAGGTCCATCGAAGAGAAGTATTTCGCGTGGCAAAGCTGGTCGAGGGCGTCGTCGATTTGTGGGAGTGCGTATACGTCTTTTTTGTGATTTTGTTCTGTCGTCGGTAGTCGACGCAGAACCTCAGAGTGCCGTCTTTTTTCTTCACGAGCACAACTGGGGCCGCCCAGGGACTTTTCGACGGTTGTATGATGTCGTCACCAAGCATGTCTTCAAATTGTGTCCGGATCGCTTCGCGCTCGTGGGCAGACACGCGGTAAGGCGATTGTCGCGTTGGTCGGGCGCCATCTTCGGTGATTATCCGATGCTTTGCAATGGGCGTCTGACGTACTTCAAAGTCAACGAAAAGCAGTCGCTGTAGCGGCATAGCAAAGCCCTTAGCTTTTCTTGTTTTTCTTGCGGTAGCGCCGGGTTCACGTCGAAGACGTGAGCAGGCTTGGAGACGTCGTCCGATTAGCACTGAAAGTCGGTTACGGCGATCATGTCACTTGCTTCCTGATTTCTTCGAGGAGCGCAATAGAAGCGCCCTCGTTTAGGTGTTGATATTCCTCGGTGAAATTCGTCTTCAGAACGTGGGATTTACCGTGCCTCGAGCGCACGATACTTCTTGCGACGGAGACATCACGCTACAAAAGCAAGCTCTGGTCGTTCTCCAGGATAGCGTCGGTGTCAGGATCAGCGTATGGAGAGTAGACGGCGATCATCAGGCTTGCACGGGGAGGCAGGTTGACGTGGTCATCGGCAATCTTTAAAGAAGTACGTTGTTTGGCACTTGGTTTTGGTGGCACGGCGCGATCGGTGGAGAAACTGATCGACTTCGCTTGCAAATCAATAATAGCATGGTTTTCGGTGAAAAAGTCCATGCCTAGGATAACGTCGCGGGAGCAGTTGGGCAGTATGACGAACACAGCAGGGTACGTGGTGCCGTTTATGGTGATGCGCGACGTACAGGTTCCACTAGACGTGACGAGATGGCCTCCTGCCGTGCGTATGTGCGGACCGTCCCAAGTTGTCGTAACTTTTTTTAGTTTCGACGCGAATGGTCCGCTCATCACTGAATAGTCGGCTCCCGTGTCGATTAGTGCGACTACGTCAAGACCGTCTATGGATAGCTGTATGTCAGAAGTAGTCGTTTTCGAGTTTCGTGCGCGTCGGGGCGTCGTATCGCGGCAGGTTCGTGTTGATGGTTGGTGGCTACGAGTCGTCGTTGTCGTCTTGTTGATTACGGAATTGGTTTCGTCGGGTATGAGCCGCGCCGTGTGGCTGCCGTCGTCTTGTGGGGTCATGGCAGGGTTAGATTGGAGCGTCTGGCTCTGGGCGCGTCGTGAATCTTGATCTTTGGTGCGCCGGTGCGTCGTGGGAGGGTTTTCGCTTTTTCGCCATGGTGCAACTTCACCTCCAGAAGCTGCTGCTTTTAGTTTCCCCTTCGTTGGCTGGGGGACCTTCCACGTGCGAAGTCAGCGTTGGTGTGGCGGCTCGTTGATCCGTATGGATGGGGTGACGGCGAACGGTTGAAGCGCGCTGGTCCACGGCTGGTGTGAGACAGGTACACGTCGATCTCGGTCGGTCGTTCGCCGGGCTAGGGGCGCGGTGCGTCGACGGAGAAACCTCGCAGGCCGAGCTGTTTCTAGGGGCAGCGATGGTATATGTGGCCGGCTTCGCCGCAGTGGTAACACGGCGGCCGACGGTCGGGGGTTCGCCACACGTCGGTCTTCCTTGGCGTTGGGCGTTGCACCGTAGGTGGGCGGGCGGGCGACGAAGAACGGTAGCATGACGGCTCCTCACGGCGATGTACGGACGGGCAAAGGGGGCGAACCGCAGCAGTGTAGGCCATAGCCTGCGGCTCACGGGGTGGTTCCGGCAGCGTAGGAGTCCCCAATGCCTGTTGCACAGTTTCGCGGATCACGTCGTGCAGCAAAGCGACTTGAGGTTGCGGCACCGCTGGAAACAGTTTCCGCAGCTCCTTCTTTACTATTGCGCGGATGGTCTCGTGTAGCGTAACCGTCGGAATCCGCGTCCCGTCAACGTATTTCGCATTGGCCGTACCAACAGGAGGGCGGTTATACTGGTTAGCACGCACTTCGAGGGCCTTCTCAATTGTGCTGGACTCGGACACGAATTCGGCGACGGTTTTGGGCGGATTATGGACAAGCCCTGAAAACCGTTCTTCCTTCACGCTACGCATTAAGAAGCGTAACTTCTTTTCTTTCGCCATTTCAGGGTCAGCGCGCCTGAAGAGCCTTTTCATGTCTTCGACGAAACAACAACACCTTCGTTAGGGTGTTGCATGCGCGTCTGCAGCAGGACCTCGGCCCGCTCCTTCCGCACAACCGTGGTGAAGGTCGTTAAAAGTGGTGTCCTAAATTCCTGCCAGGACTCTAGGGAGCTCAGATGGTTTTCGAACCAGGTAAGAGCCGAGTCTTCAAGGTAGAAGAACACTTGCCTCACTGTCTCCTCGTCGTCCCAGCGATTAAACAGCCTGACCCGTTCGACTTGCTCCAACCAGTCTTCGGGATCCTCCGAGGGTGACCCATGAAATGTTGGCGGCTCCCTCGGTTGCAGAAGAACTACGGGAGAATTGGTAGCGCTGGTCATGGTGGCAGCGTTGTTCATAGTGGCGGCCAAGACGTCTTCTTGCTTCGCCTTCTCCGGAAGCAGTCCAAATTCCGGCTGAAGACCTTGCTGTCGGCGGCTGGCACGAGTTGGGCTCGCCTGGCGACTTGCCGGGGGTTTAGGGTTCATGTACCCCGCACCTCCACCAGATGTCACGGAGCCAAGGACGATGCAGGGTTCTTTCGGTAAACAAGGTTTATTGCAGCGAACTTGTGCTCCGCAGAAACTCAAAGAAGATACAAGCGGCGAAGGAGCAGCCAAGAGAGTGACGTGCACGGGCGATCGGCGGGTTCCTTTTACTGGCCGCCGTCACAAGCGGACGCGTCCCTCTCCCACTCTCCGCGACGTTCCAGAGACCGAGACGCCGCCAGCGCTCGCCGAGCAACGAGTCAGCGTTGTGCGAGAAACGAGTCGGCGTTCGCCGAGACCTAGGAGGATATAAAAAAAAAAACTGCTGGAGTGGAAGCCGCCTATACCTACCCATAGAGCACAGTGAAGCCGGCGGCGGCCATCTTGTGGTGGGCAGGAAGGCGGTCGCGTAGCATATAGACCTTTTCACAAACCGAAGTTTGAGCAGCGCCATTGGCCGACACGAGCGACGTCTAGCGCCGCCGCCATTTTGGACTGTGCGCCTTGCGAGAGCAGGCCGGCCGCACTTCGGTTGTGTGATCTTCGCCGCGCATTATTTCGATTGTTTTCTTCCGCTTCGCTTGTCTTGTGCCGCTTGACTTGTTACATGTTTCACGTGCTCGCGTGAGCGCTCAGTGTAGTGTGCCATGGCAACAGCAAGCCCAGCCAGTGGATGTGGTGTTTCTTCGTCGGTAGCGGCGGCAGCCGCGTCTGCTTCGTCGAGACCTGGCGTGCTAATCAGCGGTATGTTTCATTGTTATTGCTGGGCACATGTGACCGTATCGTCGATTGAATCTGATCACCATTACGTTTCGCGATTGAGGGTTGCCTCACTTAGCGAAAGCAGGCGCGTACGTAGCTGTCGGGCAATGCTTATAGAACCAGGCACCGGCGGCCCGACGACGCGTGTCAGTGGTTGGTAGATATGCGGCGGTTACTCCATACGCTTCCGACGCAACTGAACAGCTCAATCATGCAAAATTTATTGGATCTGGTGCGGTGCAGGGTGCGTATAACCAAATGTCAAAGCATAAAGCGTGGCGATCGAGCACCGCGGTACCTGCAGCGAACCGACGCGCGGCAGTGATCACAGATGACAGCGCGACTGATACAGCCCAGGTGCTATATTTTTATTTTAGTATTTATTTATTTATAGATACTGTCAATCCCAATGGGGATTATAACAGAACTTGTTATAAAGATATATTTGTTTACATATTTTTTACGTCTGTTTACCTGGAATGGCTTTTCTTTCGAATGTCTGAATTTGGAAAAAGCTTCGCTCACAGTGAACCTTATACATAGATCGTGCGCGAAGTTTGTATTGAAGATATCGCGTACGGCAAGAATATTTCGTGTGCGCTATCTCTGAAGCGAAATAAGCCAATAATACTGCAGCGTTAGGGCCATCTCTGCTCTTTCTCTTGTTTCCCTTACACCGTCTCACTGTGCTATGTTCATAATAAAGTAATGTCGAGTCTTAACAATTGTCGAATGAATACATATGCATATGACTGTAAACCACTACTGACCGTGAGTGAAAAGCACTTAGTGGTCAGCGAAGCAGTCTCTGCACGCACGTAAGTATTTCACTTGATCGACTGTGCGAATTTTTTTTTCGTTACTGTTATTCTTGCAAGCATGATGCTATTGTCCGCGTACCCATGCGAATACCGTTTTTTTACGTTCTTACTTGCGCGGGCTCATTTAGCGCGTTTCTACGCCACGCACAGTTAGCGCATTACGGTTCCCGAACTCTAACACTGGCGCTAGGCCGCACTGATGAGGTTGACACGTTCGTTTTTGCATTCTCTTGCTGCCCAAGCACATAGACAACGCTCAAAGATGGGTGAGCTCGATGCAGCACTACACTGTTGAAGTTAATTACCTTTATTGGCAGGGCCGCGCAGGGTGCGTGTGAACGCAGAGACTATGTTTTGGTGGACACAGAGTCTGCATACATCTTCTATAGGAGATGATTTTTCCAGATCGTTGCGAAGTGTATTTACCGACTAGTTCTCTCGCAGAGTGCTCCAATTTGTCTTATACCGGTGTCACACGGCCACTTTTGATAGCGATCGAGACCGATCTGGATCGGAATGTTCGACCGCGATTGGCTCCGTTCCGCAGATTGAGCAAAGACGCCAATCGCGACCAAGAAATTTGACCCATATCGGGCTCGATCACGATCAAAAGTGCGCCGTGTGATCCACGTATTAGGCACTGGAATGAAGTCGTGTTTGAAAGAACAACAAATATAGCCTCTGCCACTACATACGAGAAAATGTTGCATCGAAGAGCTGACAATTCACGCAACCTGTTGGGAAATGTGCCGAAAAGAGTTTACCAAAATGCGTTATTTTACTGATGTGTGCATTGGTTCACATTAGACTGAAATGCCAAGTCCTCAGGTGATGCAGGAAACCGGCGAAGCGTGAACATACCACATCGCGGCAGTGGTCTCGCGGAGTGCTGTGTTGTGGACACACTTAGTCCCCAAAATCGCTATTTTCCGCTGGTTGTTTGTGCACCCATAAACTGCACAGTGCTGGCCTGTAGCCTTTTGATTATATATGCCATTATTTACGAGCGTAAGTCATTCGTGACAAAAATAAACGGAAACATCGAAGGAAAGCTACCACTCCGCAATGCAAGCGCAAGGCAAGCTCACAGTCCAGACCGAACAGGCAACACTGACACATACTCTCCACGCCAGACCGTCGGGAGCGCCCTCGTGAAAACGTCTATAGGGCGCTTCCGCGGCCGTTTTTTTTTTTCCGCAAATGATTGCTGCTAGAGAAGTAAAAACGTGCTCACATAGTCGCCGATACAGTGGCAGCATTTCAAATGACTACAGAGCGGTTCGTTTTTCATAGAAAAAAATTTATTTATACAGCTTCCTCGGCGCATAGCCAAATATAGCCAACATCAACGTTACGGCCGAGTTGTTTCACTGATTCCTAAAAATGACGAGCCTTGAAAGCAAACACCTAACTTTATCTTTCATTAGTTCCCTGTTTCGTTCCTTCGTCATGTGGTGCAGCCTGATACTTGCTTACTCAAGTTGTAAATGTGATTGTCCAACACATCGATGTCAAAAAGATGTTGTTCCAATTGTGAAAACCACTTCTTTTCCAGTGATTGACTAAGTATCTCCAGATCTAGGTGTTTGGTATTGGCATATATGTTCTTAAGGCATTGAGTGGAAGCCTGCAGCCGACGCAGCCCCTTTTCCGCTGTTTCGCACAGTGACACAAGTCTTCGGAAGGGTAAAAGAGTCCACCTCGATTTTTTTGTCTCACCAATAGAGATGTATCCACTCCATGAAGAGCTTCTATGCACACCTCACAGGTGTTTGTAGCAGCAATTTTGCGAGTGACAAAGCCGGCAATGTAAAGCACGACAGAGCGAGCGAATGTGGACAGGCTCTCTGGATAGTCAATTCGGTCTGTGTAATCGTGGTCCTCTGGTTGTAGGATGTCATACCTGCGCGATGTGATCTCAGTGGTTGCACAAAATGTAGTGGCAGAGGCAGATGCACCCAGAATAGAAACAATATCTTGTGAACAGTTTCCTGATGTGGACGATCTCACTTCTGTCTGGACCAATAGACGCTTGCAAGCCGCCATGAATTGGGCAGCTGTAGGGTTGTTGCTGAACCCCCCACGTCCTCGCACACAGCCGAAGAAAGTTTCTGCGTGATCTTGACTCATCTTGTGCGTGAGCAGATAGTTAAGCAGACCTTCATCAACGAGTTCCTTGAAGATACTTTCTGTGCTTTGTATACACACAAGAAAACCCACAAATCCTGTCCTCTTCGTTCCTTGTAAAAGTGATCGACCAAATGGATCTTTCAAACCACTGATGTACTCTCTAGCATCGGCAAAAAGTGGCTTCCAACAAGCCTCATTTTGCTCTCGAAGAGGTGCTTTGTACGATTTTCCAAACGGATTTCTGGAGTTTAGAAAATCGAAAAGATGATCAAACACCCTCACAAATTTCGCCGTGGCACCAGCACCTCTAAATTGTGGCAGTTTCAGTGTTTGCTCGCAAAAGTCAAGAGCGTCTGCGACTGAAGAGCTGAGTGCCTGAACTGCGAGGCGTACCTTCATCTTCTGCTTCTCCCACTGCATATGCACCTTAGTTAGCTTATTGCCAAGGCGAAGCCCTTCCTCGCACTGCAGAGCCTCCAGTGCCTTTATGTAAGCCCATTTTATGTGGTTTCCACCAACATCAGTGATGTAAGGCATTGTTGTGAGTGAATTTCTAATCAACTTAATCATGTGGCATGGGTCAAGCAGGATATGCACATCCCTTGACTCGTCAACTGGGTTTTTAAAGGATGTGGAGAACTCTACAGCATCAGGCTTGAGTTCTGCACCAAGGCATTTCGCCATAGTGAAATTTGATGACGCACCATCAAACGTTAGGCTGACAACTTGAACTTTTACAGATCCCAGTCGTTCAATGCATTGTTTTGTTAGTTCAGCCCTCTCAGAACCAGTGAGTGAGTGGACAAGAAAGTAACCGACTGGAATTTTCAGCCTCATGTTTATGCCTATAACAATATACACACAGACATTTGTGGCTTCAGGAAGGCTGTCATCATCAAGAGAAGCTCTAAAATCAACGTAGCCAACTACCCTGTCTCCGACAAGTTCAACGTGTTTTCTAATAGACATACCATCGACAATCAGAGCGCAGTATATAATTTCAGATCGGCTTTTAACCAACTTCTCTAAGAAAGAAAATGCTTCACCTGTAAAGCCTGGTTGGCCGTCAACAGACATATACCATTCTCTGATTGTGCGCTGTGAAGGGAGGGCGTCACTAAACTTTGGCCGCACAAATTCATAGGCTGCTGGTGAATAGAAATGTAAAGTCAGTGCGAACGTTCGCAGCTCCGGAGGGTATTTACCTCCCGTGTCTGTCCGTGCCCGGTGAAGAAGTAGTTGTATGTCAGGAGAAAATGCTGCATCGAACATCTTGGAGCCCTCTTCTGAGAAAAGCTTCTGTTCTTGGATGCCTCTAATAATTTCTTCAGCGGTGATTTTCTTTTGTGTCAGCCTTCGCGTGTTCTGCTGCAACGTTTTAATTTTTTTCTTCAGGTGCAATCGTTCGTCTTCTGTTTCCTGCAACTTCGTCTTGTACCACTGCTTTGATGGTGATACAGTGACATGGTCTTCAGTATTTAAGGCCTCTTGCTCCTGAGCAGGACTGCATCCTCGGGGCTTTGGTGCTGGTCGCTTCCTTTTCACCTGAAATAAGCACATAGTGGCAATTAACTACATCTAGAATTACATATGTACTTCAATTATTGCTCGTAATATGAATACATGCACATTTATTCACGAAACTATGTTGAGGAACATGCGACAATGATCACGCGCGAATCATGTGTGGAGCGATATTGTAAATGAGCGAACGGAACGAAAAGCACGCGAAGACACGCGCAACAATACACTCACGTCGACAGGACACGAAAGAAGTGATATGTCTATGTCATTCCAGTCTCCTGGATGTCAGATCACTAAATCTGCGGAGTTCCGATGCTTACCGGTGCCTGGAGGTGGGCAGGGAAAGCAGGGAACAAAGTCGGCACATTTCCTGCTTTCAATCTTGTTGTTTGTCCGGTCCGGTCAAAGCACGCCGGATCAAAGTGCGCAGAGCAAAGGCGATCTTTATCTGCCGGTTTCCAGCGTTCACGACGCACAGCTCGCTCCCATAGGTTCCTTGTCTCGGCATCTTTTGGAAACCTGCCAATAATTTCCAAAAATGAATTCCTTGAGCCTACCAATGAAAAACACGAGTCAGCCGCATTACCAGACCGCGTAAACACTACGTGCTTTCAGTACGCACCTGTGAAATGTGATCTTGGAAGCAGGATTCGCGCGATTTGTGCACCCATGCGCTACGCAGGATTGCACCATGCTCGCTTCAGTCGAGCCGCACGCATACGAATGCACTGCAGAGACACACTTGTCGAGAGAAAATTGGCACGCGAACCGCAATCCACCGTCTCTGAAGGCGAACTGGCAGCCGCCGAGCCAGCCGAGCCGAGCTTTCTGCCCACCACAACATGGCGGCGCTGGCTTCACTTGGAGAGCGCTCCCTCCACTCCAGCAATTTTTTTTATCCTCCTAGGCCGATACACCAGTCAGCGTCTCGCCCCGCAGCGTACCAGACGCTGGCAACAAAACACACAATAAAACACTCCAGAACGCATGGTTCGTGGCAATACAATGCACTGTGAAGTAAAGACAATGTATAGCAGAAACAGAAGGTTTAAAATAGAATTGCAATTCAACACTACGATATAGTAAATAGAGTTAAAAAAACATAGCATTCTTTTTTCCTTTTTTACCGTGTCAAAAATATTTAGTTGAAGTTGAAGGTCATTTCTTTATTTGTTACAGAAACAGGACGGGTCTTGCTCCTAAGCGCATTCGGCAAACATATTTACAAAAAAATAACCCACTAACAGGCATGGTGTCACGCACACTCAAGCAAATATGAACGCACCTCACTCGATGACCGCGGAAACTCACTGTCAAAACGCTGGAGTGAGTAAGCACGGCGGCATCAGCGAGCGAATTGGTCTTTGTCCCGCCACTCGCATCAATGCGAACGAAGCCGCGAAAACACAGCGCAGGGAGGAAGGCTCCGCCCTCGCCGCGGATGGTTTTCAAGATAGAACGGCCGGGCGGTCGCGCGCTGCGTGGAACGCGCCCCCCTCCTACTCTCTTCCGGAGCCTTGCGGAGCCTGATTCCCTTGCGGGCGCGGCGGCACCGGCAATCTGGAAAAGAACACCTTTTCACCCCTCCCCCCCTTCTCTACCCTACTTCCGGAGCGTTGCGCGCGAATAGAAGACGACGCGCTTCCTTCCCGCTTCACTCTCTTGCAAGATGGAGCCGCAGTCGCCGGCTCACTCGCAGATACAGAATACGGCGCGCAGTGACGAGTTTATCGCCCTTGGACTTTCTACGGAACCTCACGGCGACGACGACGGCAGAAATCCGCTTTTTATTTCCACATAATTGCTATCGCAATAAAAACATTCTTCAGATTTCTCTGATGCTCGGCGGAATCGTCCCTGCGCCACAAGCACACTTTACGGCGGCGCTGCTAGATTGCGCAGCGGTGAGCGGAGGAGAGGAGCGCGGCTGGATTCACGTTTCGGCATTGACTGTACGCTGTGTCGCTACATTGCTTCAATGGTAGTCGCCTTAATATCGACGTTTATCGACAAGTGGATTCTGCGCGATCCTTTATTGAATCGTATATACATTCATTCATACAGGGACATGATAACTATAAGAACATGAACGCGGCCAGCTGGTCGCTCATTGCCGTCAAGATGGTTCCAGAAAACTAGAGAACTCATTTAGAGTACATAGGAGACATATTACAGGTTAGAGTTATTAAAGATATAGCAATAAAATAAAGCAGATATGGCCAGAATGTTAGATCAAGACGTGGTAGCGCGTAGTTAGTTCACACAGGCTAGGTGACAATTTATCGCCATCTTGATTCGAAGAGAATGTCATTAGCAATCGCCATCAAAGAACCGCCTTACTGCTCGGAAGATAAGAGCACATGCCCTTGTTGTTCGATTTTGACCTATTTATTATTATAAACTATTGCTGTTATTATTATAAACTATGCAACAAACGCCACTCTTGAATGTCATTGTTGGCGAAGTTGATGGCTCGTCCACTAGTGAACCTTCAATCTGCTTTTTGTTTCATTAGAAACTGATCTATATTCTTGTTCTTGTGAATGTGGATTTGGCCGTCGAGAAATATTAAGTTTATTTCTCTACGCTTATGCGTGTCCGTAAAAACAGTTTTCTAACAGCGAGCTGTTTAAGCCAGCCGTTATTTGTGGTGCGTAGCTGTGGTAGCCATGGCAATCCGGAAAAGAAGGAGGAAGAGACCGCGTGCATGCGCACGCGGTCTCCACGCCAGCTCCCTGCCTTCCCGACCCCTGTCTGTCTTCTCTCCGCGGCGCGCTGAGCCAGGAGAACAAAAAAGGCGAAAGCTTGCACTAGGCCGCGCAAAGCTCAAGACACAGCGAAGATGGCCGATTCATATCGAGCGGCTAGCCTTCAACGCGTTCGGCGTGGGCAAGCAGCAGCTTTTTTGGCACTGTGCCAACGTTGGTTAGCCTGCCTGCATTTGTGGCATGCCAGGAACGCTGTCGCTCGTAGGCGCCGACGCGTCCAGCGCTAGTAACGCGAAATGTCGCCAACACGTTCGGCGTCGGCAAGCGACAGCGTTCTTGGCACTGTACCAAACTTGGCTAGCTGCCGGCATTTGTGGCACGCCAGGAGCGCTGTCGCTGGTAGGCGCCCACGCTTCCAGCGCTAGTCACGCTAAATGTCGCGAAAGGGAAGGTACCCCCGAAAATGTTCGCTCGAGAATACCTTCCTACATGCGTAGTTAAGTTAAACCAAGTTAAGACCTAGCAGCAACCAAGTTTATACCTAGCCGTAGCAGCCAATAAGCTTCGCTATGCCTAAGCTTTGCGCGATCGAGTGCAAGCTTGCCAGATTTTTTTCAGCCTTTTGGAGGCGCTGTTCAAACGCTGATTTGTTTCTTTTTTTCCACCTGCAGACCTATAATAGGGGGCGCGGTCGGCAGTGACACCTACGAAGGCATCTACTGGAACAATGCTCCATGTCAAAAGTGCATATTCAAATTGCAGATATTGGAGCGCCATTTCGACATTTTCTATAAGGCCTATGAACACGTGGCGAAAGGCAGTGCCAGAACTAGTGCCCTCACTGGGTCGTTTTATTTGGTGTTATTGAACCTGAATCCTCAACGAATCTACGTGGTAAGACAACCTACTAATCTCTACACCAAATGGGCGCCCTGCTCGCACTCCTTGTTTACTGTGAGAGCTCAAGCTATTTAGTTTGCTTAGCATGCTTTCGAAACTTCACGCAATTTTAGGGGGCTATCTTTACCCGCCGGGGTGGCTCAGTCAGCTAAGGCGTTGCGCTGCTGAGCATGAGATCGCGGGATCGAATCCCGGCCGCGGCGGCCGCATTTCGATGGAGGCGAAATGCAAAAACGCCCGTGTGCTAGTGTTGTAGTGCACGTTAAAGAACCCCAGGTGGTCAAAATTAATCCGGAGCCCTCCACTACGGCGTGCCTCATAATCAGAACTGGTTTTGGCACGTAAAACCCCAGAAAGAAGAAGGGGGCTATCTTTCTATTTCTCGGGATGGGTCTCTAACAGTTTTCTCGCCAGCTTGCGTGGCTAGGTAGTCTACGATCTAATGGGTAGGACATTTGGCTCCCTACTAAGGGAACGGGGTTCCAAACCAACTTGGGCGACTGGGTATGCAGACTGCGTATGGGTTGCTCTTCAATGAACCTCTTTGAAGCCAACTTGGCTCTTCGGTGGTGGCGGAATCAAACCCGCGTTATATGTGTTCAGGCAATAGAGCCTGAATAAGTATTCACACTGCTACACGCACGCTGTTTGCGGCTTGACCGCCGCTAGGGGGCGCAGACTCTCGCGCAGAAGAGGAGCCCGGCTTCATACACGCATCATCCATGCATGACGTGTCTTTGCGGTGGCACTACGGTGTGTCGTTGCAAAGCTAATCGCACTAACCTCGAAATTCGTTGTGAGATGGGGATGTAGGATATTTTTTTTTGATTTCCATACGTAGCACTTGCTACTGCGATAGTCACAGCACCTCCATTCATAGCATCTGAGTATGGCATGTTACAATCCATAGCATCTGGATTGTAACACGCCATACAAGACATCAGCATCGAGCAGCCTAAGTTTAGTCTAAACGGCAAAACAGATACGTATATATATTATTTTCAATCTTTTGCTTGCGTGGCCACTTAATTCGCTCCCATCGCACATACTGCACCGAAAATGTTGACACTGTATAAGCAGACGGTGTCAATATAGTTGAGCATATTTATTATTAGACGAAACTATTGCAATCTGCATTTCGGTTGCATGCTTTAGGATGGCGGCATTGCCCTCGACTTGTAATGTTTGGAGTGTGGTGTTGCTCCTGCACGGCAATATCTATAAAATAATTCCCTACTATCCTCCATAACCTATCAATGTTTGCCATGTATGAAGCTGCCCATACTTTCGCGCCAGTTATTCAAGCGTGATCTTCTCGCGTGTTTATTTTCCCCAAAAAGGTAATAAATCTGTACGTAATTAGCAAATATGCAATTCGAAAGACCACTGAAAGAGAACGAAAGCGGGCTCGAAAGAGGGTCGGAAAAACGCAGGCCATCTCCACGAGTACACAAAGTGACGTAACTATCTCGCGGGTTACCACGCTACATTGCATTACGGAAGTGCAACAGACTAAGAGGGCTGCGAGAATGGGGAATTCCGCACCATGAATGACCAGCGCCACGCAGGACACTATGCGATATTGCAGCAAAATATTCGTATTTAGCGTCAATCATACGAATATCAAAAAAGGGGTCAGGCAAGGAGACACAGTCTCTCCAATACTATGCACTGCATTGTCACGAGCGGAAGTAGAAGAAGAAAAAGAGAAAAAGAGAAGAAGGAAGAGGAGGAAGCGGACGTGGCCTGGGAGGAGCGAGGTTGCAAATGGAAAAAACCCGCTTGAAGAAAAGAAGGAAGAAGCCCGCGAGGATACTGGGCGAAGACAGCAACAACAAGGCGGTGAACCAATGGTGTCGATATCGAAGAGTTGAGTAGGAGGAGGACACCAGTGGCCCTGCACCAGTCGGGCTTGACCCTCCACGCCCCGCGGCTGTGCACCGTGGTCGCCAGCAAAGGCTTGGTCCGAGGACAACGGCCCCGTCCTATGCTACGGGGATAACCTCACCGACGACATCGCTCAGACAAGCCAGGCCGATTATGTGGAAACAACCATCATCAGAGACGCCAGCATTCCATCAGGCCATGCGCAAGAAGCACATCGAAGCAGACATGTAAGCACCACATCGCACGTGATTAGGACGTTTTAAGAAGGATGCATCAAACTCAGTGCAACGATTCTTGCGGTTGTGTATAGGTTTGACGTGAACTTTTCGGTGTGGTATATCATAAATGTGTTTTGTGTGTCTTTGTCCTAATTCATGTCTCGTGCAACGGTAACCGTGACATGCATGCTTAGAAGAAGTATTCAAGCTCTTAGACTGGGAAGGCTTACGAGCAATGTCATCAGCAACCTTCGGTTTGCAGATGACATTGTCCTGTTCACCAGCAAATGGGACGAATTACAACAAATGATTGAGGACCTTAACCGAGAAAGTGTAACAGATGGTTTGAAGATTAATATGCAGAAGACAAAGATAATGTTCAATAGCCTGGCAAGGGAACAAGGAATTCAGGATCGTCAATCACCCTCTAGAGTCTTTAAAGGAGTACGTTTATCTAGGTCAATTACTCATAGGGGACCCTGCTAATGAGAAGGAAATTTACAGAAGAATGAAATTGGGTTAGATTGCATAAGGCAGGCATCCCAAATCCTAACAGGGAGCTTACCACTGTAGTTGAAAAGAAAAGTGTACAATCATTGCATTCAACCGGTGCCAACATATGGGGCAGAAGTTGGAGGTTAACAAAGAAGCTCGAGGAGAAGTTAAAGACCACACAAGGAGCGAAGGAACATAATATGTTAGGCCTAACGTCAAGAGACAGGAAGAGAGCGGTGTGGATTAGAGAGCAAACGGGGATAGCCGATATTCTAGTGGACATTTAGAGGAAAAAATGAAGCTGGGCAGGCCATGTAATGCGTAAGATGGATAACCGGTGGACCATTAGAGTTAGAGAATGGATACCAAAAGAAGGGAAGCGCAGTTGAGGACAAAAGAAAACTAGGTGGGGTAATGAAGTTAGGAAATTTGCAGGCGCAAGTTGGGATCAGCTAGCGCAAGACAGGGGTAACTGGAGATCTCAGGTAGATGCCTTCGTCCTGCAGTGTACATAAGTATAGGCTGATGATGATAATGATGATGATACGACTTACATACACAAGGCCAGAACAAATGAACCTCGTACCTTACAAAACTCACGCATGAGTGCTTGAAGCATGCGTCGACATGAAAATGAATACATGTGACCAAATCTTGCACAATGACATGAAGAACCTGACAGGATAAAATGAGATCAATATTCGCACTCAGCCAACTCTTAGCAAACGAATAATTCCTATCTTTGTCGCCCACTGCTCATCGTTTCATGAAAAGCAATCTTAGTTTTGTGGGCTTCGGCGACGTGCTGATGGGTAGTCGTCTGCTTTTGAAATACTGAACGAATACCTGAAAGAAAACTTATTTTCCTACAAGTCATAAATAGTGACCTGCAGCTGCTGTCCGGCATTTTGTGAGGTGCATTCTTGGCGAACGTTAACGACAAAGATGGAACAAACTTAGGGAAGTCAATGGGCAAGACGCCTCTTCAAGCAGAATGGGGCATTGGCTGGGTAAGATGCAGACGAAGACAACGGCTAACTGGTTCCATCGGCAGACAGTGGTCCCACCAGGATGCAATTTATCAGTAATCATTCATAGCAGCAACATTCGCTGCACGAGATTTTTAGAGCCCCGCGGCAGAGTTTTACTTTTCATGGTGTGCTGGTATTGCAATCAGAGCAGGGCCATATAAGGAGTAAAAATGACAATTTAGTTGCCAGACACATTGCACGACACGAGCTGATGGCTACAACACGCACGGCAAAATAAAGAAAACGTGTGAAAGCGTAGGATCCTTGTTAGGAGCATATTGGAAAACGTGCATGATGACCCAACGTATTCTTATAAACGCCTTTCTCGGTTGACATAAAACATAAAATTCTTACAATAAAGTATTTGCGTTCTGATGGGGGCATGAAAGTGAATAAAAAATGTAGAAGCTCCACTCGAGTTGTCTAAGTATGTGTAAGCATACCCCCAAATTTCTATTGGCCCACCCAGACATTTCAAGTTGGCCCACCCGCACATTTAAATTGGCCCACTTGCACATTTAGAGTTGCCCACCCCCAAACTTCTGTTGGCCCTTTGCCAAATTTCAAGTTGACGCCATCCAAAATTTGAAGTTTACCACCCCAAAATTTCAGTTGACTCTCCCCTACTATGCATTTCCCCATATATTTGCTATGTATCCCTATGTATCCCTATGGGTATTCTCTGTTTTCGCTAGAATTGTTCTTTATCGCCTAAAACCTACCATTGATCTACATTTAAACTAATATACCGATTAAATGTCCTAAGTTTGCAAATTACGCATTTTCACGTGACGGGTTTGGGGTAGTCGCCAAAGAATGGTTCCGCTATAGAACGATCCCATTCAGTCACGATCACGGTGTCCACATTTGTGGATGCGGCTTATTTCTGCCATTGCTCTGCAGTTGTGGCAAGGAATAGACCAAAAAATGAAGCTTAGGATAAATTAAGCGTTCTTCTTACCTCAAGTACCTTCATTTTACCTCTGAGGGAATTTTATAGATACCGAAGAACGCTTTGGAGAATGCACTACAGTATTTGACGGGAGGTGTGACGTGGGACGCTTCTGTAGCAATTGCGAATGTATTTCTTTTTAGTAATGCTTGTAACCAATAATTAACTTGTGCAGCTTTCGCGCTAATTATTCAATTCATTTTTATAAAGAAACCTGTCATTACTGAGTACAATAATTAGATACTTAATCACTCTGTAATTATGATGGCTCATCATAAAATGCAGAGTCATTCTACCACCTTCACTTGTTCTTAATGGAGTCTGCAGCACCTTTGCATAAAACTGTAAATTTCACGCATTTATCGACAGTCGATCATAATTTGTGACTGAAGGGTATAAATTCTTGCTAATTGGCCACGCCTAATAGGTAAATCAAAGTTCATTATACAAGGCACGACCAACAAACGAGACGCGCTGGCCGTGCACAAAGATTTTTCTCCTTTCCTGGTCGTCGCTTGTGTTCCCTGCTGTTATTTACCTATTACGGGTGGAAATGCTTCCAGGAACGCTGGATTTTGTGCAGTTTTTTATGCACCACCACGTATTCCATGATGACGCTCCTTTATCCGTTGTAACGGTAATTGTTTTCGTGATATAATAAAAGATCAATATTGACGGGCGGCGTTCCTTTGGTTTCTTCATGCCTTTGACTAACACACGGCAGCCGAAGACTAATCGCCTGATAGTGCGACTGAGTGCATTGTCGCGGACGTGACCTTCCCTTACACTGACATCCAATATCTGAGTGACTTGGTATCCTGTAAAGTCTTCTAGATTGGCAGCTTTCGACTTCATACACAGCGATGTAGGGCCGTCTGCTTAGGGCCAGCTGACGTTTGGTTACTCACAGCTTTATTTGAGAAACCATCGTTGGTTGCTTACTTGACAGAAAACGATATTTACGCTTCGATTACAGCTTGTTCACTCTGCAATGTCGACAAGAAAATTAGGGCAGAACCAGTCCCACGTAAACGTCGAGGTTAATGCGATTATCATTGAAGCAATGCAATAGAACATGTTATTATAAACGCCGAGTTGCATTATGTATAAGGTGTGTCTGCAGCCGGGCTCCTCTGTAGTGATTTCCACTAGACACGCAGCGCCATCTTGAGGTGCCGTTGCGAAGTCCGCGCGTGGCACGTGTGTAAATATATTTAGACCAGATTGCTCTTCTTTTTGGGGTTTTACGTGCCAAAACCAGGTCTGATTATGAGGCACGCCGCACTGGAGGGCTCCGGATTAATTATGACACCCTGGCGTTCTTTAACGCGCTCTACAACGCAAGCGCACGGGCGTTTTCTCCGTAATATGACGCCGGTTCGATTGCGCCCATCACCTCTGAAATGTTAGATTTTTTAATGCACGTAGCGTTTCTTAAAAACCCAATTGCCGGTATGGTTGTCGCTTGCTGTGTTTGTCTCTTTGTCCGTATGCAACCTCTTTCACGCCAAGTTAGGTTTCTGGGCAGTGCATAGGATAATAGGTAGAACACCCGGCTGTTATCTTATCAGAACCGAGTTTGAAACCAAGCGATAAACTAACTTGGGTTACTGCGTACGTCACACTGGGTTTCCACGAGATTTCAATGAAGCTCTTTCATGCCAATTTGGGCTTATAGGTATTACCACCGGGTATATGCCGCTTTTCAATCGACTTGTTTGACGCTAATTTCGGTCACTCGGTGTGCTCGACTAGGTAAGCGTGAACTTTCAATCAATTTTTGTGGCGCCAAATTGAGTCGCTCAGTATGTGTCAGCCTTCAATTGCAACAAGCGATCTTTTGGAATTTCCCCTGTACTGTGCGCCATCGAACCGGCGCCATATATATTCAGACCATGGTGACTTAACATGTCTTCAGATACGTGCCACACGCAGACCTCCCGGTGACTCAACTAGATGGCGCAACGTGTCTAGAGAAAAAGCGAGAAAGAGGAACTGGGCTGCAGTACATAATTTAAACTAAACGCGTTTTGGCTAGCTATATTTGGTGTTGCTATATTGGTTCAATGTTAATCGTAAGAACGTCCGCACTCATCCTGAGATCTTTTCTGCGATTGAGGAGCAGCACATACTTTCAGCACAGCAGTCTGATGTTCTACCCAGTAGATCATGGCCTACCCGGTGACCCAAGTAGCTGGGAATGGTTACAGAAAGGGCTACCGGAAAGTGTGGGAATTATCCTGAAAATGCTAATAGCTATAACGCAGCAAACTTCTTGCCCTTATGAACCTCGAGGAAGGATGTTGAGTGCTACTGGTGAAATTCCCGAACAGTGGCATAACGATACTGACTTTTGCTTGCTATCTCCGTGTGCTCCCTACAATTTAAATGATTGCATATGGTCACCCGTACATTCCTTTGCTCTTTAACGGGCACTGTTTTTTAGAAGATTATGAATGATAACATGATATAACCATACACAAAACATGCCTAACGTATCAGGACGTTCTTAAATGTTTTAACCGATTCCATAGCGAAGAGTCTTGTCAGCTGAAATAGCGTGCACGACGCTTATAGTGCTGTGCATTGTCGAGTTTACGAGAGCACCGGCGACCACTTTTGAATGCATGGTGATACAGTTGAGATTTAGACGAGCAATGTCTGTCCTCATTGTGCTTTGTGCATTGCTTGTTTTAGGGAGACAAGTGTCTGCCGAATAAAAAAATTCACTAACGATTACGATACTCCCTAATGCGAAAGCTCTATGCGTGTTTTCAGTTTCCGATGTATTGGCTGATGTATAGACAGACTGTATTGGACAGTCTGTCTCGTGCGGCACAAGGGAGCGAAATGTGGCGCGACTGCTTCGCTAATTTGGACGCGTGGCCGCGATTCACAGCAGCCGCCACAGACCGACCTCCCGGACGACGAGCGCTACTCTGGCGCCATCTCGTATCCATTTCGTCGCACTACGCTTTTCTTCTCACGCTTTAGCCATACCCTCCAGTCCCTCCACTTTCCTTCTCGCATCTTTCATCCCCGCTGCACTCTTCGTTCGCTTTCATCCATCACTGCGTTCATTCGCTCGGTTACGAGTGAAAACGCCGACGCTCGCCGCAGGAACGGGCGCCTAAGAGCAGCGCTCTAAAATAGCATTCTTAACTCACGATGTTGCTGGTGTGCCTCTTCACCGTCACTACAACGTGAAAAATTGCACGTGGTGACAGCTGCGTAGCCCATTACATCCTGCTATAGCTGCCGTGGTTTCAGGACCTCATATAGACTGCTGAACTTTTTTTTACGATGACAGGAATCCATGCCACCTGCAACTGCGACACTGGAAACATAATCCGTAGCTCCTCGCCCACAGCTGCTCTGATGGTCTACCGTCACTTTTCATTGCCAAGTGCTAAAACTTTTTCAAGCGAAGCTTGCATACGCTCCCCTGTGCCGGCAATATAACGTAAAACAACCAGCCGCTCTCAGAGCTGAACCATTGGCTCGTGCTCGGCACGCGATCGTGTTACTGCTCCCTCGTTCGTCGTCGTCGTCTGCTTCCACAGCTGGCTGCGTTGCCGCTAATCATTGCGGCGTAGAACTTCACTGCTCTTCTGCCGTCGTAATGGGGAGGCCGTGTTTACGGAGGTATGAGGCATTGCTTAAAGCGGTATGAGCCATTCATTGTCTAACGTAACGGACAGATTTCATTTTGAAGAAATTTCATGGAAATCCATTCAGAATGAACGCGCTCGAGAAAGGGCTCGTCGCCGACGTGCCGATTCTAGCGTGACGGCTTCCGAAGCCCAGGCGAAACGTCAACGAAGACCCGCGGACACCGAGTTGAGGGAGCGCGATGTTGACGCCAAACGTCAGCGTCGCCTAGCCCTTCAGGAGCCCGACAACGGTGGTGCACGCCTCGGCAACGCTAGCGGCAACTTCTCCGATGCGACGGCCAGGTTTCAACGCGAGTACGCCAACCGGAACTTCGCAGCCAGCTGCAGTGTGTGTGACCGGTTGTGGTTCGAGCACAACGTGGTAATCGTCAGTGCAATTCGTTCGGAGGAACACAGAAGAAACACACAAGCTTCGCATACCCCCTATTCCTCGGCAGGGGAGGGGCTACTGATTTTTACAGCGTGAGCTGTTATGGGCTCATTCCAATAGCCGTTTCGGTTCGTGATAGCGTCCGCGCCGCCGATGGTGTCCGCCACCCTATCCGCTATCGCCGGAAATGCGAAAAAAGCACCCGGTTCCAGCCGGGATCAAACCCGCGCCCGCTGTGTGGGAGCCAGATACTCTACCACTGAGTCACACAAGCGCTTGCTATCGGGAAGCGGTAAAATGCCCTATAAACGCTCCCTAGGCAGGCGCGCAGACACAGACGACCCGAGCCTCTGCCAGTATAGTGGTGCCATTTAGGTAAGGCGCCTGGAAACGCAGCGTCCGCAGGTGCAGATGACGAGATGTGATTCAGATGAGGCGCGCAATCAACGCGATCCCAAGCTGTCTGAGCCACCGCCAGTATGGTGGCGCCATCCAGTTAAGATACATGCAAACGCAGCGTGCCCGACATGTAAGTTGCAGTTGTAAGGCTTGATCGGGCTCAGCAGACTGCTCTGCAGAGAGCATTACAAGCTGCAGCTCGCCGTCGACGTCGGGCAGCCAGTTCAGATCGTTCTCATCAAAACTAGAACGATCTGAACTGGCTGCCCGACGTCGACGGCGAGCTGTGGCTTGTAATGCTCTCTGCAGAGCAGTCTGCTGCTCTCAAGCCATCGGAGTCCCGATAAGTGCCTGCACGGACAAACTCATGAGGTTGGGCCTGCATAACACGGTAGACGAACTGATCGAGGGCCACCTCTCCAGCCAGAAGCATCGCCTAAGTCAAACGAAGGCCGGCAGAAGAGTCCTGAAGAAGATCGGCTGGGAGGAGACGAGACAGACGGAGCGAGGACAACTACCAGACGTCTGGCTAGAAGCAATCAAGGTAAAACCACTCCCCAAAAACATGAGCCCAGCACACCACAGCGGCAGACGGGAGGCCAGAGCCAAAGCTTACAGCAGGCTGCTGGCTGGGCAGAAGGGGGTAATCTTCACAGACGCCTCCCAAGACAGAGGAAAAAGCTGGGCGACCGTAGCGGTGACAACCACAGAAACACAGCTAACGTGCGTGACGGTAAAAACAAACGATGTCGACGAAGCAGAAGAGCTGGCAATTGCCCTGGCCCTCACTACACAAGGCAGGACCAGAGTGGTCACAGACTCGCAATTAGCGTATAGGAGCTTCCAGTCGGGCTGGCTGTCCCGGTTGGTGCTTCGGGCGCTCAAAGGCAAGGAACCCCCGAAAGGGGACGAGATAGAATTAATCTGGGTTCCGGCCCACTCCGCAGTGGAGGGCAATGAGTTTGCCCACCAGCAGGCCCGAGCGCTATCACACCGAGCCGCAGCCGCGGTGAGGGAAGAGGAGGACGCAAAGAGCCAACTACTGGTCACGTACAAAGACATAGTGGAATATTACAGAAACGGGAGACACAGCTTCCCCGAGCCACACCTCAAGTTAACGAGGGAGCAGCAGACAACATATAGGCAGATCCAGACAGAGTCATTTCCCCACCCCCAATTACTAAACCGCATGTACCCGAGCCAGTACGGGCAAGAATGCCCCGTGTGTCACGAGCCAGGTACACTCCAACACATGATTGCAGAATGTAAATTTAGCCAACAACACCCACCACTCCTCACCAATCCTAACCCCAACATGATCCCCCTACCCATCCAACCCCTTAGAGAGCGATGGAAGTCTTGCTGTCCAGCCCCGCCCTGGAAGACACGCTTTGGCTCGTAACCAGGGGCCAGGCGGCGAGAACAGCATATGGATTCCCGTGAAGTTGGAACCACTTCCATCCGGCGCATACGCTGAAAAGCTCATGAAATAAAGTTTTTCATTCATTAATTCATCAAAACGAGGCGAAGAGACTTTGCCGCGAAGACCCAGTTGTGCGTGGTGCCGAAATTGGAGCTACTCTTGAGCCGCTCCACCAGCTTACGCTGTGACTGTGCTGCATGTGCCGCGCAAGCCTGTGACTTTTTTTGTAGTTTGCCGGTTATATGACTTCCATGTAGTTTGCTGGTTGTAGTTCGCGGGAATTGCCGGTTACGTAGCAAGGTCCGCTGTTCTAGCATCTTTTTGGTGTTTGTGGCTGCCAAAACATTCTCTGCGACGATGCTAGGCGAGTTTAGTTTTAGTCTAGTGGAAAAATCTTGCTCCACACTCCACATGAGGAGAAGTATTTTCCTCTACCATTTTGGGGCTCATTATATTGAAAGAGATGAGTCATTTCCAGTGTAAAGTTTGCGACGTTCTCATTTGGCAGCTGCACGTGGCGTTTTGTTAAGACTTGGGCCCTTTCTTTTCGTACAACGCTCATGAATGTCTCTAGGAAGCTGTGGTTAAACAGGTCCTATGTTGTTATGCTGTGGTCCTCGATTCTCTCCTGGCAACGGCTTTCAAGCAGAAAGAGAAATGCCGCAGCTTGCCTTCGCAGTTGTAGTTTCTGAAGGAAGGCACACTATCGAATGTCTCTAGTCACGTTTCAGTGTCGCCAGTCAAAGATACGCGGACGATCGGCGGCTGGCTGCGTCGTCGTAGCACTATCGTTAAAGTTAGCAGTGCAGCGGTCCTGGTCGTGGCTGTAGAGTTTGCGATTGTCTTTCGGGTCTTCACGAATAAGAGTTCGTACTCCAGCGGAAATCCTTATAGCCTGCGGCTAGCTCGCTGGAACTCGGAGACGTTAGTGTTCTCTTTACGGCTTTGGCTTCCAGGGTGTTTCCAGTAAAGAACATAGAAGCACATCCATCAGTTCTTGAAGCAAAATCTGACCAGCGCGAAGAAAACGAGACGAACGACGAGAAACACGAAGAAACACAGACGAGCGCTGATTTCCAACAGTTTGTTTCGAGCGTCCAAGCAATATGTATAGCCTTGCTTCAGCAAAAGTTCTAAAAAAAAGCATACACTCTCTGCGAAAATGCAACGTTACATAGGCTAAAGGAAACCATCTAAAAATTTCATCTCCGTATAAAGCAGTAACAATGACGGTGTACTGATGCATTTGTGCTTCGCTCTATTATGTCGTATGAGTCTATAATATATCTCTAAGTTATCTGTGGCTCTCTCTACCAGTTGTTGTAGAGCGCAGCTCTTTGGCGCCCGTTCCTGCGGAAGGCGTCCGCCTTGTCCCTCGTAACCGAGCGAACGGACACAGCAAAGGATGAAAGTGAACGCGGAGCGCAGCGGTAGATGAAAGACGGCGACCGCGAAGAGAGCGCGAGGAGGAGGAGAGTTCATTGAAACCACGAGGCGGAAAGTGGAGGAGGGCATGGCGAAAACGTGAGAAGAAAAGCGTAGGACCGGCGTTGATGGCTACGACATGGCGCCTGAGTAGCGCGCGTCGATTCTGTGGAAACATGGCTTAAAAGAACTTTCTGTGGGCCTAGATGGTGCATACTTGATAAACTTTTTAGAGCGCAAACAAGAGACAAGGCACAAAAGAGGGAGGTCAAACAAGGGAGGTTTGCGCTTTAAAATGTTTACCATCTATGGAAAGAAAGCGCTGCAAGAGCGGAGGTCTGTCTGCTGCGGCTGCTGTGAATCGCGCCCACGCGAAACCCACGCACCACCTGTCGCGATCTCCTCTTTAGGGAGGCATTCGCGCCACACTTCGTGCCGTTTCCAACTTGCCGCAAGATACACATTGTCCGCGCCAGCGTATATATCACGAAATCAAAAGACGTATACAGCTGCGCTCTAATGTCGCATTAGTGAGTACGGTAATGAACGGTGATTTAAAAAAATGATCCAAGAACTTTATTTACAACACAATTAAGGCATACATAGACATTTCTAGCAGTAGATATACGGGTCCTAATAAGACTGTTACTGGGCTTAAAAAGTATTGCTAGTTTACTACCGGAAACTAGTAATACAACCGCGCTACTATATTATTAAGGACACATCTAGAATTACCGCCTCAAGCACAGCCAGTATATAAAATCAATATTTGCATGAACAAACCTTATTAAATACTCATTTTTTTCTAAAAAACAATCAGTCATTGGAATGCCATGCCCGGAAATTCCCATTGGTTACAACCACCCACTTGATGCACCTTATTGACTCTCGTTTTTTTACCCTTGTATATTTTGCATGTTCGCTTTTTGTTCATTTGCTCACGTAGCCCCCTCCTGCTTGGACAGATGTCCGCAGTATTGGAAAAATAAAAGTAAAAAATCACAGTTTCGCCCGAAAGGCAAATAATCGATTGGGATAGCAAAATAGAGCTATATCAAACAAGGATAGCAGTTTAATGATCCGTATAATGTTGTAAACGTTCGCTTACTAACTAAATGGACAGGCACGGTGTCACGCGATCCTAGGTAAACATGAACTCATCTCGCGGAAACTCGCTGTGAAAACGCCTGAGTGAGAAAGCACGCAGCAGAGGGCAAATTGACCTTCGCGTCTTTCCTGGTCTCGTTTTAACGCGAACGTCGAAAGCAAAGAGCATACGAAGCTACCAGCACTCGGCGCATGTACATTGTACTCATCACAGATCGCTTTTAAGATGAAGCCCGCGCGGGCGTGTACTTCGCCCACATCGCAGATCCCTTTCAAGATACGGCGCCCGCGCGGCCGTGCTGTGAGCAGCAGCTGACGGAGCAGTACGCACCACCCCTCTTTCCCTCTCCATCGCACGCTTCCGGCCTCCCTTCCTACCTCGAGTCCGCTACGCTGAGCCGTGAATGCCGGCCTACCCTCAGGTAAATTCCTCGCTGGCGCACGGTGTAAGAACATTTAGGTGTTGACACTGCGCGCGCGCGAGCGTCCAGAATATGTTCGGCAGTGCGCGGGCGCACCGAGTAGCTCTGCTGCGAGCCGATAGATGGCGCCGTGGTCAGCAGTCCCAGCTTAGCGGCGCCGGCGGCTTGACATTGCTTTGCCTCCCCTAAATTTTCGTTCATAATGGAATGAGTAAAACTCAAAGCGCGAAAGAAATTCGTTATTTCAGATTAAAGGATAAGTATACCATGCTTAATACCTCGCTAACATGTAGGTTCCTTGAGCAGGACGCGAATGGCGTCAACGCGGATCGATCGGGCACCACTCGAAGCCCATTCAAGCTACGCTCGCGCGCACAATTTGTTTCGTCCGGTCTAGCCGTTCATCCAAACCAAAAAAATAAAAGCGTTAGCCCACGTGCCACCCCTCGATCAGAAAAAAAATAGTGACTGCACCGGAAAATGTTGTATTTCATGCTTATCACTGCTTCCATTCACACTCAGAATACCGTTCAAGCATCGTTGCGCCAATTCAGCGTGGCCGCGATGTAAATTAAAAAATGAAACGGCGCAAGCTTGCGATATGCCACGCACTAGAGCAAAGTGGTTCTTCATGTCTAGAACTTAAGATGAGAATGCACATAAGCTATGTAAAAACTCTTTAAAATGGGAATTTATTAGGCGGGACGAATGCAGGTGTCTTATCTTGGATTACAGCATCACTAATACAGTTTACTGATGAAAACCTGAGCAATGCTTTTTTTATTCTAATTCCAATTAACATACAATGTGTATATTATTCATTTGGCTTTCGTCCATTGAGGACTGAGTGGCTCTCGCAAGATCTAAAAAAAAGAGGTGACTTTCTCTTTTCTTAAACTGCATGTGAGAATGTGCCAATGTAAGCGTGTTTGATAATGCATGCTACAGCCTGTCCACAGATACACTTGCACCCACCACACAATAATCTTATAGACTTTTTATTTTTTATTTTGCAAAGACACAATACGAAAAAAAATTGTGCATGAAGCAGATCGATAATTTATAAGGTCATAAGCATCCCAGAAGCTTACGCTCTCATACACTTCCACAATGGAAAAATGTTGAATAAAAAAATGTCGTAGTTTCGCCCGAAAGGCGAAGCATGAATTGGGATAGCAAATTAGTAGAGAGCTATTCGGAGTAGGGATAGTAGTTTTATCGGCTGCATAAACTTGGACACATTCGCTTACTAACTGAATTAACAAGCGTCGTGTCAGAGCGCACAAGCAAACATGAATAGATCACACTGAATGACCGCCGACAACGACTGTCAAAACGCTGGCAGCAAGCGCAGCCGCCGCAGCGGGCGAAGGTTCATGCGCTCTATCGCTTCAACGGAAACTGAGCGGCGAATGCACAGCGCATGCAAAGGTCAGAGCGGTGTGGAGATAAGAGACGGACGGTGCGGGCGACCGTCACAGCCGGGCAAAGTACGAGCGCAGTTGTTGGCAGAGTAGAAGCTGCGCCCAACCCCCTCCCTCCCGCGCTGCCTTCCCGCTTTCTTGCTTTTGCGTGGGGGATTGATTGGCAACTTGCCTTTGCGCCCGGTTGCAAGACACGGCTTTGGTGCCGGATCACAGCGTCGCCACGCCTCCTTCCCTCCCATACCCCCACGGCCTTTCGCGCGACGGCCTTTCGCGCGATGACCAACGGTGACGGCAATGACGGGCAATGTCCAACACAGGAACAATTAAAACAGATGGGTCTGTCATCCGCTGTGCGCCAGTCAGCGGGGTTGCGGCGGAGTGGCTGAAAGCTTTGCGTCTGGGAGCGAGCGGCCGGAGAAATCTGGTAGGTGTTCCTATGGCGGACCGAGCAGAGAGATGGAATGCCCAAACTCGCTATTTCCTCCCGAACGACCCCTTGTATAAGCGAGATAGCGCGCACACTTTCCCGACAGTCGGAACGAATTGGAGCCGGAGCCATGGCCTCAAGCTCACGGCGAACGATACGCGTTATATCTTCTGATCCTGTCGGCTGAACGAACCGCGGCGGGTCTTCGCACGAAGAAGTCGCGGCGGTATTGGGCAGTCTGTCGAAATGTTTGTGACGCGGCGGCCTTTCGCTTGTTCGAAGCGCCGACACTCCTTTATAATTGCATCCACAGTGGCACAATCCTTACACATCAGCAGATTGAAGGCGTCGTCTGCAATACTTTTTAAAATGAGACCAATCTTGTCCGCCTCGGTCATGGTGTTAGCGGCCTTGCGGCAGAGAGCCAGCACATCCTGTATATAGACGACATAGGATTCTGTGGACGTCTGAGCGCGGCATGCAAGTTCTTTTTTTGCTGCCAACTGACGACCGACAGGTCTGTCAAACAGGTCTCGCATTTTTTTCTTTGCAGACATCCCAGCTTGCTAGATCAGCTTCATGGGTATCCTACCATTGCTTCGCAGTTCCTGTCAGATAAAACATGAGGTTTGCTAGCATCATTGTTGGATCCCACCACCTGTTGTTGTCGCACCCTCGTTCGTACATCGCAAGCCAGTCCTCGACGTCGGCGTTGTCCGTGCCACAAAATGTCCCCGGGTCCCGCAGATGAGTCAGGATGACCATTGGCGTGGACTGCTGAGGCGTTGCCGGTTGTGTCGGTTGATCTGCCATTGTGGCGGCAGGTAGATGACGTCCGCTGCGAAGTTCCGTGATTGTACCCCGCACCTCCACCAAAATGTTGCAGGAAGAAAGTAGGCCCACGAGTGTAGAATATTGTATATTTACAAGCGAAGAAATATGGCGTTCAGGCAACGGCCAGAGTCTTAGTCTTCCTCTCGTTCGCGTCACCTTCTTCTTTCCCTTCACCGTAACAATATTCTAATGCGGCAGAAGACACAGATGTACTGGATCGTGAACACATGCAAAAGATATTCGTTGCAAACGTGGTTCTCCGAACCAATCTGTATCCGACGCGTATGAAGTCACGTTACAAGCCTAAATGCGCGCGAAAAGTCCATTTCTGTATACGACGCGTATGAAGTCACGTTACAAGCCTAAATCCGCGCGGAAAAATCCATTTTAAGCGATGGTAACTATTGACTCTTATTGAAGACATCCCTGGTGTACGGCACTACGACGCCAAACTCTTTCTCAAAAGTCAGAGGCGTAAAAATTCAGCTTGAATGCTCGCGACGCCCGCCGGCTATACGTACTTTTATGATGAGCCCCGATTACCCCTGCTGCCACCTTAGGCAAAGCGGCGGTAATTCGAGAACCGACGCGTCATGCGCGGCGCATTGGCGGAGCGGCGCCGTTTGGCTACCTCTGCTATTCTACCACCGTGGTTTTGGGACGCCAATGAGAGACGCGTGTGTCCCCGCCTACCCCGTGCCTCGGCGGTGGACGGTACAGGAGAAGGAAAAGGGACGAGGAGAAGTACGGGCGAGGAGAAACAGGTTACGCCAGCGAGGAATTTGCCCCTTCACTCGCACACTCAGCGTACGGCGCGAGGCGACGATATAATGGTCGTTGGATTTTATATGGAACCTCACGGCGACGGTGACGATGACGGCGACGGCAGAAATGCGCTTGGAGTGTCCGTACAATTGCTATCGCAACAAAATGCACACGTCAGCTGCTAAAAGAACATAAATTCAACATAAAGTCAAAGCTTATATCTAATATACGCTTTTATTGACGAGTGTTACCTCCATGCAACATACCAGAAAAAAACTTTCTTGCTGAGTTTCAGTATTGCGAACGAAGTTTCTGGATAAATGTCTTCGACCAACACTGAGTGTAATTTCTTGGTTTAGAGTAGGAAAACGGGACGAGGAAGCAGTTTGGCGCGGGACTCCCTGTCTTTTCAAAGCAACGTTAGAGGAAACGGCCGATGCAAGATATCAAGTTGCACTGGTGTCACACATGTGATGTAAAGCAAATGAATTGTACACGTATGGTTCAAATATTATTAGAGGTGTTATACAATTTGAAAACGAAGCCTTGGGTGCCTTGGGTTGAAGCCCACTTCCAGTATCCTGTCTGGGCTTTTCCCCCTATTTCTGAAAACATTTTAGCAAAAAAATTCTTTTTGTTCATTATGCTGATTTTTGATGTGCTTTGCACATCTAGATAGAAATTAAACATTTTTGGGGTATTTACGGCGAAAACCGTACTATAGGTCGAACCGGAATATAGGTCGACCCCCCAACTAACCAATTCTAAAAATGAAAGAAATCTTTTTCAATGGCCAAAGTACCGAAAGACACCCTTATCTTTAAAGAAATGCGACTCAGCCTGTTGCACAATGGTGTCAGTATTTATTTAAATGCTGCTCCGTGCCGTGATGATAAGGTGCTCACAAACACGCGGTTCGATGGTCGCACGATACGAAGCCCAAGGCAACGTTGCCGTGGCTTCCGCGTACTCAATCGCCCTTTTCTTGAAGGCGACGGGAAAATGCCGTCGGCTTCCGCTCATTTTGAAACAAAATGTGAAAAAACAGCCTGAATGCGATGGTGAAGGCGGCTGTTTACTTCATCTGCCCATTGTTGCAAGACTTCCGTAGTTTTTCCGCCAATGTCCGGTATATAAGACGAGGGTCGACTTTTCGCAATGGTTTTTTGAAAAAAAGTTCGACCTATATTCCGGTTTTTACGGTATGTGCCTCTTCCTTAAAACGTTGAAGATCACAAGTCTTCCACAGACACCAAACACTTTGTAGGGGTGATGAACAATCAAGGACACCCAAGAGCGAAAGTTGAGAGTTTAACGTTTTATTTTGCAGTTTCACGCACCGCTATAGGAATATACGCTGAAATCGCAGAAATAAGAACTTTCATAGTTGGTGGTCGCGGAAATCGCAGCTGTCTCGTCGATTCCGTCCTATATCTATACATGCATCAGTGCATAGCCGCCGACTACGGGGGGGGGGGGGGGTCTCCGGGGCTCGAGCCCCCTCCCCCCGCTCCTAAAATGGCATTACCAGAGTCCTCTTACCCCAACCGTTTATGGTTTCTTTTGAGTTGCCTCTACATTTTTCATTAGAATGGTAATGTGGCTAAAATCTAACTGCATTATTGTTGACGCGGACGTGCACGGCTTTTATTCATAATTTTGCTTTATTTCTGACATTCCTGTCATTAGGAAAACAAGCGCATTAGAAGCACCAACGGCGGCTCCCTCATCCGTATTTTTTCACTTCAACATGTTATTTTAATTTCCAATGTAAACACCATGCACAGACACATTATGTTTCAATGTGTACACAGGACAAAGTTTATGATATTTTGAAAGATAAAGTGGTATCCAACTGATATGGATAGCCTATATGATATTGATAGCCAAATGATATGGATAGCCTATATGTCTAGAGAGTCAATATGTACGCTGTATGTTCAACTGGCTACAAATTGCTTTGCGCACTTTTTTGACACTGAAAAAGACCTGCAGACTTCAGTGACCCCTTCGGCAGAGTCTTTTATCAACGGTGTATGAAATGCACATGAATGATATGTGTCTGAGCATTGCTTTTCTTTCCAGTAGTTAATGCTAGCGACTCATGAAAAAAAAACTTATGATAATTTAAAAGATTCATTCGAGATGGAAATATCGCAACGTGCCTACAGAGGCCATAAATATATATTATTAACTTAGTAACCGAAGTAAGGCCACGCCGGATTCACTCGAAATCAGCATCAATAGCAGTCATGCGCAGCAGAGCTTTTACTGGGACTCGGAAAAAAAAAAGATGTTGCAGTTTTGCCCGAAAGGCGAAGCAGTATTAATGATAGCGAAGCATAAGTCAATTATACGAAAAAAATTGTTCCCGTTGCAATCCGTGTAAGTGCCGCACCCCCAACATGAATCAAAAGTATATATATATATATTATAAAGGAGATTTATTGGGGCTCATAGCGACAGCCGGTCGTAGGATGCACCGAGCCCAGTCCTCTCGCTCGAGCTTCTGCTGCGCGCTTGATGCTGCCGATGCTGCTGACTCTGCGCCGACGATCGTCATCTTTCTTACAAGGGCCCCACGGAAATAAAGGAGCCATCCTGGCGACTTAGTTGTCCGGAAGGACGATAGAAAGGTGACACGGCTTGAGGCGCTGAACGTGAACGACTTCGCGGTTCCGACGTCGCATGTCGGACGGCGGCGTGAGCGGCTCAACCAGGTAATTAACGGCTGATGTTCTCTCGAGAACGCGGTATGGCCCGTCGTACTTCGGAAGGAGTTTTGAAGCGAGCCCAGGCGTGTGGTGTGGCGCTAACAACCAGACGAGGGCGCCCGGGAGAAAATTGGGAGTCGAGTTCTGGGCGTCGTGAACGGCTTTTTGACGGTTCTGGTCGTCTGAGGTGAATTGGCGGGCCAGCTGGCGACATTCTTCGGCGTGTCTGGCTGCTTCCGAGATCGGCAGGCATTCGGATGGGTCCGGCCGGTAGGGCAGAATGGTGTCGATTGTGTGCGAAGGATGACGGCCGTAAAGAAGATAAAAGGGTGAGAATCCGGTAGTGGCCTGAGTCGCGGTGTTGTAGGCGTAGGTGACAAACGGAAGAACTAGGTCCCAATTAGAGTGATCAGGTCAGACGTACATGGCGAGCATGTCACCAAGAGTTCGGTTGAAGCGTTCCGTGGTACCGTTAGTCTGTGGGTGATAGGCGGTGCATTTACGATGAACAATAGCGCATGCAGCAAGCAGTTGTTCGATGACTTCAGATAAGAAGGTGCGGCCTCTGTCGCTTAAAAGTTCACGTGGACCTCCATGACGAAGGAGAAAACGGCGTAGTATGAAATTAGCGACCTCCTGCGCTGTAGCATTTGGTAGAGCAGCAGTCTCCGCATAACGTGTTAAGTGGTCTACCGCAACGATGATCCATCCACCTGTTGCCGGTAGGAGTCAACGGAAGTGGCCCGTAGAGATGCCCACGCGATCAAAGGGTCGGGGTGGGCATTGGAAAGGCAGGAGTTCACCGGCGGAGTTGTGCGGTGGCGCTTTTCGGCGTTGGCACTCATGACAAGAGCGGACGAAGTTGCGAACGAAATTGTACATTCCCCGCCAGTAATAGCGGTGTCGAAGTCTTTCGTAGGTCTTGAAGACTCCCGCGTGGCCACACTGAGGGTCGACATGGAACGAGGAGCAAATCTCTGATCGCAAGGTTCGCGGAATGACGAGTAACCATGTGCGTCCCTCTGGGGCATAGTTGCGGCGATACAGTAGCTGGTCTCGAATCGCGAAATAAAGAACTTGGCACCGAAGCGTTCGTGACGCTGGAACTTTCGGCAAATCCGAGAGAAGGTCGAACAGAGATGCAGTCCAGGGATCATCACGCTGTGCAGCAGCGATAGTGTCAAAGTCCAGAGATGACAATGTGCACTCGCAGGAGGAGTCGTGACTGGCCTTCGGGGGAAGCGGTGATCGGGATAGCGCATCAGCGTCGGAGTGCTTTCGCCCGGTACGGTAAACCACGCGGATGTCATATTCCTGAATTTGCACTGCCCAGCGGGCAAGGCGGCCCCATGGGTCTTTTAGCGTCGACAGCCAACATAGTGCGTGGTGGTCGGTCACTACGTCAAAAGATCGGCCGTATAAATATGGGCGAAACTTGCCAAGCGCCCACACAATGGCCAAACACTCCTTTTCTGTTACGCTGTAATTGGCCTCCGCCTTGGTTAACGTGCGACTCGCGTATGCGACGACGTATTCTGTGTGGCCAGGTTGACGTTGTGCCAACACAGCACCAAGGCCTACACCACTTGCGTCAGTATGAGGTTCGGTTGGCGCTTGAGGGTCAAAATGGCGAAGAATGGGTGGCGTCGTGAGAAGACGGCGCAAGGTTGTGAAGGCGTCGTCATACTCTGGAGACCATGATGAGAGATCTCTAGAGCCACCCAGGTGCTGCGTGAGAGGTGATATAATTGACACAAGGTTTCGAACGAATCGCCGAAAGTAAGAACAGAGGCCGATCAAACTGCGTAGCTCTTTGATAGTGGTAGGTTTTGGGAACGCAGTAACAGCACGTAGCTTTTCGGGATCCGGGCGAACGCCCTCCTTTGACACGACATGGCCTAAAATTGTGAGCTGACGAACAGCAAATCGACATTTCTTCAGGTTAAGTTGCAACCGGGTGTTGGTCAAGCAAGTGAGTACGTGCTGGAGGCAGAGCAGGTGCGTTGCGAAATCAGGGGCGAACACCACAATGTCGTCAAGATAGCAAAGACAGATTTTCCATTTGAGGCCACGCAGAACATTATCCATCATTCTTTCGAACGTAGCAGGTGCGTTGCAAAGTCCGAAAGGCATGACAGTGAATTCATACATGCGTCTGGTGTAACAAAGCAGTTTTCGGGCGATCGGCCTCTGCCATCGGAACCTGCCAGTAGCCTGAGCGCAAATCCAGCGAAGAAAAGAACTCGGCTCCCTGCAAAGAGTCCAGGGCATCATCGATGCGTGGTAATGGGTAGACGTCCTTCACTTTGATCTTTTTCAACCGTCGAAAATCAACACAGAAGCGGATGGAACCGTCTTTCTTCGTGACGAGTACCACGGGAGAGGCTCATGGGCTCTGTGAAGGTTGAGTGACGCCCCGACGAAGCATGTCATCGACCTGTTCTGCAATGACATGACGTTCGGCAGCGGATACGCGATATGGTCTTTGTCGCAGCGGTGAGTGAGAGCCAGTGTCAATGTGATGCTCGACTGTCGATGCATGGCCAAGAGATGTTTGCGCAACTCGAAAGAACGGTGGAAGTGCTGAAGGATTGCGAGAAGTTGAGATCGCTGCGAATGTGTCAGATCGTCGGCGATGAATAGGCTGAACACATCTGTCCATGCTGAGTCGGCTACGGAGAGGGCACTCAGTTCATGAACGGCAGTAGAAGGCATTTCGTCGAGGACGAGGACAATTCGGGTTGAATCAACCGACTCGACGTAACCAAGGCATTCACGGCGGAGCAGTGATAGCGGGGATGAAAGATGATTGTAAATTGGCATCGTGCTGACACCGGCGGCGAGGTAAAGAGCTGCAAAGGGCAAAGGAAGCGCTTTTCGGGTAACAAAGTGATGAGAGGGCATGAATAAGACCGTCCCGTAGGATATAGCACTACACGAGATGGTACAAATGCTGAAGAGCACGGGGGAATACAGGTGTCTTCTTTCAAGAGAAGTTTAGCGGCAGGATCAACATCGACCGAGGCCAGGTCACCAAGGTGGGAAAGTGCAATCTCAGCCCGAGCGCAATTGATGATGGCATTGTGGCGTGAGAGAAAATCCCATCCTAGAATAACGGCGTGGGAGCACGATGAAAGAACTATGAACTAAATCGTGTATAAAACGTCCTGTATGGTTACACGGGCTGTACAAGCAGCGGTAGGGCGAATGGGTTGAGCACTTGCCGTTCGAAGCGACAATCCAGACAGAGACATCGTCACTTTACCAAGCAAGCGGCCAAACCTGGCGTCCATAACTGAAATAGCGTCACCGGTATCGACTAGGGCGACTGTAGCGACATCTTCGACAAACACATCAATGACATTGGCAGGTAAGGGAGGAGGACTTCGGCATGTCGACACTTGCGCAGTTCTTGCCTCAGGAACTGCGTCGTCTAGTTGCCTTCTTCGTTAGAGACGGGTCGCTCACGCATAGGGGAAAGCGATCGGCGACGTGGGGAGGGTGACCGGAAGCGTTCGAAGCGAGGACGGCGATCAGTCTGGGAGCGAGCTGGTGATGTATCGAAGGGTCCGTAAGGCGCATTTGGATCGGGCGGCACATAGGACGCTCGTCGATCGTCATCGAACGCCTGCAATCGGCGGCGGCAGAACCTTGCGACGTGACCGGGATACCTACATGCAAAGCATATAGGGCGATTGTCCGGCGTACGCCACGGGTTAGCGACGGCAGTGCTGGCCCAGGGAACGGGAGGAGGAGGGCGGTGCACAGGCTGCTGGAAACGTGGTACGGGCAAACTGCGAGGGGCCATTGCAGCAACCGCAGCATAAGTTAACGGTGTAGCCACGGCATCCTGCTGGTGAACAGCGGGCAGTGCTTTCGTGACCTCTTCATAGATCACATTACGGAGAGGACACGGCAAAGTGCTGGCAGACTCCGGAGTGGTGGACACCAGAGATAGCTGTCGTGCAACTTCTTCGCGGGCGAAATCTTTCATTTGGCCTATCAGGGAGGCTTTTTCGGGGCAGGTGGTCAGGCTGCAGAGTGACGCCACATTAGGTGTGGGATGTCGCCTTGTCAGAGCTCGCTGCTTACGCAATTCATCATAGCTCTGGCACAAGCTAATAACGTTGCCAACAGTGCTCGGGTCCTTGGCCAGAAGCATCTGGAACGCGTCATCATCGATTCAATTCATGACGTGCTTAATCTTTGCCGCTTCCGTCATGGCAGCGTTCACGCACCGGCACAAATCGAGAACGTCTTCTATATAGCTGGTGAACGTCTCACCCGTGTCCTGTGCGCGTGTACGCAAACGCTGCTCGGCCCGGAGTATCCTCATGGCGGGTCGGTCAAATACTTCGGTAATCGACGTCCTGAACGCCGACCACGTTCGGATATCCCTCTAATGATTCCTGAACCAGAGAGTGGCGACGCCCGCAAGATAGAAGGATACGTAAGCCAGCTTGTCCGAGTCATTCCATTTGTTGTGAACGCTCACCCGTTCATAAGATGACAGCCACTCTTCAACGTCGTTGTCGCTGGTTCCGCTGAAGATGGGAGGTTCCCGCTGGCGAACGGTGCCAGCGCAAGGGACGGGTGGCGATGGAAGAGTCTGCTGGTCGGCATCCGGCATGGCAGAGGGTAGCGTCCGCGAACGAAGTTCCAGGATGGTAGAGGGGAAGGTTACCCAGCACGGCTGCAGCACTTATAAAGGAGATTTATTGGGGTTCGTAGCGACAGCCGGTCGCAGAATGCACCGAGCCCAGTCCTCTCGCTCGAGCTTCTGCTGCGCGCTTGATGCTGCTGACTCTGCGCCGACGATCGTCATCTCCCTTACAATATTTTTAAGTCCAACTGAGAAACAATCGCGTTCAGCGCGGTTCGGATCGCGCTCCACTGCGAATTTTCCCGCGCAGCCTTCTTTCGCGCGTCGCAACTATAAAAAAATGCCACAGTTTCGCCCTAAGGGCGAAGCAATAAATGCGATAGCAACACAGCAATGTCATACAAAGTAAGGTGAGCGGATTTGGTAGCAATATGAATTGTAGTAAACATGAGCTGATTAAGTAAACAGGTGTGCTGCGGCGTCAGTAGACCGAGATGAAGAGAGACTCGATGACCACGAGAAGGCGCGTGTGAAACGGTGGTGTTGATGAGAAGCGCTTCCCGTGGGCAGCGCGTGCGAAGGGACACACCTGTAGCGCTGCACTGCCGATCCGGGCAGCATTACATGTGTAGCGTGCGTTGGAAAATGTGGCCCGACTATTACTAACTGAATGAACAAGCGTGGTGTGAGCGCGCACAAACAAACAAGAATAGATCACACTGAATGACTGCAGACAACGACTGTCAAAACGCTGGCAGCAAGCACATACGCTGCAGCGGGTGAAGGTATACGTGCGGTCTATTGCTTCAACAGAAACTGAGCGGCGAATGCACAGTGCATAAAGGTCAGAGCCGTGTGGAGATAAGAGACGGTGCGGGCGACGACGAGCGCGGTTGTTGGCAGAGTAGAAGTGCCCCCGCTCCCTACGGCGCTGGCTTCCCGCTTCCTTGCTTGCGCGTGGGAGATTGAGTGCGTTCGCTCTCCGTGATAGCGCGCGTCCCCGCACGCTTCCGCTCGGGCATACGGCGCGCGGCGAAGGTTTTTATCTATACGGAACCTCACGGCGATGGCGACGGCGACGCCGACGGCAGAAATCCGGTTGAAGTGTAAATATAATTGCTATCGCAATAAAAAAAGTCGGTTATAACTTATGAATACTGGAGAGGCGCCAGGCCCTGAACACTGAAGCGCAGCAGCCGATTTCCACCACGACTAAAGAAATAGTCCCGCTGACGCGACTCGGCCCAGCTCGAAGCGCGGGCTGCCATGTCCTCCGTCGGCGGGGTCACCGGCCGTCGGCTCATGACGTCAGTCTAGAGTGCACGCCCATTGCTGGATGCTCGTGTGCATCCGCCTTTGACGGGCAAATGCCGCTACCTTTAAAGTTGTACACGACTATAGATGGCGAGTGGAGGTGATCGCAGAGCTTCACGGCGGATTTCATACTCGTAGTTGGAAAAATAAAAGAATTGTCCTGGTCCCTTGTAAGGCTCGTCAAAATTGCGGCAAGAAAGTGCGGCCCTTACCCGAGTCTGTACGTTGGTTATATCGCCTATAATAATTGTAGTAACATTTATTCAGTAATTAAAATAACAAACATCGTGCAATGCACGGACCATATAAACCTGTAAGTATCCCGCTGGATGACCACGAGCAGTCGCTATCACAACGCTGGCATTATGATGAACGCCGGCAGCGGGGGCGAACGGTTCGTACAGTCATGCGATTCATCGTGACTCCGAAAATTACATTCATCTGCATCTGCATATTTTTATGTTCACTACAGGACGGCTTCTGTCAGCGACCTCCAATTACCCCTGTCTCTTAACTTCGGCTATGTGATCTGCAACACTTCGGGCGCGAAAAAACCTCCTAAGAAGGAAGATACCGCACATGAAGTTAGCAGCCATCCCTGCTCGCCCTTGATCATTGCACCCCCCCCCCCATCGATTACCAACAATTGGATATGGCACGCGGGCCGCGTAAGCGTCAACCGCACACAGTAATTTGCAGCTGCGGCAGGGCTAGATGAGAAGACGCGTGCTCTCCTCGCCATGCGCGCATTTGTTCAGATGACCTCGAACTAACCCGATTATTGAGCGCGTGGGAAGATAATGTCCATCAAGTGTTATGGCTCAGCGTTACGGGCTTTTTCTCGCACCCGTAGTTTATGGGTCGCTCACTCATATGACTTTTGGACGTTATGCGGAATATCACGGCGACGACGACAGCGAAAATTTGCCTTGAGTGTCGATATAATTGCAGTCGCAATAAAAGAAGAAATAGAAAACAGGCGGCGAGCTCGCTTCTACCGCTGCTGCGGACGTTGCAATGTGCACCGGCTACAAACACAGCATGAGCACCAACGACAAAACCAATAGTGGGCACCTCGCTTATCGGTACTTCTCCAGACCCCGTCTGACGCTGAAAAGGAAGCGTATTTTCCACTGTATAAGCACCAGCGGAAACATAACACTATAGGCGCGCGGGGAGACAGTGCACGCGAAGGGACCAGTCATCTCGGATGGCCCAAGCTTGAACTCAGTGCATATTAACGCAAAATAAAGCGCGTGACTCACATAACATATGGCAGAGGCAGGAAAAGTAGAAGTTGAGGACCCGTGTGTTCTAGCCGCTAGGCGAAAGAAGACTCCACGCCGCTATCAAGAAGCTTCCTCGGCTCACGTGTTTCCATCAACGAGGGACATGTACCGCCAGAGGTTCTATGAAGTAGTTCACACAGTGCTGTCTTCGTTAAACACCACGTATCCACCTGGTATGTGGCAGCATAAGTCCCACACTGAGCAGCTTGCCATAGGAAAGGAAGAAGGAATTGTCCTTCCGGCATTTGCCTACAATACCAAAGCACCCTTTGGCAAATGGCCGTGTTGAGCACTTTATAGGCCCGTTAAAGCAAATGATACGGCGCATGTGCAAGGAAAGTCCAAAGAATTGGGACAGTTACTTGGCGCCATTATTATTTGCTTATAGAGAGGTGCCTCCGTCCGGTCTCGGCTTTTCTGCTTTTGACCTACTGTATGGTCGATACATTAGAGGTCCAATGGCCATACTGAAGGAAATATGGACACGAGACGCTCTTGATGCAGAAACAAGGACCACCTATGGTTATGTTATGGAACTTCGCGAACGTTTACCAGAAACGTGCAGAATTGCTCACGAGGAGCTGCAGAAAGCCAAGCTGACACAAAAGAAGTACTACGATCGCAAAGCAAAGCCACGTCAGCTCTGCGCCGGAGACAAGGTGTTGTTATTGTTACCTTCCGACAACAACAAACTAATTCTAACCTGGAAAGGCCCCTTCACTGTATTGGAAAAACGTAGTGAAGTCGACTATGTTGTTGATCTGGGCACCCGCACCAGTCTATTCCACATTAACCTCCTGAAAAAGTATGAGGAGAGCCCACTTTCGACGGACTCCGCGGGACGCGCGGCTGTCACGTTGCAGACGGAACAAGTGGAAGAGGACCCAGACCTACCGTTCCTTTCATTCAACCAGCGCGAGACCTACCGTGACGTCAGAGTCGCTGACACATTGGATATTAACCAGAAGGCGCGGGTCGAACAAATTCTGTCGAACTACCAAGACATTTTTTCGGACGTTCCGGGCAAGACGAACTTGGTTGCGTGTAAGCTCACGACCAGCCAAGCACACGAACAGCCGGATACTCCGTTGGAGTCTGATACTAATGGAGTACGACTCCACGGTGGAATATATAAAGGGCAGCGAAAATGTAGGCGCTGATTATATATATGAGCAGAGTATGAACTTACAGCGCCAGGTGCGCCGACTGCATTTATTGCGTTTGTGACCACCTTATGAACTACTTATGTACGTCTGGCAAAACTCTTACATGTGAACACTTTGTGCCTTACGGACTGCGAACTTTACCCATGCACGTGCTTCGAAAAGTTGTTTAAATGAAACAACTTTCTAAAGTGGGGGGTAAAATGTCATATGTAAGTGCCGCGAGGTGCCGCTAAAAGTTCGGAGCGGCCACCCAAGCTCCGGGAAGAAGAAGCGAACGGGTGCACGAGCGCGGCGGCACGAGACGAGCTCGCAGTGTTCGAGCCAGGCGGGCAGCAGTTCGGAGCTCCTGGGGCGAACGAGGCGAGAGGACCTGCCTGGCGAGACGTCCGTGGCAAGGTGCAGAGGATCGCGGAGCCGGGCGTGGACGAGGGCGTCCGAGGAAACAGGGCTCCTGCTGCCAGTGCTCGAGGCGCTGGCTGACCCGAGTGCCGCCGGTCCCTGAGCTGCTGCACCTGAGCTGTGCCCAGCTGCATTCGTCTGGCACAGATGTTGCTGTGCTAGACGCGGTCCTCACGTGCGACCGCCGCACGTGGATTTCGAGCGGCGTACGAGCTGGCCACCGAGGTCGTGCTGGACAAGGCGTTCCCTGGCTGCTGCCGTTGCTGCTCCTGAGCGTGCCGAGCCCGAGAACCGTGCTACAAGACGAAGTTTGTCCATCGGCACACCTCCAATTTCATTGGTTTATCTAGATTCACTCTGGGTGGCTATTATCCCTTGGGCGTTGCCATATGGGCGGTCGACAAACTGGGGCTCACGTGATCATACGGTCGGTGCATGGTCGTGCCTTCTTTCACTTGTTTGTCGTTCCACCGAGTGCAATACAGGCACAAGCAAGTTATAAAATAAATTCATTTAGTACAATAATATTAGTCACATTAACGTGGGTTGTAAGCATTTTAATGTTTCCACGATGTACACGGAATGTGTATTAGACTAATTTGTATTTAAATACGTTTCGCGTTATGCCACGAGGGGACGCTCGCCCCCCTCTTTTTTTTCTGGATTCGATTGGCACGGCTCGATACGTGCTTGCTCTAGCATTTCCGAGCACCGATTGGTGTGCGCTTGCTTTTCTCACTGGGTTTCCAACAGATCGCTCGTTGCTCCTTTGCTCTAGATTGGATTGGTGCGGCTCGCTACGTGCTTGCGCTCCCATTTCCGAGCAGAGATTGGTGTGCGCCTGGTTTTCACACTGGGCTTTTAATAGATCGCTCGTTGCTCGCTCTAAAGAAAAGCTGCGAGTAGCGCGCGCATCCAGCTACAAGACGAAGTGAGCGTCGGCTAGCGCATAAGTGGTTTGCCGCGCGCTTACCGTGTAAGCACACAGGAATGCCGGAAAGCACACATACAAGGGTCAGAAAACTACGCTTTATTTTCTTTTACTTTGCGATACACCTCCATACTGGCAAGCGTCGAGCGATGGCTTCTAACAACCGCAGGAAAGAGTCTTTGTAGTGGCTAGCCCGAGCGATCCGTGGCTTCTAACAAACGCACGAAAGGGTCTTTGCAGCGCACGTGGATGTTGACTGCCACCACATGCATCCCAGGTGGGACTCCAGCATCGGTGCAGTTACCCTGTACCCATCGCTGACGAGGGAGCGCTTCACTTTTTGACAATAACTTTCTTTTTTTTTTGCGTGTGAACGCCCGTGATGGGGTCCACAAAGTTCACGCTTTGGTTGACTGTCTACCAATGCGGATTGAGGCATAGCCCCGTTAGCATCCACTAAATTTGGGATACATTTGTATGCGGCCAATTCGTCACTATGAATAATGGTCCCCGGTTGAACATTGGCTGCAATAATGGCGCCTAGCGTCGCCGCCTTTCGTCGGTCGACTTTGAAAGTCGCAGCACCCCTCTGGTCACGCAGAACATGCCGAAGACCCATGGGCCCCCAACTTTAACACCGCCGTAATTTTGGCGGCTGGCGGAAAGTTGTCGCCCGTCATTAGGCGGCCTCGATTGTATACTTTTGCTCGCCGCGAAGAAGGCACTCATCAATTTGCGCTATCTACCCGGGGTACCAAGTGGAGGTCGCGCCAGCAGCTCGTCCCTCGCGACCTTACGGGGGTAGTTCGTCCTGTCGGCGATGGTGTGCTCCTATAGAGGAAACAAGTCGCCGGTCATCTCCTTCAACAGCCATATGTCTACGCTTTTGCTCACGCAGTACGTGAGCCAAATCATTTGCCGCCTGGAGAGGTGGTCGTTCGGATGGCCGAGGCGGTCCGTGTTGGCGAAGTAACGTCCTTCGCCTCTCTGACCGTGCATTGCAGCTTTACCGTGTAACTGCGAAAACTGATTTCGGCACCTGTTGCATCGGAAGGCAGCCCGGCTTCCATTCTGAGTCTTCCGGGCCAACCAACCTGCGTTGGTTGGCCCGGGTTGAACCCCAGGTGCTCGTAGGTGCCCCAGTACTCCGATGACGACGCCGGACCTGGCCTGGGGCTAGGGTGCGGTGGACGAGCAGCGCTTGAAACAGGAGAGAGCCGAAGCGATCGCACGAACTTTTCCTCCGCAGCCTAGTCACATCAGTCTGTGTTCGGAAAGCATAATATGCCCGCCACGCAGTCTCCGCAGACAAGGGCGTTCGCCTAACTCGTCACACAGCCAGCGCACTGACGTTTTGGAAAGGCAAAAACGACGCTGAAACTCTACGTCGGTCATGTAGCTGAACGGGTCCAGATGGTCATATTGACGCTTGCCGCCGCTGGATGCGATGACACAGGCTGCTGCTGCCGCCGCCATGCTCCCGAGTTTAACTCGAGGGGGGTTTCGCGATGTACGAGTTTGGCCCGAGTTCGCGTGTCAATCAAAACCATAGGTCACGCCCCGAGCGAGGCATGTAACTCTTGTGCGCGCCCACCACGGTTGGGCCACGCCCAACTTATTTTTCGACAACAGCGACGTGGTGCGGAACTGAGAGGCATTAACAATCTTGACCGGCGAAATAAAACACGCACAACGCACTGTCATCGGTGATGTACTCAGCACCACTATAAAAAAAAAGCGTCGACTTTCGCTGCCTTATGCATATGTTTTCTTGGGCTGTGATGACCCCACAACACGGTTCATTGCCTGCGTTGTGGCTACGTAGCGCACAGCAAATAATTATCCGCACGTCACTGTAGCTGCTTGCAAGGCGTCGATGCGCCGTGGTGGACGACAATCTTGAGCAGTGCGTAGTGTTTTCCAACGACAACGTATCGCAGCTGTCATTTGAGATGGCTGCTCTGTCAATGATATAGTGCAGCAAACACGGTCAGCGGTCAGCGCAAACACACCCAGTGCAATGGCATTTTGTCATCACAAGCACGGCACACTAAACAATTGCAACACCTTCCTGCGCTCGAAGTCTAATTTCCTAACTGCACACAAGAGCCCTCACCCACCAAAATGCGATTGCTGCGCTGTCGTTACGATATCCATCTGCGATCGCTGTTAGCTCAGCAGCAGAGGCAATCGGCAAGCACATTGGAGTGAACAACACACTCAAATTCTGCGCACATGCGCACGGAGGCACCTTCAATGGGCAAGCGGTGACAAACGACGAACTGTGTCGCTGGGCAGCACGCTCGTGTTCGCAATGCATCGCGGAGACTTCGCGCACGCAGATAAACTGGTGCATTTTCATTGTGCTGCGTCACTACGGACCCAGAATACCGCACAGCCATTTTGCAGCGACAGCCGTTGCTCCCGTCTCTATGGCTAAAGTGTCGTTTCAGTTGGTAAAGCGGCGACCTTAATAGCCGCCGCAGTGAAGCACCTGCGGTGAACAGCCATGCCGCAGCGCTGCGTTGCCATTCCCCTATTAGACAGGGAATGGGCAGATCGTTGTCATGACTGACTTTATCGAACATAGCACTGCAGCGCCCCTGGCGACTGCTCACCGCATGAACTCCCTCGTGCGTGTGACCCTCTAGAATGTATCCGCTTGTAAGCTTTCGCCTCACTGTCGCCACTCGCGGCAAAAAAGTACAAAATTTAATAATTCATTATATGTCCGTTTGTCATCACAAATTTACAGCATTCAAAACAAAAAAAACCGATACTTTAAGAAGTAAAATGTTGGTTATTTTATTTGTTGTATTTCAAAGTATTCGATTGAGGGAAAGTATAGGTGCAAGAATGCACCGCATGTGCCCTGTTCGCATTCGACGGAGGATAGAAAGATAATGCCCGAAAAAGGAGGCACGCCCTTGACGCGCCCGAGAAAGGCGTGGCAAGCGGCTCACGGCAAGTGTGCAGATAGACAGCGGGATAGTGACAGTATTGCTAAATTGCGATAATACGTTGATAACAATACGCGGCGCTGGCGCGTTTTGTTGCGCAGTCCTCTGTGCTTGAAGCCCGGCAGCACTGTGCCGCGCAGGGTGCGCTCATGTTGTCATACGCGGCTTTATCTCGACATTTCTTTTTGTCTGCTGTTATTGCACGTTCCTTGCTATCTTCGTTCACTGACTGCCATCGAGCAAACTCGGGTAAAACTCGGGTGAACGAGAAACTCGGCGCATCCTGCATAGCACCCCTGGACGGGGCCTGAACGTGTCGTCGTCGCAGTCGGCTCGAGCACGGGTGAATCCGCAGCGCCTTGGACGACGGAAGCGTGAGCCTCGAAACACGGGACTGTCACAGCCCGCTTATACTCGTGTGCTGTGCGTTTGTGGACACACTGACTGCCGCTACGCAAATCATCAGCTATCTCTGTATATATATTTTTAGGGTTCTTTTCCATTTTGATAAATGCTCCAGAGTACTGGCGCTCCCGAACAACTGTGTCGACTTGAGTCCGACCTTGAAGCGCTTGAGTGGCGCAGTAGAAGACTAAACATTGAAATACATGGGATTGCGGAAACCGAGGGGGAGAATCTACTCGAGAAGGTTAATAGCCTAGGTGCACAACTGGAAATGCAACCCATCACATCCCATGATGTAGTTGCTGTTCACAGATTGCCGGCTAAGACAGGGAAAGCGCGCGGGATCATCTTGCGCTTCGTGCGCCAGGAGACTAGAGACGCTTGGATTGCCAAACGAAAGGTTTTGAGAGAAAAGAGAAACAGGGTTTTCATCAATGAAAACCTAACCTCGCGAACCAGAAAGCTTCTTGCTGCCACTAAGGAATGGGCGAAGGATGCAGACTATCAGTTTGTTTGGCATGCAAATGGCAAGGTACTGGTACGCAAGTCGAGTGGTGAACCAGTGACTGTAGTGAAAGACGTGAATGAACTCCGGGCCATTAGCACCTGAGTCTTCTTTTCTTGTGTTACTGATCTCATTACGATGGAGCAGCTCGGTCATATCGATAAACATAAATGGTTTTCTTCTTTTCCGGCAGGTAAAGGCGTGAGCTGTTTGCATATGAATGTACAATCTGCTTGTAACAAACTTGGTGAACTAGAAACCTTTTTCGACGACATAAATGACCTCTGTGACGTCATTATGTTATGTGAAACCTGGTACTCAAATGATGTTAGTATTCTTCGACTACCGCAAAAGCAAACATTTTACTTGAACAGAACAACTCGACGTGGCGGTGGTGTCTCTCTGCTGGTGAAAAATTCAATACCCTGTGATATATTGGAAGACTTTACAATAATAACACATAATGTAGAGTCATTGTGCATTCAGGCTGATGGTGTTATATTTGGTGTGTGCTATCGTCCACCAGACGGTATCGTGCAGGAGTTCCTCACTTTTGTAGATCGTCTGTTGGCGTATGCATGCGAAAACAAGCAAAAAGTGATCCTTGGCGGCGATTATAACATTGACATGAGTGTATGTAGTGCTAGGCAGCATGACTTATTAAATATAATGTTGTCGAACGGTTGCATAAATGTTATAGAATCGAGCACTAGAATCACAATGTCCTCTGAGACTACATTAGATCTATTTATTACAAATTATGATCCTTCATGTGTAAAAAGCGCTGTTTTAAGCTGCCCAGTTGGTGATCATAATCCAATATGCATTTTTATCGAGCCAGGAATAAAAAAGTTAGACAAAAATATAACTAGGTCATTTCAGAACATCAATGAGCGTACAATGGCAGCGTTTCAAACAGAGTTACAACGAGTAACATGGGAGGACGTACTTGAGGAAAATAATGCCGAAAGAGCCTACAATATTTTCATTGAAAAATTCTTAATTGTGTATAAGAAACATTTCACCATGAAACAACATAAACCCAAGTCGTGTCGAAAACCATGGATAACAAGAGAGCTATTAAAGAAAATCAAGAAGCGAGAAAAGTTGTACGCCAGGTTCATTCAAACTCGTCAAATTGCTGACCTTAAAGAATATAAAGTTTACAGGAACAGTCTAAACAAGGAAATAAGGAAAACCAGAGATAACTATTATCTACAATCTTTTTTATCGTGTGAATGAAACTCGGAAAAACTGTGGAGGAACCTTAATGATGTAATGGAGCGGACACAACGCACAGAACCTATTGAAAAAATTGGGCTAGAAGGTCGTTTACTGTCCGAAACAGACATGGCGAATGCGTTTAACGAATACTTTCTGAATAGAGAAACACAAACGCATACGCGCCCGAAAACCGCTCTCTCCTTACCTGGAAACTCAAACACAATCTTTTTCCATCCAACTAATGTTGACGAGGTCTGCTCTGTATTTATGGGAATGAAAAACTCTAAAAGCTGTGATTCAGACGACCTGCAGATAAGACCCATAAAATATGTCATACATGATATAGCCCCCATTCTAGTCCATATCTATAATACCTCTATTGCTGAAGGCATCTTTCCATCAAAAATGAAGATTGCTAAAGTCATTCCAATATACAAGAAGGGAGACAGGCTCAATATACAAAATTATCGCCCCATATCACTTTTGCCTCACTTTTCTAAAGGACTTGAAAAAATAATATTTATTCAGTTATCATCCTTCTGTGAAAAATATCGCATTATCACGAAAGCTCAGTATGGCTTTCAAAAAAACAAATCAACACAGTTAGCACTTCTAGACCAGAAAGACCATATACTGCAAAATTTTGAAAGGAAGCTACTGACAATAGGTATATTTATAGACTTTACTCAGGCCTTCGATCATATTAACCATAACTTATTATTAACAAAACTTGAGACGTATGGTATCAGGGGCCTCCCACTGCAGTTAATTAAGTCATATTTAGGAAAAAGACTGCAATATGTGCACGTAAATAAATTTAGATCGTTTCCTGGAGAAATAAAAACAGGAGTTCCGCAAGGAAGTATTCTTGGTCCCTTGCTTTTTAATTTATATATAAACGATGTTGTTCTGATCTATCCGAAGGCAAAATTCGTCATATATGCAGACGATACTAGTGTGTTTATTTCATCGGCATGTTATACTAGTTTAATAAATAGCTCAAACGAGTTTCTCCAGAGCATGTCCACATGGTCTACAGAAAATTATATAAAATAAATTCAAATAAGACAAAAGCCGTAATTTTTTATGCGAAAGGCACAAAGATTCCACAAAGCCACACTTTAGAGATGAATAAAGGGAGCATAGAAATAGTCAACGAAATTAAAGTATTAGGTACATACTTCTCTAGTACGCTAAACTGGGATCGACACGTAGACTCTGTAGTACAAAAGCTTAGCCGTATCACAGGAATGCTAAACAGGAACAGATATCGTCTACCAACATCCGTAAAATATTAATTTACCACTCATTATTTGCATCACACATTAATTATACACACCTTGTGTGGGTCACAACAACTGCATCTAACCTCAGGAAAATACACTTACTACAGAAAAAGATCATACGTATCATAGCAAACGTGCCATACCACAATCACACTGAGCACCTCTTTCAACACTACAACATACCCACAATATATTCCCTATATAACCGCTCTCTCCTTCGTATATGGCACTCAAACTTAAGCTCTGAAAACAGCGTATTTAATGAAATTGCTTGTCTGCAAAAAAATACAGCTACCTATATTACCCGTCATGGAGAATATTGGTCTATACCCCCTTCAAGAACCAACTATGGCTTGCAAATGACGAAAAATAAATTACCCAGACTGCTTAATTCATTTCATGACGCTGGCATTGACATCATTAACATAACACGGCCCGAACTGTTGTCACTTATCCGAACCTTTTCCCAATTAATTAATTAGCATAATTTCTTTATCACCTGTATTAACATATGCGCATTGTTACATGTTTGCAATGACATAATTTTTGCTCATCGTATTCCTTCTCCTAATTATTCCAATATAATTTTAGCACTATTTCTTTGCACCTTTAATTATGCACCGTCAAGTGTACGTAATTTTCACTTTTATTTACCTATTGCCTAGTGTATGTAATGTGGAGGTGTGTACTATCTGCATTGTTAGTACTTGCCATTGTCCAATTTCTTCGTACCCGTATTGAAAATTATCTTGAATTGGTTATTTATTGTACTTTCCAATTTATATGTAACGTTTCTGCATATGGTTCATTGCGCGTTCAGGGCACCTCAAGCTGCCTCACTGCAGCTTTTATCTTAGCCCCTGCCATTGTATTTTGAGCAATGGAAACAAATAAAGAAAGAAAGAAAACGACTCTCTGTCTTTCTTCCGCATCACTGGGGCACTAGCGAAAGTGCCGAATAGTCCCAAAGATCACAATTTCTGGCATAGATAACACAGTTCTACGGTGACGCCTGATTCTGGTTCTACGGTGACGCCTGAACCAGGACGCCTGATTCTGCACAGATATGCTGATTGCCATTTTAAGCCAGAAAAGGTCGGCATCATTGCACACATTTGGGGACGCCGTGCCCATGTTTACTGGGGGCAAGGGCGAACACCTGCGGAACCTTTTGCTGGAAATGATCAAGCTAAAAAATTTGCGTTGGCCGTACCGTTCTCGTCGACCACATCCGAGAGGTCCTTTTCTTGCCTTCGGCGACTGAAAATGTACTTGCGGTCGATGACTGGACAAGCCCGTTTGAACCATCTAGCAATTTTGCACGCCCACAAAGAACTCTCCCGCAAAATCAATTTGAATAAGATTGCCGACGACTTCATTTCCAGATCTAGTGCCCGAACGAACACTTTTTCAATGATGGTGAAATCATCGCATCAGAACTGATGTATTTAATAGGAGAGAGAAAGGTACCAACTTACAAGTCAAAGCAAACCACCAGGCTTAGAAAAAAACGCAAAAAGTAGTACAACGGGATGAAAATGGGGTCAAGCAGAGTGAGGCCATTTGGGTAAGAAAACATGCGTGGTTGCGCTATTTGTAAAACTCCCTAGTCTATCTGTTCATTTTCCTTATTAATTTTTTATTCGGCGTATGCTGCATTTGCCTCTCAATAACACAATCCATGTTTTTCCTATATTTACTATCGAGTCCTTTTGCGCTTTTGAGATATCGCTGTCTTATTTATTTATTTGTTAATATGTTTATTTATTTGGCACCTGATAATTTTTACTCTATGATCCTTTGTTCTACCTCCGGAAAATAAACGAAACCAGTGGCATAAGGCATGCTTTGACATCTAATGAAACTATGGCGTTATGGAATCACATTGTACTTATGCTAATAATTCTAGTCATAAATTGTGTTCAGAAATTGCTATATATCGTTTAATCTTTATATATGTTATGTCTTATTTTCTCAATAACTTACCTTTCTTCAGGAGAAGATTTCTTGATTGTATCTTTGGTATTAAATATTTTACAAGGCGTTGCATGGCTTTTTCATAGATGTGTACTTGTGCGACTTAATACGCACAATACACATGTATCTCCCTAACGTGTTTAACTGAATCTGCTGGTGGCATGGCTCGGTGCGAGAAGACTCAGGCTGTAAAACTGAATTGTCTCCTACGCTGAGGTCTTGCAAATACTCATATACGCTCGTCACTGCAGTGAACCATCTTTCGAGGTCACACGAAGTTTCCAGTGTAACTGTTATTAAAGGTATATATATATATATATATATATATATATATATATATATATGGGTGGAGTTCGGCAAGCTGGTCAGGCCCCAGCCCTCCCCCAACGGAAAAATAAAAAAATTCCGCCTATGTGCATCACCGTAAGGCACAAAGCGGTCACTGGTGCTCGCCTACATTCAAGGATGCATAAGGCCATTCGCATCGCGTGCGCTAACTCAACAGACAAGGCTGTCGTAATAGCATCGACGACGACAGTTCATAATTTCCGCACAGATTAGGCGAGCGTCACACCTAGCAATATTTCATATGCGTAATAATTTGATAAAAGACAGTCAGAGGCACGAACCAAGAGAATGTACACATGTGAACATCCCAATATATTGCCACGCGCGTGTGCCACTTGCTCCCAGAAGAAGACCAGGACGGGCTAGTGCACGAGCTAGCGCTTGGGTCTTTTGTAGGTGCTGCGCTGCTCCTTCGACGACTCGGACTTACTTTAACGGCCTCTTTTAGAAGTCGCCTGTCTATTAAACGTGTCATTTTTCTGGTGGAGGTGTGGGGTATTCTGCACCCATGCCACAATCCCCTCCCAGCAGCAGGAATGCTAGACCACTACCGAATTTCACGCCAATACACCGCACCAGCCGGAGAATCCAGGGATTGGCCCCTGAGTTTGAGCCTTTACCTGAGATGCCAACGACAACGTCGGCAGGTATCGATTCTACATCTGGTACTACCACGACTAAGCCAGCGACGGCTGCTCCAGTACCTTCTCATTACACGCTGCAGAAACAGCGCGTGCCAAGTCCCTTCCTTGGCGAACTTCTTGCAGACATGGAAGACTGGCTGGCGGACTTCGAGCGCGTAGCACAGTTCAACGGATGGGGCGACGAATCGAAGCTCAGAAACCTTTATTTCTGTCTTTTGAGTGGTGCTTGCAAGTGGTTTTAGAACCGCGAAGACGTCCTGACAACAAAGCGCGAGTTCTGTCGCAGGCTCTTGGACACCTACGCCAGCTCCGATCGCCGTGAACGAGCAGAATTGGCCCTCCAGTCTCGCATTCAGAAACATAATGAGAGTGTGGCCATGTACGTGGAAGACAAGTTGCGTCTCTTCAGGCGAGCTGACCCTACAATGTCGCTAAACAAGAAGCTGCGTCACTTTATGCGAGGCGTGAAAGAGCACATTTTTGATGGACTCGTTCGCAGTCCGTCCGAAACGGTTGCGGAGTTTCTCACTGAAGCCGCCATGGAGAAGGCTCAGTACCAGCGCTCGCACCAATACGATCGGCAAGTGAATCTCTCTTCTGCTACCAGCGGCCTAGGAGCCCTCACGACCGACGTCGAGTCGCTTCGAGGGATTATTCGAGCGGTATTCCGCGACGAGCTGCGACAACTGCATCATGCGCAGCAGCCCTCAGCGAACTTCATCGCTAGCGTCCTGAGTGAGGTTGCGCTCGGCGCACGACGTTACGAAGCCGCACCTCAGGCCTGTCCACCAGTTCACGCGTTCACAACCTCAAGTGAACCTCGACGCGCAACATATGCTGAAGTTTTAAGATGCACCGTCCCGTCGCCGGCGACACCTACCATGAGCTACAACCAGCGTGCGACCTATGCCGATGCATTCGGGCCCCCTATCCCTGCACCATCGCGGCTACCTGCCGTGAACCCGTATACCACGCTTCAGTCAGCGCAGGCGGTTCCTTATTTTGGAGAGGCTCGGCCAGCCACACGTAAGTCGGACACTTGGCGCATGCCCGATCAACGACCGCTCTGTTACCACTGTGGTGAGGCGGGTCATTTATACCGAGAGTGCAGTATCGCCGCCTTGGACTCCAGGGGTTTCCTGTGAATTCACCCCGATCCCGTTTCAGACAACGGCCACCCGAAATTGAAGTTTATCGCCCGACCACGCACGCCAGCGTCATCAAGGCGCCTGTCGTGATCGCTGTCACCACGACCATCCAATTCGGGAGGTGCAAGTCGGATGTCGCAAGGACGCTCTCCGAGACCTCGCCCGGAAAACTGACGTCAGCGACCTTTCGAGGCGAGGCCGCCGACACTCGACTTGCCGAAGACCTTCAATCGCAGCGACCTCACACCGACGGAGACTTGACGACTCTGGTGGGTCAGGCTGGCCACAACTTTCCATGAAACTACTTGTGCTGATCGACGGCTTAAATGTTCGTGCCTTAATCAACTCTGGCGCTGACTACTTGATTATCAGCGGAAAACTATCAAGCCGTTTAAAGAAAGTCGTTACGCCTTGGACAGGGACGCACTTACGGACAGCTGGCGGACGGACACGTCGTCAAACCACTTCGTGTGTGCACTTAACGGGTGCAAATTCAAAATTCGACGTTTCCGATCAGCGCCCTTCTTCTCCGAGAATCCTCCCGTGAATTAATACTCGGAATATACTTTTTCCGAGAGTATGGCGCCATCGTCGACCTCCGCCGATGCTGTATTTCTTTCTGTACAAAGAAAGCGACGACACGAGACGCCTGCCGTGACACAGCCGCTCTTTGGATTTCCGACAACAGCGTCACGATACCACCTCGTGCTAGTGTAATGTTTCCGCTAACGTTCCAAGGCGCACGCGAAGGTGAAGAACTCGCAGAGTGCAACGTCTCCCTTCTGCTTACCCTGGGAATTAGGGTGGCTCGAGGAATCATTGACGTTAGGTCACCTATTTCACCAATTATCGCCAACTCCTCTTCCGTGGCACTGCCGTCCCTTACGCTGAAGCGTGGGAGAACATCATTCAGTGTTTCGCTTTTGGAAAAGCCGGCAGCGATGAAGAATGCGTCACAGATATTGACATCAATAACGAGCTGTCGGAGGACAATAACGCGGCACTGCGGGGACTGTTTTGTGAAATCAAGGACTGCTTCGCTCGATCATCTTAAGTCAGTCAGACGCCAATCACGCAGTACAGGATAATTACTTACGACGATGCAGGTCCTATTCACCAACAGCCGTATCGTGTTTCGCAGAAAGAACGCGAAGCGATTCAACAACAAGTTAAGGAGATGATTGACAATGGCGTCATACAGCCTTCAAATAGTCGGTGGTCATCACCGGTTGTCCTGGTAAAGAAGAAGGGCGGCACTCTCCGCTTCTGTGTTGGTTACAGAAAACTCAACAACGTCACAAGGAAAGACGTTTGTCCGTTTCCGCGCATATATAGCTCTCTTGACCGCCTACGGCGAGCCATGTATTTTTCCTCCTTTGACTTGAAAAGTGGGTACTGGCAGATTGAGGTAGATGAGGGTGACCGGGAGAAAACAGCCTTTGTCACTCCGGATGGACTTTACGAGTTCCGAGTACTTCCGTTCGGACTATGCTCTGCTCCGGTGACTTTCCAACGGATGATGGACACGGTACTCGCCGACCTAAAATGGCAAACCTGTCTCGTCTACCTGGATGATGTGGTCGTATTTTCAGGCAGCTTCTCCGGACATCTTAAGTGATTGTGGCAAGTCCTCGAGGCAATGCAATCAGCTAACCTCATTTTAAAGCCTCAGAAATGTCACTGAGGTAATCAAGAATTCAAGTTACTTAATTGAACATGTCGTGAGTGCGGAAAGCGTTCGCCCTGATCCCGAGAAAATTGCTGCTCTAGCTGTTTTTCCGGCTCCTACCAACAAGAAAAGCGTTCGACCCTTCCTGCGACTGTGCGCATAGTACCGGCGCTTTATACCCAATTTTTCTAAAATTGCTGAACCACTTACTCGTCTCACTAGAGACGAAACGCCGTCCATATGGAGCTCTGAACAACAAGCAGCCTTCGCCGAGCTTCGCAATCGCCTGGCATCGCCTCCTGTTCTTGGACATTTCGACGAGGACGCCGAAACAGAAATTCATACTGACGTCAGTAACGTCGGTCTTGGTGCGGGGCTCGTACAGCGGCAGGAGAACGGCGAAAGGGCCAAAGCTTACGCCAGTGGCACCCTTTCACGACCTGAGTCGAATTACACTACCACGGAGAAAGAGTGTCTTGCCGTCGTATGGGCACTTGCCAAAATTCTACCTTACCTCTGTGGCCACCCATTCAAGGTCTTGGCGGATCATCACTCCTTATGCTGGCTGGCAAACCTTCTGGACGACTGGCACGGTGGAGCCTGCGCTTGCAGTAATACGCCGTGACCATCGTGTACAAGTCAGGCCGCATACACGACGATACCGACACATTGTCGCACGCTCCTGTTGAACCTGCCGATCAACACATCGAAGACGACAGCCCTTTTCTCGGCGCCATAAGCGTGGCAGACGTATCCACACGGCAGCGAGCAGACTGTGAATTGCGACCTATAAATGGACATCTAGAAGGCCGCAACGTCTCTCTGCCCCCCGCAAATTGCTCGCGGTTTGTCGTCATTTTCTTTACGACAGGGAATCCTATACAAGGAGAATTCTGCTGACAACAACAAACCTATCTTTTGGTTGTACCAGCAGAGCTTCGTGACGAAATCCTGCTCGCATGCCACGATGAGCCGGCGCCTGGCCACTTGGCTTTCACTCGAAACCTTGCCAGGGTACGGAAATCGTAGTGCCGGCCGAAACTCGCCACTTATGTTAAACGATACGTCCAAGCTTGCCCAGAATGCCACTGCAGAAAGTCGCCGAATGTAAAGCCTGCGGGATTCCTGAATCCTATCGAACCGCCTCGAGGGCCCTTCGATCAAGTAGGCATGGACCTCCTGTGCCCGTTTCCGTTGTCTACTTCTGGAAACAAGTAGATAATCATCACCACAGATTATTTAACCCGCTATGCTGAAACAAAGGCTCTTCCTAAAGGCACAGCTTCTGAGGTTGCACAGTTTTTCGTACAGAACATCGTACTACGTCATGGCGCCCCGTCCTGTGTCATCACAGATCGAGGAGCGCGTTTACGGCAAGGCTGCTTGAAGAAATTTTTTCACTGAGTTACACCATGCACTGAAAGACGACTGCCTATCACCCTGAAGCAAATTGTTGACCGAAAGGCTTAACAAAGTGATGACCGACATGCTGTCCATTACATAGACGTGCAGCATAAGACGTGGGAAGAGGTACTACCGTGCGTCACGTTTGCGTACAACACCACTACGCAAAAGACCACACGCTTCACGCCGTTTTCTCTTGTTTACGGACGTGAAGTTCAGACTATGTTAGAAGCCATGTTACCATGTGACGATTCTGACAATCTTGATGATGACACCGAGTGTTTCGTGCAGCATGCCGAGGAAGCACGCCAACTGGCTCGCATGAACATCTGGAAACAACAGTGTATTGACGCGCGACACTACAACTTCCGCCACCGACAGGTTTAGCACGAACCGGGTGACCAAGTGTTGCTTTGGACCCCCCGTCTGCCGTAAATGTCTTTCGGAAAAGCTTCTTAGTCAGTACTTCGGTCCTTACAGAGTGCTTCGGCGAGTGAGTGACCTCAATTATGAAGTTCTTCCGGACGGCACCCAGCCAGCACGACGCCGACAACCGCGGCCCGAGATTGTGGACGTCGTGCGGTTATAACCGTATCGAACACCATAATAGTCGTGGTTTCTGGACCATTACGTTTCTCCTAGGACAAGGCTTGCTGCCCGTCAATGTTATGTTTAGCATCAAGTCGACGCTCTTCTGGGAGGGGGGGAAATGCCACGGGCTTGGGCCACTTGCTCCCAGACGAAGACGAGGATGGGCTATCACGGCCGCTGGATTAAAAAAAAAAACATTTTTTATGCAGCGGCCGTGGGCTAGTTTAAGAGCTAGCGCCTTGCTTTTTTTTTTTTTTTGGTGCTGCGTTGCCCCTTCGATGACTCGGACTTACTTTAACGGCCTTATTTAGAAGTCGCCTGTCTATTAGACGTGACAATATGTGACCTCCTTTAAAAAAAAAAGGTATGTGTTTATGTATTTGTAAACTCTGCCCAAGACAATGTTGGCACGCTCAGATGCTCCTATAGCAAAGTAACGGTAGCATGTCTGCGTCTGCGTCGTATCCCAGTCTTTTCGCTAGATTGCATTCGGTGCCAAACCCATGCAGACATGAGACGCTCGATATTTAGAGATCGAGCAACTGAACGGAAATCGCGGACTACCATCAACAAGAGAAGAACATGAGTTTAGACTTGTTGGTGTTTACTGCATGACATGTTGACCGCTAATCAGGACAAAGACAGAAAGCGAAACACAAAACGACGACACGGGCGGTAACTTGCAACTGATTTATTGACGGGAACACGTAGAAATATGAAGACAAATATGACATGCGCAGTACGCAGCACCAGGTCCACTCATCAGCCTAGCGGGGCAACCGCTTATCAAAAGTCCTATCTCTGATTCAAACAGCTTAATGGAGGTATCGCTGACACAGTCTTGGCCTTTCTTACTTATGTGATAAGCCTCAATCAGTTCTCGTGCCGTCTGGTCTTGGCTTCTCCCCAGAGTCTTTACCTCCTTAAAACGTCTTTGCAATGCGCAGGCAACTGCGCCGGTTCGTCTGTCTTAAATTTTTGTTTATGTTCCCTGGCTCGATCATGAAGGCACCGCCCCGTCTGCCCTATGTAAGGCTTGCCACACGTCAAGGGGTTTCATACACAACTCCTACATTGCATTTGGCACCCGACTGTACATGATTCTTGCCACAGCGTCGCCTTATAGGTTCTCTGGAGGTACGAGGGCAAAGCCGCGCCAGCTTAAAAGGTGCTGAAAAGACAAGGGGGACGCCATATCTGCCTGCCGCCTTCCTTAGGTTGTGACTGACCTTATAAATATAACAACATAACCACAACATAAACACCCGCCGCGGTTGCTCAGTGGCTATGGTGTTGGGCTGCTGAGCACGAGGTCGCGGGATCGAATCCCGGCCACGGCGGCCGCGTTTCGATGGGGGCGAAATGCGAAAACACCCGTGTACTTATATTTAGGTGCACGTTAAAGAACCCCAGGTGGTCCAAATTTCCGGAGTACCCACTACGGCGTGCCTCATAATCAGAACTGGTTTTGGCACTTAAAACCCCACAATTTAATTTAATTAACAACATAAACACAAACTTAAGACAGACGAACTGGCGCATTTGCCTGCGCATTGCATTGTGAACCATGTTTTAAGGAGAAAGATTCTGGGGAGAAGCCAGGACCAGACGGCACGAGAACTGATGGAGGCTTATCACATACGAAAGAAAGGCCAAGACTGTGTCAACGATAATCCATTAAGCGGTTTGAATCACAGATAGGTTTTTTTTTGATAAGTGGTTCCCCGCTAGGCTGATGAGTGTACCTGGTGCTGCGTACTGCGCATGTCATTTTTGACTATATATTTCTGTTCCCGTCAATAAATCAATTGCAAGTTACCGCCCATGTCGTCGTTTTGTGTTTCTCTTTCTCTGTCTTTATCCTGATTAGCGGTCAACATGTCATGCAGCATTAACAAGGCCGTTTCTGCTCTAGACGCTTCACGATCACCTGGTCCTAATCACCGTTGTCAAGCAGGGGGAGCTGTAAGGGTCCGTGGCCGGCTTTGGTCCGTGGGCGAAAGAGAAAAAAAGGAAAAAATAAGAAAGCTCGACCGAGCACTTCTGAAAGATTGCCATGCTTTCGCAATTTCAACTCGGATCAAATCCCCACCCTATTGAGCTGTATGAGTTTGGCTAGTTGACGCTCGACGTCCTTGGTGACGCCTAACTGGATGCAGACATGAGAGCAGCGTCTGAGTGCGAACCAGAACGTCGGGTTTGTCAAGACGAGCATGCGCCTCACCATAGAGCCGCTTCCACATACTTTGGGCTGGATTCGACATCGCAGCGTGTTTTCCTCTGCACTTCAGGGACCTCTGCCCGATTTAACCGCGCCGCTATGCCCAAACTGCAGCTTCCAATTCTTTCTTATTAGTGGCGCGAGGAGAAATGTTTTTGCTAGTTGTTTCAGGGCAAGCATTCTCGAGAAACGCTTGTTAGCCAAAAAAGAAAAGCTGAGATATCTGCTCACTGCAACTGAGGGCTTTCGCCTCATGGAAGGAAACAACGATGTCCTCACCAATTTGCTGTCTCACCGTTTTCATTGCCGTGATTTGGTGACCGATGACCAACTCGACCAGTCACTTGCAGTGGCATCTGTTCGCAGCTTACGATAAGCTGCGAAGCCTCGATGACTAAATCATGCTTCAGACAAACGCACTGGGGCACCTTGGTGTTTCCTTAGCTGGCTCGCAATCGTGAAAGCGCTGGCTGCTGACCTTTTTATACTGTCGCATTAATTCCGGAAGAGTGTGCCCTCAGAGCAATATGTAACACAGCAGCTACCTCAGCAGACAAGACGCGGAAAGTCAAAGAACTCATCACTTTCTTTCGAATGCGATTTGCGACCACGGTTAAAGAGCATGGAAAACGGTTCGGGTCGTTAACGAGGGAGTAATTTTATCAGCCTGAATTTCTGCAGGGTTCGCTGAGAGTGCCTTCCGCTGTGGTTCGCTTCGCAGCAGCAATATTAGTATTGCGCGTAATTCTGTACTTTTCACGGTGTCCGATAACACTCTTAGCGAATGTTCTCAAGTTTTTACCACTCATCAAAAGTGATGGTTGCTTCAACCCCCCTTCATAGTAGCGCGCAGGCTACATGCAAAGAGAAGGGCGGGAAAACACTGTCTGACCAAATTTACTTTATCGAAAATAGAAGGTGGCATATATACTATGAGTAAGAAATACAGCAGCCAAGAAAGCAAAAGCGCAGAAAAAGATAGAAAGAAAGGAATGGCGCAGTTGAGCTTAAAAATACAAATACGTGTGAAAAACAGCGGTCAAGTGATATATCTGATATTTCGTCAATCCGAAAGTAGGTGGGCAAGCACACGTCCTTTTAGGCTGAAGGATGGTCCAGTATAAACCAACTAGTCTGCAAGAGAGGAATTCTTCCTACGTCATGGCCACTTGAAATTTATTGTGACCTTTTAATCTATAACTACTCTCTATACGTGCCACTCTATTGTGCTGCTGTCCGTGACACCAATTTGTCACCAATTGTCGACATGCACGTCACAGTCACTAAAGGTTGGCGGCCGGTATTTGCGGACTGCTTTTTTTTTTGCTTTTTTGTGAGCGATGGCAATATTAAGCTGTGACTGGTTAGGGGAGCAGCAGGCGATCGTCCTGGTCGGGAGGATTGCTGCGTTCTCTCTCAAGCTCTCGTCTTGCCGACGGTCCTCTTCCCTGGCAGCCATCGGAACGTCCGCTACTAGCGCTACTTACTAAATTATAGGGGAAAGCGACTGCTTTTTGTTACTATGGAACACGACGGATATACACAACAGCACTAGCGTATAACACACCCTGCTCCTCTTGCTATGCATCTCACTGCGCGCTGACGATGACCGTCGATGTTTAATAATGCGCACATACGAGGGCGATTCAGAAAGTAATGCATCCAAGCTGACTACTGTGTCAATAGTACGGCAAACATTTTAAACTATTTATTATTAGTGCACTGATGTTAGAATGCAACTTGCCTCACCTTCCCATCTCTTCGCATTCCAGAGTAATTGAGCGATCCATGGCTTCCAGTGGTGACTGAATTTATGACTCATGAATGGTGATCACTGTATACTTTGAATGGTCTGCCATATAGGTAGGGCCGAAAATTGCTGATGACGCAGGTCACGGCTAGACATTCTTTTTCTGTTGCTGAATAGTTGTCTCTGCTTTTGCTCGAATGTTGCCGGCACAGAATAGAGACCGAATGGGAGAGCACCAAATTAAAAGAGCCCATGCGAAGTGACAAATGCTGCCTTCTCGAGGTCAGGCTCGTCCATTTCAGTTTGCCAATACCCACTCTTCTGGTCTAGTGAGGAGAAACAGTTGGCTCATCGTAGCCGATCAAATGCGTGAGAGGGGGTATACATCCCATTTAGCCACACTGTTTTATTTACGCTCGTCTACACAGAACCGCGATTTATTTCTTTTTATTGCGACAGCAATTATATGGACACTTCAACCGGATTTCTGCCGTCGGCGTCGCCGTCGGCGTCGCCGTGAGGTTCCGTATAGATAAAATCTTCGCCGCGCGCCGTATGCCCCAGAGGCAGCGTGCGGGGACGCGCGCTATCACGGAGACCGAACGCACTCAATCTCCCACGCGCAAGCAAGAAAGCGGAAAGCCAGCGCCGGAGGGAGCAGGGGGGGGGGGGGGGCACTTCTCTGCCAACAACCGTGCTCGTCGCTCGTCCGCACAGTCTCTTATCTCTCCCACGCGCAAGCAAGGAAGCGGGAAGCCAGCGCCGGAAGGAGCGGGGGGGGGGGGGGGGCACTTCTACGCTGCCAACAACCGCGCTCGTCGTTCGTTCGACCGCACCGTCTCTTATCTCCACACGGCTCTGACCTTTATGCGCATTCGCCGCTCAGTTTCCGTTGAAGCGATAGACCGCGCGTACCTTCGCCCCCTGCTGCGGCGTATATATCCGCTCGCTGCCAGCGTTTTGACGGTCGTTGTCTGCAGTCATTCAGTGTGATCTATTCATGTTTGTTTGTGCGCGCTCACACCACGCTTCTTCAATCAGTTAGTAATAGTCGGGCCACATTTTCCAACGCACGCTACACATGCAATGCTGCCCGGGTCGGCAGTGGAGCGCTACAGGTGTGTCCCTTCGCACGCGCTGCCCACGGGAAGCGCTTCTCATCAACACCACCGTTTCACACGCGCCTTCTCGTGGTCATCGAGTCTCTCTTCATGTCGGTCTACTTACGCCGCAGCACACCTGCTTACTTAATCAGCTCATGTTTACTACAATTCATATTGCTACCAAAGCCGCTCACCTTACTTCGTATGACATTGCTGTGTTGCTATCGCATTCATCGCTTCGCCCTTAGGGCGAAACTGTGACATTTTTTCTTTACAGGCTCTACGGGCGATGCCCACAGACTTTTTGAAGTCTGAATGGCATCGTCGCTGAACATTTCGCGTACCTGGCTTTTGATAATATCCTTCCTTCGGGAAAACTCCACACGGATGCTGGCATACAGGCCTGGTTGCCTTCTTGGTTTAAATTCAGTTTTCCAATGGTAGTGCGCCGCATTTTTATTGCTCTAGCAATTATATGGACACTGCAAGCGCATTTCTGCCATCACCGTCGTCGTCGTCGTGGCTGTCATGTTCCGTGCAAAGTCCGAAGGCGATAACACCGTCACCGCGTGCCGAATGCTGTACGTGCGAGTGAAAGCGTGCGAGGGGAGCCGACGATCGCGGCTCAGTGTGGCGCCCGTAAGAGAGGGAAGCTGAAATGAAACGCGCCGTCTTCCGTTGCGCGAAAGGCCGTGGGGCGATGGGACAGGGGGAGGAGGGGGCGGCGTTGTTCGCCGACAGCAACTGCGTATTTCGCGACCGCGCACATGGAGAACCGACCATCGCGGCTCAATCACGCGCGCGCAGGGAGGATAGCGGGAAGGAAGCGCGGGTGGGAGAGGGGGGGGAGGCGCGCCTCATCTTGAAAGCGATCTGCAGGCGGCTCATTACATTTGCGCGTGCAGTGTTCTCGTTACTCAGTTTGCGTAGAAGCGATACACAGCACGAAGGTCACTTCGGTCGCTCCTGCCGCGCTTCCTGACGCCAGAATTTTGGCAGCTATTGTTTGCGATCATCTAGTGCGATATTTTCATGTTTGCCTGTGTGCGCTGACGCCCTGCTTGTTAATGAGTTAGTAAGCTACTAGTTCCAAGCTTATACGACTTATAAAACTACTATCGTTACATCGTATAGCTGTCTACTAATTTGCTATTGTAATCGACGCTTCGCCTTTCGGGCGAAATTGTGGTATTTTTTAACAACTGCATAAACACTCAGCAAAAGCTAGTATCAGGTCGTCTAACTGTTGTCTTTTCCGATTGACGGGAGTTACCTCTCGGATGTCGTGGGTTGGCGCAGACGTTGCTTTTACCTCCAGGCTACATAATTCTGCCGTTTTAAAGAACTCATGGAGGAAGACGATAGTTGTTTCCTTCGCAATACTGCTGGAACTCGTTCAAAAAATTTGTGAGTACGACATCCGCGAAACCGTTGCGGTGTTTAACGAGTCCTCGTGCCACGCAAACGCCCTTGTTCAACGAAAGTCTTAATCCACTGCACCTTCGTAATCGCTGATTGCCTCATTTTACAGCGTAAGCTGTTATGGGCTCATTTCAATAGCCGTTTCGGGTCGCTATGATGCCGCCGCCGGCGGCGTCCGCCGCGTAATCGCTATCGCCGGAAACGCGAAAAAAGTACCCGATTCCCGCCAGGATCAAACCCGCGCCCGCTGCGTGGGAGCCGGATACTCTACCACTGAGCCACGCAAGCGCTTGCTATCGGTCCGCGGGAAATACCCATATATAAGGCAAGCATGCAGGGCGAAACGACTCGAGCCTCCGCCAGTATGGTGGCGCCATCTAGGTAAGATGCCTGCCAACGCAGCATCCCCAATTGCAGACGAGGAGCGCAATCAACGCGCTCCCGAGCTGCCGAGCCTCCGCCAGTATGGTGGCGCCATCTAGTTAAGGTGCCTGCAAAGGCGGTGCGCCCGACATGTAAGTTGCAGTTGTAAGGCTTGATCGAACTCAGCAAACTGCTGTACAGAGAGCATTACAAGCCGCAGCTCGCAGTCGACGCCGGGCGGACAGTTCAGATCGTTCTCGTCCAAACGAGGCGAAAAGACTGCCGCGAAGACCCTGTTGTGCGTGGTGCCCAAATTAGAGCTACTCTTGAGCCGCTCCATCAGCTTACGCTGTGACTGGGCTGCGTGTGCCGCGCTGGCCTGTGACGTTTAATGGACGAGAACCATTACCCTGCTGTGTGGTGGCACCGTTACATCGTCATCGACCACGTGATGTGGGGTGATGTAATGTTTCCTCATTCTCCCCATTTTATACATTGTTCCGTCGAGAATGATACGCTTGATTTTTGTAAGTTTATAATGGCGCCGTTAGCTTTCGGAAAATTCAGTTCAAGTGAGTGAGTGAGTGCGAACTTTATATAGGTCCCGAGGAAAGAATTAAAGCGGGGTCAGAGGCCCCGCCAATTAATCCGGTGGCTCCACCCTGATCGGGGCCGGTAGACAGAATGCTTCGGCGACGGCCCGATCCCTGTGGACAGCCTTGAGCTGAGCGATGAGTTATGTGCTTCGGAGCGCTGAGTCCCAGGAAGACTGGTCAGGCAAGTCCGTGCCCGTGTTGGCAGGGATCAGCCAGAGAATGTGTTCGATGTTGTTGTATCCGTGGCCGCAGTGTGGGCATTCAGTAGGAAGGTCAGGATTGATCCTGCTTAGTGTTGCTTGTGTGATGTATGTCCTAATCTGCAACAGTCTGTAAGTTACTACCAGTGCTTTTTTGAGGTTTTGGTGAGGAGAAGGAAAGATTCTTCGTGCTAACCTATGATTTGAAGTGATTTCGTGGTATGATACGAGCGGGTCTTTGCTGTCTAGATCACTTCAGGATGAATTGAAGCGAGGGGGCGGACCGCAGACGCGGAATGTGACTTCTTCCCCCAGTTGGTGTGCCCGCTCGTTCGGTTGACAGTCAAGAAGTCCGGTAATGTTGCCCATGTGGGCCGGGAACCATGTGATATATGGGGACGTGAGGTTGTCTCCTCCCGTTTCTTGGAAGGAGATTTTATTGACAACCTTAGCTGCTTTTCTAGAGACGAGGGCCGCCGAGAAGGTTCTAATGGCTGTTCTTGAGTCCGAGTAAATGACGGAGGCTCCTTTGCAGCTTCCAGAGCCACCGCGATGGCCATTTCTTCTGCTTCGTGAGTGAAGTTGTGTGCTCTTTGCGGGATCCCGTCGTCGTCTGGCGCCTAGGGCGTTGGTCCACCCAGCTCTGTCGAAGTCTTCCGTATTAATGTCCATGCCTTCAGCCGTCACCATTTCGGGCATATTCGCCGTCTTTTCAGGGGCGACAGGGACCTTACGAGGCCCGGCGCCGCCACGAAAATGCTGTACTCGAAGCTAACCCTATCTCCGTACTTGTAACTAAGCTATAGGCGCCGTTTCGCGCACTCAATGTTCAATAACTCGCCGGAAGTTTCACTCACCCCAACGAGAATGGTATCGTCGGAAACCTCGCGCAAAAATGGTTTAGAAAAGACCAAAATATCGGTAAAGAAACCAAAAAAGATGTCTAAAAACATTCAAAGAAGCGGGAGCCGACGCAGCCGCGTCTGCGCTCATTTTTTAACTTCCTCTTCCTCTCTAGTTCAAGTATAACACCCTTCAAAATTGTCGTAGTGCCACAAAGTCAGCAACGCATGTAAAGCCTATCCCAACTCTTGCGGTGCATGTTCCGAGAGGCATGAAAAGGTGACCGCCTGCTTTGCGTACCTGAGCTGCTTTCCACACCGTGAGAACGTTCTTCAGCTTCTTTGCCAGTTGACAGCTTATCACCGAGAAATCGGCCTGGGTATCAAATAGAGCATTCAGCACGTATCCGTCAATAAGCAAGGGAAAGTCAGCAGCTATTTTACGGCACTTGTTTACCTGGAAAAAGAAATCATAGGCGTCACACTAATACCGCGGCGGAGTATCTCCGCACCTCTGATCATCAGTGGCGTCCCCTGCACAGGTTGGTCGCTTCAGTTTTCCGGGTTTCAGATGGCGAACGATGCCTATGTGCGTGTGAAGAGGCATGTGGGCTGGGTGATCGTAAACACATAAGGTACGGCGACCGCGTTTGGTGATCATGAGGTGTGCTGAAACTATGACGCGCACATAAGTAGCCTTCGATGTCGGATGACCTTTCGCCGTTTCGGGTGGACACTGCATTCAAGGGAAATCCCTTAAGACCAGCATGGTGGTACGAGCAAAACTGTTGCAGATGACCAGCCACTCAGCAGTGATAACATGGAGGTCTACGATCGGCATCATACCACGCGTCCCTTTTCCTGGCTTATCTCAGACATACGGGGCACACTGGGTGTTGTGGGCACGTAGTTACTTGGCCAAGCGATAGGCGCACTGTGAATTATGGGTGAGCTGTAAACGGCGGGTCGCCTGAGCATCTCAGAGTATATTGGCATCAGAGTGAATTGGCATCATTGTGCGCCGATTTCCTGCCCGAGGAGCAGTTTCTGCATTCCCCCTGCGATTGTTGCTACCACATGGAGCGAGCAGCCGCCGCTGAAACTCTTCGCAAAACGACAGAGAAGCACCATGATTTTCAAACCACGTTCGCGCAGTGTCTTCTAAAGAAGGGTACACATTGCACAGCTTGCGTTCTCAGCTTCATCAGTTCCGCCTTACCACTATCTCAAAGTGGTCCAACCGGTAATCGGCGTCATCAAACTAGTCGCTGTGGAAGGCCTGTTGTACGAAGGTCACGATGAGTTGTGCCGGTTTAACTTGGCTAGCCATTGTGGTGGTGTTAGCTGTTTTCTTTTCTTTTTTTGCCGCGAAAAGACGAGGTCCGAATTCTGGTTAATCCCCTCGAAGATGGCGACTGGCCCGTTGGTGCACAGGCGTCAGTCCCACGGGTTCCAATCGCAAAGGATCAGGATTGCGCTTTCTTGCACGTGAGGGGCTCAGAATGATACCCTGCAGCTGCACGAGAAATGAAGCAACTGTAGCCAACACGGATTTATAAAAATAATCGATAGCTGGGCGAGTTGGTACGGGTTCATATTTTTTACCAACTGCGCGGTGGAATAGGACACGAGGAAAGAAGTGACACACATGAGCGCAGACTAACAACTGATTTATTGGAAGCACGTCGGCACCTAGGCTGGACACTATTTAAGGTGGATAACGTGCTTTCCATAAATCAGTCTACGCTCGTCTGCCTCACTTCTTTCCTCGTGTCCCATCTCACCGCGCAGTTTGTTAAAAACAACAGATTTATAAAAATAAACTATTTATTAAGGGGCAGGAGATAATCATTCCGTCCCCTGCACAGCAAAGACAGTCGAAAAGCTCCTCTGTCGCGTGCCACTGTCTTCCAGTGCCACTTGCGGCCTTCCTTCGATCCAGCCACACAGACAAGTGGTTCTTTATCAAGGAAAAGGTTGACATTATCATCTGCAGCTCTTGAGGGAGCACGGCTCAGCGCCGATGTGAGGTTGTTTGACATCGATTGGGCAGCTCCTCGGTGGGAGCACGTGCGCATGGATGGCTGGCAGGCGCACTACGGCTTCGGGTGTCGCGATAGACGCTGTCGGTGTTTCAGTTGGTGGCGATGGTTGCAGTGCCTAAAATAATCTGCGTGATACATAAATGTAGGCTACGTGGCAATATTATAGCTAAGAACACTTGCGAGCGTTGTCTACGTAGTATTATCTTGGCAGTGTGTCCCAGCAACTCATTTTATTTTGATTTATTTTGCTCTTGCACCTTTCAGGAGACAATGGGTTGGGCATGGAAGTGAAACAAGTACTCTCAATTTCAATAGACGTTGTTTGGCCGCAGCTAGCCCTTCTTTGCCCTACACCGGTTACTTCAGATACTACGTTTCATGTAAAAACACATCAATAAAGTACTTTGAACAGATCCAACAGCATTTGTCATTAAACTGAACGTGAGTGCTCCAAGGCGCCCTGTGCTTCTAATTCGACGCCGCCAGAAGCGCCTGCAGAGTTGGCATCATCGTCGTTGCGCCAGAAGCTCGTCCAGGGGTGCTATGCAGGATGCGCCGAGTTTGGTGAAACTCGGGATCTTCACGAACTCTGGCGACGCCCCAAGACGAAACTAATGGAACCAAGGCAAAGTTGGTCCGCCGGCACGCCTCCAGTTTCATTGGTGTATCTAGATTCACTCTGGGTGGCTGTCATTCCTTGGGCGTTGCCATATCGGCGGTCGACAAACTGGGGCTCACGTGACCATACCGTCGGTGCATGGTCGTGCTTTCTTTCACTTGTATGTCGTCCCACTGAGTGCATTACAGGCACACGCAAGTTATGAAATAAATGCATTTAGTACAATATTATCAGTGACTTCAACGTGGTTTATAAGCATTTTAAAGGTTACAAGATGTACACTGAATGCGTATGGGACTAATTTGTAATGTAATACGTTTCGCGTTATCCCCGAGGGAACGCTCCCCCTCCTTCACGTTCCTCTGGATTGGATTGGCGTGGGTCGCTACGTGCTTGCGCTCGCATTTCTGAGCGCCATATTGGTGTGCGCTTATTTTTCGCACTGGGCTTTCAACAGATCGTTTGTTGCTCGCGCTAAACTAAGGCTGAGAGACGAAGCGAGCGTCGGCTAGTGCTGAAGTTGCTTGCCGCGCGCTTACAGTGTAAGCACGCAGGAATTGCCGGTAAGCAAAGAGTCAGAAAACTACTCTTTCTTTTCTTTTACTTTATGATGCACCTTCGTACAAGCGATGGCTTCTAACAACCGCAGGAAAGTGCCTTCGTACTGGGTAGCCCCGAGCGATCCAATGCTTCTAACACACGCAAGAAAGGGTCTTTGCAGCGCACGGGGCCGTTAATTGACTACCACCACATTTATGTCAAGTGTGACTCCAGCAGCGGTGCAGTGACCCTGTACCCACCGCTGACGAGGCGGCGCTTCACGTTTTGACAAAAACTTCCTATTTCTTGCGTGTGAACACCCGCGATGGGGTCCACAAAGTTCACGCTGTGGCTGGCTATCTCGTAATGTAGATGGAGGCTCGCCCCGTTAGCATCCACTAAATTTGGTATACAGTTCTATGCCGCCCATACGTCACTGCGAATAATGGTGCCCTATTGAACATTGGTTGCAATCATGCGGCCTAGCGTCGCCGCGTCTCGTCGGTTTACCATGAAAAGTGGCAGCACCCCTCTCGTCGCGCAGAACATGCCACAGACCCATGGTCCACGATGTATAACACAGCCGTAATTTTTGTGGCTTGGCAAAACGTTGTCACCAGTCATCAGGCGGCCTCGATTGTACTTTCTTTTGCCGCGAAGAAGGCGCTCGTCAATTGACACTATCTTTCCGGGACCACCGAGTGGAAGTCGCACCAGCAGCTCGTCCCTCACGACCTCACGGGCGTAGTTCCTCCAGTCGGCGATGGCGTGCTCCAATAGACAGACAGACAAAGAACTTTATTAAATAGGTCCTGAGAAGCCCTGCCCTAGGGCAGAGCTGCGGGCCGCTCCCACGTGGGGACGGGTAGGCCGAGCCTAACCGCCGCAACGTGGGCTCTCTGGACAGCCAAAGTTTGTCGTGACAGTTCTGAGCTGTGGATGGCAGAGCTGCATTCTTCTTCCGTGATGCGATTGGGCCCCTGTAACGAGGGGCATCGCCAGAGCATGTGTTCTAGATTGCTAACAGCCGCACAGTCAGGGCAAGTAGAGCTAAAAGCCTCTGGAGTGATCGCATGAAAAAGGGCCAGGTTGGGATAGGACTTAGTCTGAAGCATGCGTAAAGTGGACGACAGAGGTCTAGCCAGTTTTCTATGAGGTGGAGGATAAGTCCTCCTACCCAGGTGATAGTGCTTAGTGATTTCGTTGAAAGTAATGAGAGTGTCCCGAATCTCCAGATCCCCGGCCTCTGAGCTCGCCCCTGCTCCCGCGCGTTGGGTTAGTGCGCGCGCTTGGGAGTGGGCGATGATTGAGATTGGGCAAGGAGTCAAGCTGGGGGTCGAGGTTCACCGGAAACCACGTGATGGTGTGCGTAGAGATGATCTTGTTCTTGAGAATCTTGTGAGCCTCCTCAGCAATGGACCCTGAAGCGAAAGCCCTGACTGCCGATCTCGAATCAGTGAAGATTTGTGTTTTGCTGCTGTCTAGGAGTGCCATAGCAGTTGCGACCTAGCCAGCTCCAATAGAGAAAAAAAATCACCGCCCAAGCACTCCGTACAGATGTTTAAACAGCAAACTGAAACGTGTTGTCCCGGTGTTTAGCATTTGGTTAATCCCGACGCTGCATTGAATCATTTTTCAATTATTGGTTACATGTTTGTGTTTCTAGTGGAACGCAAGCGCCAATGGCGGGCGGATGCTGCTAACCACAACGCTGAGCTAACTCTGAATATTGAACGCATGCGACAAGGGCGAGCCGACGTTGCGGGCAGAGCAGCGTCAATGTGGCAATGGCGGGAAGGCGTTCGCAGGGGCCAACGCCCGCTTTAGGCGGGAGTTTCTCGTGCGGCACTTTGGCTTCGGCTGCGACGAAGCGTCCAATTATAATCGCGAAGTGGAACGAAAGCGCCAATGGCGGGCGGATGCTGCTAACTACGACGCCGAGCTAACTCGAGATATCAAACGCATGCGACAACGGCGAGCCGAGGAGGCGGCGTTGCGGGCAGTGCAGCGTCAACGTGGCAATGGTGGGAACGCGTTCGCCGGGGCTAACGCCCGCTTTCAGCGGGAGTTTCTCGAGCGGCACTTTGGCTTCGGATGCGATGAAACGTCCGCGTTGAAATCGCAAACTGGAACGCAAGCACCAATGGCGGGCGGATGCTGCTAACCACGACGCAGTGACCCTGTACCCACCGTATCACCGTATCAAACGCATGCGACAATTAACGGCGAGCCAGGGAGGCGGCGTTGCGGGTAGAGCAGGCGCGCGTGCTTGGGTACGACGCAGAGAACGACATCACTGAGGGCGTAGCCAATGGAGACGTTTAGCGAAACATGAGACAAACGGTCTTTCGTTTCGCCTAGCCAGCTTTCACTGTAAAAAAAGTCGCCGGTCCTCTCCTTCAACAGCTACACGTCTACGCTTTTGAACAAGCAGTATGTGAGCCAAATGACTTGCCGCCTGGAGAGGTGACCGTTCGGATGGCCGAGGCGGTACGTGTTGGCGAAAGAACTTCCTTCGCCTCTCTGCCCGTACACATCAGCGGTACCGTGCAGCTGCGAAAACTGCTTTCGGCGCCTGTTTCACCGGAAGGCAATCCGGCGTCCATTCTGAGTCTTCGTGTATGATGTGATCACTTCGCCCTCGCAGGTCGTTTGGTCTGGTTTGAACCCCAGGTCGTTGCAGGTGCCCCAGTACTCCGATGACGCCGCCGGACCAGGCCTCGCATAGGGACGCGGTGGACGCACAGCGCTTGAAGCCGGAGCAAGCCGCAGTGATCCCACGAACTCTAATGGCACGTACACACTAGCGGCAAAACGCGCGCGGCGCGCCGCCGGCGGCAAAACGCAGCAGCGGCAGAGCGGCCAAACCAACCGGCGGCGCGCCGCTGCGGCAATCACGTGACAGACTAGACTCCTCTCCCCTTCTCAAACTATCCGGGAGCTCACGCGTGCAGATAGTGCGAAACGAGAAACAAGCGGTCGGGCGGGTCCGCATGGCACCAGTTTCCCGCGCGCACGTCACAGAAGCGCGCCGCTCTCATTGGTCTCCTTCATGCGCGGCACGCGGCAAACCGCAAAAAATCGGTCCTGGAGCGATCCCTGCCGCGGCAACAAAAACCCGTTTCGCGGGTGCTTTCGCGGCGCGCATCTTGCCGCCGGCGGCGCGCTGCGCGCGTTTTTCCGCTAGTGTGTACGTGCCAATACTTCGCAGCCGAGTCACACCAAAATGCGCTCGGAAAGCATAATTTGCCCGCCACGCTGTCTCCGCAGACAAGGGTATTTGCCTAACTCGTGACACAGTAAGCGCTGTTGCGCTCGCGCGCATGCGTCTGTCTTTTCCAAGCACCGAAGCCCGGCGAACCTGTTCAGCGTGATATGTCGAGCATGGTTCTTATCTACGAGGCGGTTGTGTTTCCCTCTTCCTTCGTGAAGGCGAGGCTGTTAAAAAGGGCAGCCGAGCGACCCCGAGGGCAATCTGTGTATCTACCGGCAGCAGTTATGACGGGTTAAAAACGTTGTTCATCGTCCGGCGTCGTGTTCCTGTCTCGGTTCGGAGCCCTGCTCGGCCAAAATGTAACAGCTGGTGGCAGCGGTCGGATGGCGGATTCCCTAAAGTCCCTACATAAGAAAAGTACCGCCATCCTTTTGATAAACGCCGCTTCTCTCTCTCCCGTATATCCTATTGGACGATGATAGCGCGCGCTTTTCACTTCTTTATATTTTCTTTTTTTCCGCCTCAGAGCCATGTTGAAAGTCCTCTCCGCAGCCGCAGTCGCCGGCGGCCGCGGCGACGCGCGCCCGGCCTGAAAGCTTCAACATCGACTTTCTAGGTGCGCCACCGTCGACTTGGCTTTCGCAAGCAAAAAGTAAAGAAAAAAGCAAGCGCTTTAGGAGAGGAGGCGGCGGAGGAAAGAGTAGATGGCGGTACTTTTCTTATATAGGGATTTTAGGATTCCCGGGAGCTCTGCGGCAGCAGTCGGTGAGGCTTTGGCTTTGTACTCTGGTAAGCCCAGTGTTATAATTTCTTGGCAGAAGCAGGAAATAGCACAGGCGACCAGAGGGGACTTTCGTTATGGTTACGGGCAGCCATAGTTTTGAGTAGCTTGCTAAAAGAGGATTTGTTAGCCGTAGCAGAAGAGTTTGGTGTGGAATGTAGCAAGGCTACTCGCAAACCCGAAATTGTGGGCAAAATTTTAGCTTGCGGGGCCAAATATGCTGAAATTGCTGAAGCACTGGATGGAAACCAAACGCAACGCCGAGTCAGAAAAAGAGACAAGGAACTGAAACATTGCCAACTGGAGCAACAAAAGCACACACTGGCAAACAAGGCAGAACCGAGACCTGTCCGTTATGACATGAGAGGTTTTCTTCAGCCTTTTGCCATCGGTAGTGAATTGGGGTTGTTTTTGGCTAACTTTGAACACACTTGAACACGAATGGGCTTTCAGCTGTCTTCCTGGCCCCAGAGGCTACTGAGCTTGTTGCCGGTGGAAGCCGCCAATATTCTGGCCAGACTGAGCCCCGAGGAAGCGGAGCGTTACGTGGATGTAAACGGCGCGTTGTTAGCAAAGTATAACTTGTCACCTAAAGCTTTCCGGTTAAACTCTAGGGAAACATTTAAACAGCAAGACGAAAGCTACTCAGAGTTTGCCTACAAGCTAGCAAGCTGTCTAGAAAACTGGATGAAAGGAGCTGAAGCGTTTGATGACAAGGCGAAAATGTTTGAGGAAATTTTCCTAGAACACTTTTGTTCCACTCTTCAGATTAAATTGACGGAATGGGTTCTCGATAGGCCAGACAAGAAAACGGCCCGAAAGGCAGCGGAATAGGCCGATGACTTCTGCGCTAAACACCGTTCTGCTAATACCGAGAAGAACATGCGGGTCGCAGGGGTTTCCACAGTGGAGCCGAGATTCTTTCGTACGCCTGAGAAGGAAGATGGCAATGAACAAAAGGAATCGTTGGAGTTACGGAAAAAGTCGTTAGAGGTGCAGAAACAAATTGTATGTCTTAACTGCCACAAATCGGGACACGTAGCCGCGGGGTGCCGGGTTCCCAATGTGTCTCCGATCCAGTTCGTTCTACAGCAAAACAAAGACCTGCTGCAGCCTTACCTTCATGACATGAAAGTTAACGGTAAAGAATGTAAAGTCTTGCGAGACACAGGTGCAACGTATGATGTGGTGCACTCGTCCTTAGTACAGGCTGCAGATTTCACAGAGGATTTCGTGTGCTTAAGGCAGGCCTTGGGAAAAGGTACGCTGGGCCTACCAGTAGCTAAAACAGCCTTCAAAGGTTCGTTCGGTGAAATCAAAACAGAAGCAGCCGTCTCAAACAGAGTATTGACTAGGTGTCCATATTTGTTGCCAAACAGAACGGCAAAAGAGCTGCTGAAGTCGGGAGTCATGCTTGACATGAGCCCTGTAACGGTTGTTGCTTGTTCAATGAGGAAAAAATCTCAAGCTTGCCCGGAGCCCCTTCCACGCGCTATCACTGACAGCTCTATGTATCAAAGCGCGGTCTGGCAGATAACAGCGGCGGCCCATGTTTAGGCTCGCAAGAATTCATCGATGTAGAAGACGAGCATGAAACCAATTGTATTCCTTCCACGAGCCGCGATTTTCAGGCGCTGCCTTCCGTTGATAAGGAGACGTTGATCGAGGAACAAAGGAAAGATTGAAGTTTGACAAAATGTCGTGAAAGCGTTTTCAAGGAAGGAACACGGAGTGGCTTCTTTTACGAAAGAAGTAGCTTATTGTACCGTGTGTTTCACAGAAAGTAAGGTGAAAGCATTGATCAAATCGTGTTCCTTTAAAGTACCGCCATAGCATTCTGCAGACTCGACTAGGCTGCTCCCATCGGGCAGGGTAGTCGAGCCATCTTGGCATTAACAGAACAAAAGCAAGGCTGCTAAGCGATTATTGCTGGCCTGGCTGCGCTAAAGATGTTGAGCTGTTCGTTCGTATTTGGGCCGTTTGTCAGCGTACAGGTAGACAGACCGAACGAGAAACGAAAGGCACCCACGGCCACCGTACCCATTATTAAGGAGCAGTTTCACCGAGTCGATGTAGGCGTCGTTGGGCCCTTGCCTGCGACAAAGTCTGGGTTTAAATGTCTCTTGACCATAGTGTGCCTGTATCTCCTGACCATAGTGTGGGTGCTGCGCTCGCCGCTCAAGTTAGTTGATGACAATTGGAAAGATAAGGGAAGCGATCCAAAGATGGTAGAATATGTTCTGTGGCGGCTAATCCTTCAATGTCAGGCAACCCTGTCCTACCCCGCTGAGAAGCACGCCTGAAACGCTACAAAGAGTCGCCTTGCTGCACCCGTCGTTGCACGTGTGTTCCGGCTTCTCGGCTCCTTTTCCCAAGCAGTTGGTGCTCTCGTTGATGATGTAGTCGCCTTGCCGTCGTCACGTCGTCTCTTTTATCAGTGGTGAGCTCATCGGTACTTCGTCGGTGATGAGCTCGTCAGTAATTCTTCAGTGACGGCGCTCGGCGTTCCTTAGGCCCACCTGGATAGGCCTAGCGTCGGGATGCGTCGCAACTTCATGCCAATCGAACGTGCCAGTCTGCCGCAGAAGAGGGATCCTCTCCGGGGTGCCCGGTCCTGCCGTGAGAGGCTGCAGCCAGTCCAGGAGCCTCGCTCGAACTTGCCGAGGTCGACGGCCACACCTTCACTCTAAGAACACTTGCACCCTTTGGGGCGCATTTTTGCCACACACCAATAATCGTCATCTGTCTTGCTTGCGTTTCCTATCTTGAAAACTCTGCACTTGCTACTTTCCTGTCGAGAACGCTGTGTCACGCTGATAACGCTCTTGTCGTTCGTGACCGAGAAGTGCCGGGCGCACAGCGTTAAAGAAAGGAAAGCCAGGCAAGTCAGATGACAATTATTGTTCTGTGGCAAAAATACGCCCCAAAGGGTGCAACTGTTTTTAGAGTGTTGGACGGCCAACGTCACGGACTCAGCCAGACCCCCAAGTCTCCCGTCGCCAGAGCGTAGCTGGCGATGCAACCTTCCTGGCCTGGAGCCACGTCGATAATCAACGGGCAGCGCCGTTCATCCCCCGTTCACGCCTCGGCTCACGCGCCTCGAGAGCTGATGCCGTTCCGAACACCGTGCTTCACGTGCTCCTCTTCTTTTTCGCGCCGCAGGCGGCCTCTTACATATGACAAGGACAAAGCTAAGCAGACTGCATTTGCTTCTTTGGAAGCTACACTCGCAGAAAAGCCAGTCCTCGCAAGCCCGAGCCACTGAAAGCCATTTCATTTGCAGTGTGAAGCCCCCGATAAAGGGGCACGCACTAAATATTTTAACGCTCTTACGGGTGTTAGAGGGGTGTTTCCTGTATTTACACCCCCATGCACACCCTTTTAGCACCCATTTCGTTAAAAACACTCTATCATAAGGGTGTATAGCACACATAAAGTGTGGAGTTGCTCAAAGAAGGGTGTTAAATCGACGTCTGAAGGGTGTTGAACACAAGGATGCATGCATAAATCTGGGCATAAGAACCCGTATACGTCCGCGCAATGAGCCATGTGTCTACTATGTATAGCATTTCTTTTCTGAGATACTGATGTTACTGGTATGACGGCCACTCCAAAATGTATTATCCAGAAAAGTACACACATTCACTTAAAATTTCAATAAATATTAGATTTAGTGCTCGTTGTGATACTACAATGAAATTAGACACCTTTAATACAAACTGCAATAGTTGAATGAAAACGCACATGCAACTTGCAAAATTTTACTGAGCTGCCCCCAGTAATTTTGGGGTGCCCTTAACAGCCCAACAAAAGGTGGCGAACCACGGTGAGATGTCTTCTTAAACGATTCGAGGTGTTAAGGTGGTAATTAGACACGCAGGCATCAAAATTAGGCTAATTTACTTGTCAAGCAATGAAGTCAGACGATCCTGGCGACTTACTTGAAGCCCATCATCTAGTTCATAAATGGCGCTTTGAATGCAAATAACTGATGCCGCTTATTACTTCAGTGTAATGAGTTCCGGACTATGGAAATATGGGAAACCGAAATATGTACTGCGGAAGAGCACAAGTGTCACTCCTTTGGCGGACGCGCACGAGTGATGTGAATGTTGCGCCTCACCATGGCACGACCAATATGTGAGCGCCCTTATCGAGCCACGATCTCGCTGAAACTTTATGCTGTGACCTGGCATGGTCGCCTTGATCGGACGGAGCCAGTAATTTGATCGCAACTGTAGAAGCGCGCTTATCGGCTCGTTCACGGTCACGATTTGTGCGCTGCACTCGCAGTGATGCAGCCCAGACATCGTAAAAAAATGGCATCATCTCACCCTACGGGCAACCATGGTGGGATACGAAAGCATCGCGGGGGGTGTGCATCGAGTTTCCGTTTCGTTTACATGGCAACACAACCCAATGAAAGTTAGAGTGAGAGAATGTATTGAGAAGAGAGGAGACGTTTGTACGGGGTTGTTTTCGTTTGATGCGTACGTCGATCGCCGCGTCGTCGGGAACGGTCCTGGGTAGGCATTGCACGAGTTCCTGCACTTCGATCCGAACGTTCACGACTTGCCCCAATACTGACGTTCGTTCTGGACGCTCCCGACCTTGATCAGGTTGATGTCGAACCAAAGCCTGTCGCACACGTTGCAGCTGTGGCCGAAGCTCCGAACGCAACAACCCCGGCTTCCCGAGCCTTCGTCTGTTCCGCGGCGGTGGCGCTGCCGCTGCAACTAGCGCCGACGTTGACGTTCATGGCGTTTCGCACATCCTTGCACTGAGAGAGAATGACGAAAGCGCAGCGAACGCGCGCTTTATACTGCGCCTAAAGTCCCTTGATGTAGGAAAGTACCGCCACTCTTTGTACTTTGCCGCCGGCGCGCGACCTCCTCGCCTCCTCCTCGCCCCTCGCGAGTCCCCTCCGCCACAGACGGCCTTGGGCGCGTTTTCCTGCACGATGATTGGTCTCCCTGCCGTTGCGCTTGGAAACGAGCGGAGCTTGTGTTTTGCTTGAGTTTTGCTTTTTCGTTTGCGCCATTTTGCGCCTCAGCTCGGCTGGCTCGGCGTATAGAGAACGTCGCGCGCTAACATTGCACGCTGTTTCGAGTACTGTCTGCTGGCGCTATGCCGTGCTGCTGCGCATATAACTACAGCAAGAAGCGTGATGATGGCTATGCAGTTTTTACGATACCGCAAGGAAAGCGTGATGGCTTGCGCAAGAAGCAGTGGCTGCACAACATTGGCAGGAAGAACTTAGTTCCGACAAGGAACAGTGTTAATTGCGAGGTAAGGCGCCTTTCTTATTGCTCGTATCAAAGCATCCCCTAATGCTTCATTTTTTTAATTCTTCCGGCCTGCTCATTAGCGCTTTTGCTGCGGCAATTTGTACGTTGCATAAAAATGGGGCTCTCCTCAGAATGCTGAATATTCTGCTGGGACTCCATCACCTCGCACGTCGTCAACTTTTATTCAATCGGAAATGGCATATTTGTACACTAGCATTGTTTCTCATTATGAATATTATATGATACTCTTCTACGTTATCTGTATCTTGTCAAATAACGTTTTTTGCGCGTGCACGAAAATAAAGCATCTTACTGACCATTCTTTTTGTTTTTTGTGTGATAAATGTTTTTCTGATGCCTAATCAAAATCATAATTTTAACTATCCGCCTACTACACAATTTAACGGTATGTTGGTGTGAACTATCCAAATATCTTTTCCAGAGGCGTTTCTTTTGCCTAAAAATATAGAATGCCTTCTCCCATAGGTATACCGATTATTTTTTAAGCTTCATTGACACCGACGCCTAAAGAATAATCTGTAAATATCTTTCCTCAGATTCTGTTATTGTGGGTGATGAGTGGCTGCCGGCACCGTTTCATCGCACTGAAATTGCGCAACCGTCCTATTCAATGCAGAAACCACAGCGCAAAAACTGCTTTGACATTGAGACAAACACACGGACGGACGATGCTCTCGCCAGTAATTCATTATAAGAAGGCACACTGAATATAATGCCTGCGGTGCACATGCGCGCACATACAAGAAAAAACTGCCAAACATAGAGCGATCTGCTCTAGATGCAAAAAGTAAAGCAGCGTATCGTGTGGCAGAAAAAATAACTGGAGTATAGAACTCGCCTCAAAGCTCCTTTTACATCAGTGTGTGTCATTCATACGGCTTTAAGATAAAACCAACCTCCTCATAACGTTGCCTTCAGCATTCTCCATGCTGTTATCACCATTTTTCAAAATATTCTACGCCACTGGGGCGCGCAACTGGCCCAAAATAATGCGCCTCCATCGAATTTTGCGGCCCGTCCGCGGGAGCCCAGGCGCAATAGCGTGCCGTGCGCAGCCGGCAGGCGAGGAGAATTGAGGAGGAAAGCGCGCGCGCGGAGGAGAGTCGCTACTTTCAAGATCAAGGGGCTTTAACTGCGCCGCGACACTTGCGCCGTCTACCGGCGTACCCTTAGAGAGAAAGAGAGAGAGAGTGAGAGAGAGAGTTATATGCAATGATTTGCTGCGCCGCACCTGTGGCGGAGAGGGGGAGAGGAGAGCGCCCACCTGGGTAGGAGAGGAGAATGAGTGAGTGTTGCGCATGCGCAGTATGGGTGCGGACGCCGCAGAACGGACACTGCCCCGAGCATAAGAAGCTCTCGCATCTAAAATTAATGCTCCACACGAAACGTATTCGCAACTCCCAGCTCACCGCTACAGCTAGATACCACAACGAAGTGGCAGCAATCAGGCGGCCACGCCAGTAAGCAAACCTGTGAGAATAAACGGGTAGCGGCAGATAATTTTTTATAGTTGCACTGAGTTCGGCGCGGCGCGATTTACGCGGCTGCGCCCTCCCAAATGAAAAGCGACCGGAACTGACGCTACGGCGCAGTACCGTTACCTAGACAACCCGGCGCACGGCCAGGCGGGAAGGCGGAAGCTGCTTCGTCACCTCATTGGCTCCTGCTTCAAAAGATGCATTTTGGGTTTTTTGTCCATGTCTTTATTCTTTGTTTTTTGTCTTTGTTCGCGTCTCGCGCTCTGGGAAATAATTTTAAACCTGATTGGTTTTATGTGCGGTCTAATCAGCGACGTGGCCCGTGAGTTGTGTAATAATCGTGCCCCACCTCAATGCAAAGCCTTGGCACGCGCTGGAAGATGGATCCATGGAGGCAGATACGAGCAGTTGCAACGTGCCCGGTGTCGGCGTCGGTAGTACTGTCAGTATGGAATGTTTCAGGCAAGTTCCCGTTCATTTGGTGTTTTTTTATTTGATTACGTGTTATTGTTGGCTGTAGAAGTATCTCACTGTGATCCCATAGCATAATTCACTAATGTAAGCGCAAAAGCAGTTGCACGCAGTACTACGGCAAGATGGCTACCTCGATCGCCCCCGTGTGACTAACGTTTCTGTGGCCACGTCGAGCGCGGTGCACCGGCATAATCCCGCTTTGTTTCTAAGTGCTTGAACTGTCAGAAATATGGTGCTCTTGCGACTTCAGCCCGGCTTATAACACGGTCGTTCGGTTTGTATCGCGTAGAAAAAGAAGTGACGGACTGGCTTCGCCTTTCGAAAGTACCGGTGCAATATTGGCTCTCCCTGGTGCTCTCGCGTACTGCTGCTGCTTGCCGGACTCCTTCCGTCGGCGTATTTTGGGCTATCTTTCTCTCTCTCTCTCTCTCTCTGTGTGTGTGTGTGTGTGTGTGTGTGTGTGTGTGCGTGCGTGCGTGCGTGCGTGCGTGCGTGTGTGTGTGTGTGTGTGTGTGTGTGTGCGTGCGTGCGTGCGTGCGTGCGTGCGTCGTGTGTGAGCGCTCTTACGAGTTTTGTAAGCGCTTTACGTGTGCGTGCATGCGTCCGTGCGTGTTTTGTATGTGTGTGCGCGTGCGCGCGTTACTCTGTTGCGAGCGTTTCGCATGTTCGCGCGTGCTTGAATGCGGGTCTCTATGTGCTTGCGCGTGCGTGCGTTTGTGCGTGTTTTGTGAGTGCTTCCTATGTGCGTGCGTGTTTTGTGAGTGCGTTGCGTGTGTGCGTGCGTGCGCGCGCCGGCGCGTACGTGTTTTGCGAGCAGCTTTGCGTGTGCGCGCGTGCTTGTATGCGGTGGTGGTGAATTCTTTATTTCGCCCAAAAAGAGGGGACCAGTCCAAGGACCGGTTGCGCTGGCTTAGAGGAGGTCGGCGGGGATCCCTTGGGATTCCGCGGCCTCCACCGCACGCTGGATAAGCCGGCGTTGGTCTGCTGGCTCGGAGCTACGCAGGAGGGACTCCCACGACTCTGGGGTGTTTGTTTTGTCTGTGTTGTAATGCGTACAAGTCCACGCCATGTGTATGAGAGTGGCGGGAGCTGAGCAGTGTTTGCATCGAGGCGTTATTTGTTCCGGAAAGATTTTACTGTATAAGAGGGGGTGTGGGAAGTTGCCTGTTTGTAGTTTGCGCCATTGGACGGCCTCGCGCCTTGGTAGGTCAAGGTGTGCGGGATATATGCAGCTTCCGAGTCGGTAGTACTGGAGGATGTCCGTGTAAGTGGTGAGTAGAGAATCGTGCGAGATAGTGGTGTCAGAGGAATCGGGGCGGTGGATCCTACACTCGGCTCGGCAGCTAAGATCTCGAGCAAGTGTATGCACCTGGACGTTTCCCCTGAGCGATTCATGGGCTGGATCCCACAGGAGTAAGCGGGATGTGGAGGAGGGGGGAGTAGAATGCAGAATATGTGATGCCAGGCGAGAGATACGGCCGGCATCGTAGTTGCGGATCGCCTGTTGAGAATCACTTATGACGACTTTGGTAATAGGATCAGCTAGCGCAAGCGCAATGGCAACCTCCTCTTCTGCGGTGACTGTTTCTGCGTTGCGAATGCTGCAGGCTGTGTACCAGCTGCGGTGCGGGGCGAGGGCTGCCGCCACCATCGCTGGTTTCGAGGGGTGGTAAGAGACGTGCGTATACGTGACACCTGGACGTCGGCTGAATCGTTTCTCGAATTGTCGTGCACGATCGGCCCGTCTCTCGGCGTGGTGTTCGGGATGCATCCGTTTGGGAATGGGAGGGATTAGGAAATTTTGACGATATTCCGGTGTAAGGCCAATATAATTGGGTGCCGCCCTCGTTGGCGAGATCCCAACTTGCTGCAGTACCGCGCGGCCAGCGTGTCTGAGTGACAACCGCTCGTATTGGGCGGTGAGGGTAGCTTCGATCAGTTCGCTCACGGTGTTGGAGATGCCGAGAGCCATAAGCTTGTGAGTAGCTGTTGACATGGGAAAACCCAGGGCCGTCTTGTATGCTTTTCGAAGCGACGCCTCTAGTCGCTCGCTTTCGGTGCGGGTGAGACGTAAGTAAGGTGCGGAGTAGGTGACGCGGGAGCAGATGAAGGCTTGGACGAGGCGCAGGAGGTTGCACTCTCGCATACATCCGTGCTTGTTGGAGACTCGCTTGAGAAGACGTATGATCTGTAGCACCGACTGGTCGATGCGTTGGAGCGATATATTGTTGCTGCCGTTTGCCTGTAGTTGTAGGCCCAGAATCCTGATGTGATCTGTAGGAGGGATGGGGTTTCCTTGCACCTGGAGGTTGATCTCTGGAAGTATTTTTGGTGGGCGTAGTCCTGGGACTCGATGATTATATACACTGACTTAGTCGCCTAGCAGCTGAGGCCAACTGTATCAAGATAGCCTCCGACCCGATGGATGGCAGCCTGGAGAGTCTCTTCGATCTCGCCGTCACTGCCGTGTGTGATCCAAAGAGTAAGATCGTCACCATAAACGCTGTGGTGTAGGTGGGGAATGTCAGCCAGAAGCTTGGGCAGGCCTATCAGTGCAACGTTGAAATGCAGCGGCGAGAACACTGAGCCTTGCGGCGTGCCGCGGTTGCCAGGAGAGATGATGGAGGGATGTCCCGTGCCGACGCTGAGTTGTATCTTGCGGTCGGTCAGGAAGTCTCGGACGTATGCATACGTGCGATGTCCGACGCCGAGAGTCTGGAGTTGTTGAAGAATCGCTTCATGGAGGATATTGTCGAAGGCCTTGGCATTATCGAGGCCGACGATGACTTTCGTGTGTAGTGTGCGACGCATGAATACGTGGTGATGGAGAAGAAGCATTATGTCGGGGGCTGCTAAGTGAGGACGGAAACCGAACATCGTGTCTGGTAGGAGGTGGTTGTCTTCGAGGTAGCGAAGAAGTCTGGACTGGATAACGTGTTCCATTAACTTCCCAACGCAGGACGTGATAGAGATGGGACGGAGGTTGGCCAAGGTGGGTGGTTTTCCCGGCTTGGGGATGAAGACTAGCTTGGCGCACTTCCATTCCTGCGGGATGGTACCGCTCGCCCAACACTTTTGAAGGTAGTCGGTGAGGGCGTGAATAAAGGCGTCATCTAGATTCCTAAGCATCGTGCTAGAAATGCTGTCGGGGCCGGCGGCAGAATTGGTCTTGAGGCGATTGAGTTCTGCACGGACCTCCGCTAAAGAGATCGGGGCGTCTAGGCCAGGGTTGGCCGAGCACTGATGGGGGGGGGGGGGGAGGGTGGTTGCCGGTTCGGGGCGGATGTAGGTGTTAATGAGCTCTTGTTGGAGCTCATCTGGTGTCCCAGGATACTGGTGGAAGATTCGCTTAAGCTGTTGGCGTGCTCAGAGATCGCCTCCGGCCGGGTCCATTAGATGTCGGTGCAGGTTCCACGTGTTACGAGCGTTCGGAGTCTTGTTCATCTGGTCACAAATGTTGTGCCAGCTCTGGCGGGTGAGTTCTATTGAATAGTTCTCAATGTTCGTGTGGGCGCGCGCCAGCCGACGACGGATATCGCGGTCCCATTTTCGAGTGGCGAGAAGAGCTTTGAGCGACTTCTTGCGCTCCCAGAGATGGGCGTAGTAACGGTCGCAGTGTGTGACTGTGTCTTCAACCTCGACGGTTTGCGTGGCGTCAGTCACTTGTTTGACGATTTCGGCTGTCCATGCTTTGATGTCGGTAATGACGGGAGGTGTGGCCTGCTCTTTCCTGTGCGTGCGAAAGGAGTCCCAGTCAATCACCTGAGTCGGCCGCATACGTTGCCTCGTGGGCTTTGTATCACGGTCTCGAGAATGAAGTGATCGCTTCCAAAATTTTCGTGAGTGTGACACCAAGTAGCTTTGACTCCGGAGCTCGTAAAGGCGAGATCCGGCGTTGTATCTCGGTGTAGGCCCGAACCGAGTCTAGTGGGGTAGGAGACGTATGTGATGAGGGTGAGCTGGTGCGTATGCCAGTCATTCCAGAGGCGTCTACCTTTGGTCGAGTCGTAGTGGTAGCCCCAAGCGCGGTGATGCGCGTTGAAGTCGCCGATGATGAGGAGAGGCCGCTCTTGCGCTAGCTGCTGGGCTTTGAGGAAAAGGGGCCCGAAAACGTCTTTATGGGCCCGGGCAGGGCTGTAAACATTAAGCACAAACAGACTAGTGCGACGTTTGCGCGAGGGTCGAGGTAATATTTCTTACGTGTTCGGGAAAAGTAGGATCCAAATTGTGTTGGAGGACAGTCAGATTACGTTTGACGAGAGTGGCTACTTGAGGCTTTACTCGTTCCGATAGGTATGTACTGAAACCGGCAAGTTGGGTGTTCTTGCCACCTTCTTGAAGGGCTATCAATTCGGGGCGATCACTCGCGGTGAGGAACTGTTGGAGGACCGGACGCTTACGTGCGAACCCGCGACAGTTCCACTGCCAGACGGTGGTGTTACCCGAGCTGACCGCCACGACTGACCTGGGAAACTTCTGGGGTTGGAGGGAGTGGCGGCGCCGAGGCCGCGAGTTCAGCGACCGCTACGGGTTTTCCCTGGGCTTCTATAGTTTTACTCAGGGTCTCAATTTGTTGGGCGATCAGTGAGCCGATTGTGTGGAGTCATCGTTCGATGTGTGCTTCTAGAGCTCTGATGTGAGTTTGACTGAGTTCGTATTTTTGCTCGAGTCTGTCGAGACGTTCCTGCCAATCCTCCGCCGGGGGGTCGTTGTCGGCCGGGGCTTTGCGTTTGTGTGTGGGTCTGCTGGAGGGTGTGATCTCCATAGGTACCGCCGTAGGTGGGACCTGCGGAGCGGGCGGAGACGGGGTGCGTGAAGCGGTTCGCTTTTCGAGAGCGTCTACTCGGAGTATGAGTTGTTGGATGACTGCTGTAAGTTCTACAATCGCTTTGTGTGTGTCTGGAGTACAGGTACAGTCCCTTCCTGCGTACTCACCGGTAGTTGATGTTCTTGTTGGATGGGCAGATATGGCGGTGGCCCAGGTAGCTGCCGCGGAGGAGAAGACGCTCGGGGCTGCTTGATGACTGCAGGTGGCCCGTGTCGGCTCCGGGAGGGAGTCCGAGACCGCCCCCGGTGAGTGGTAGACTCGAGCGATGGAAAGGAGCTCGAGCGGTCCCGGGGCTGCCGCTGCCGGCTGCGGAGCGATGGTGGTCCCATAGGCTGGTGTGCTGAAGCGTGACCTGCTTTGCAGGCTCTTGGGCCTTGAGTATGTTCGCCTCGGCTTGTCGGTAATTGTCCCACTGCCGGCGTTTGACCGTGTAGGGGATCCTGTAGATTTCCTTACAGCGACTATCGCCCGTGAAATGTTCCTCCCCACACAGGCGACAGGTTGGTTTGCACGTGTGGTCGTTTGGTGGATTTGATAGCCCGCAGCCTCTGCATTTGGTCGTTGGGCTAGCGGAGACATCGGCTCGATGACCGAGCTCGCCACAGTGATAACACACTTCGTAATGTTTCTTGAATAAGTTACATCTGTGTCGACTGTTGCAAAAGTAGACCCAGGTCGGCACTTGGGGCTGAGCGAACGTGATGAGTACTGCAGTGGTGTTCCCTAGCCGCCGAAAGTCCACTATGGCTGGGTTGCGGTTATCTTGCAATTCTGCTTGAATTGTATCTCGGTCCAGTCGAAGATCGACGCCGCGAATTACACCGCGGCCCGAGCTATCGTCTGGAGCACAGTAGACGGAGACCTCATACTCCTTGTTGTCGATGGTGACCGTTTTGAGTCGTAGGACCTGTTCAGCTCTTTGGACGTCTGAGGTGCAGTACGCGAAGGTGTTATGAATCAGGTTAGCTTGTATTAGGTCTTGGTGACGCACGGCGTCCCTGGTGAAGCGAGCAGCCATACAGATCGCTTCCAGTAGTTGGTAGGTCGAGATCTTGGAGAGTAGCTGTCCACCGCGTGGGCGCACTATCAGCTTGAGGGCGTTGCTGGGTAAGCGAGGCTGGTTCGAAGCTACAGATTTCTTGGCTAGTAAGCGTCCTCGCTGCCGAGGCGTTGGTTCAGCTGCCTTCTTCCTCGCAGGTTGTTTTGGGGCGGTTGATCCGGTCCCGCTTTGTCTCCGGGGAAATCGGGTACGGCTGGCCCTGGTGTTGTACGCGCTACCCGTAGCTTGTTAACTTTAGTCAACCAATCACTGGCTGATAATTCCTCCCGAGAAATTGGGATGCCCTCTACTGCGATCTTCTTGGTGAACTTCGGCGTGCGGACTCGGTCGACGACGCGGCGCAGCTGGAGAACGCACAGCTGCGTCGCGGAGCTCCGTACTCTTCGGCGCGACGCGGTAGGCCTAGCGAAGCATCCGGCGTCGTCGCAGGAGAATGTGGGCCTTAAAAAGGTCACTGGTCGTCGTACGTACTTCTGGTTGGTGGACCCTAGAATCCTCTCGTCGTTAGGAAGCCGGCGACATCGATGAACGTACGGTAGGATCTCACTGTCCAGGTTGAACCCAAGAAATCGGCGCAGCCCATCAGAATTGCGTCCGTCGATCCATAGCCTCCTATATTTTTTCATGCCCGCCGAGTGGCGAGCAGAGCAAGGCGCTCCGCCCGTACCTTCTAGTTCATGCGCTCGCCACCACGCCGCGCTGCCGCCCCATACCCAACCAACCCCAACCTAGACAACCTGAACCAACCTGGGGGGGGGGGGGCTTTGTGCATATGTGTGAGTTGCGAGAGGAATATCTGGGCACTTTGCCTCTGTACTACGGAGGAGGACGCACTGTGCTCTGTTAGTGCCTAGCGGAGCTGCCCTCCGGAATAAGCCCTATCTCCGCTCTCGTATTTTATTGTACTGTGCAGCATGTGTGCGTCTCAATGTAAATTAAGTAACGTTCGAATGACATTACTGATATTTCCATTCAGTAAAAAGATAAGTATTTCGTGGCGTAGCAGTAACGTGACGGCACTCCTGACTGTCGATGACGAAGGCATAGATGACGATTTCGTGGAGCTGCTGAGGGAGATATATGGAGACAACCAAGTACAAGTGGCATGGGAAGGCCGAAAAGGAAATGAAATGGTGGGAATTCACCAAGGATTGAAGCAAGGATGCCCTCTGTCACCATTGTTGTTCACGCTTTACGTCAAGGGCATAGAAAGACGACTGGAAAACAGCGAATTAGGTTTTGATTTATCCTACATGAGTAATGGACAAATGGTGCAACAGAAGGTCCCTGGACTGATGTACGCAGACGACATTGTGCTACTAGCGGACAATAAAAAAGATTTACAGATACTTGCGAATATCTGTGGGGACGCAGCGACAAATCTAGGCCTTCAGTTTAGCACAGAGAAATCAGGGATTATGATCTTTAATGAACACACGAGTAACTTCGTGGTGTCAATTCAACAGCAAGTAATACCCATAGTGAAGCAATATAAGTACCTCGGCGTACACATAAACGAAGGAAAGAATTACTCAAGCAACCACCAAGATAATCTGAAAATAAAGGGGAAGCGGAATGCAGCAATATTGAAACACAGAGCACTGTGGGGCCACAATAAGTATGAGGTGGTGCGTGGTGCGTGGAATCTGGAAAGGAGTAATGGTGCCAGCGCTAACATTCGCAAATGCAATTATATGCTTAAAATCGGATATATTGGCGGGTTTGGAAGTTAGCCAAAGATCAGTAGGCCGGTTGGCTTTGGGAGCACACGGTAATACGACAAATGCGGCAGTGCATGGTGACATGGGTTGGGCCTCTTTTGAAGTCAGAGAAGCACAAAGCAAAATTAGTTTTGAAGAAAGGCTCAGGAACATGGATGAAAATAAATGGGCGGCTAAAGTGCACAAGTATCTCTACATGAAAAGCGTGGACACAGAATGGAGGAAGAGGTCAAGGAAGTTGGCAACCAAGTACAGGATAATTGAAACTGTAAATAGACAACCAGGGGTCATCAGAAAGAAAGTGAGAGAAATAGAGACCGTGAATTGGATGCAAAGAATGGAAACGAAAAGGACAACGGAGATTTACAAGAATGAGAAGAAAGAAATTGGAAGGGAAAATCTGTACGATAACACAAAGGGCAGTGCCTTGCTATTTGAGGCTCGAGCCGGTTGCCTAAGGACGAAAACATATTGGAACAAATATTCGGAACTAGATGAGACATGTGTATGCTGCAGTAAAGATCCAGAGACCACTCAACACATCCTAATGGAATGCGACGGGATCCACCCAGCGAGAACCGTAGGTAACGTGCAACTCCCAGAAGCGCTTGGGTTTAAAGTGGAAGGAAACATAAACAGATCAGCTGTAGAGATCAGCAAGAGACGATTAGAGAACTGGTGGAAAAAAAAGCAGGGAAAGGATGGATACGACCTGATCTCTTAAAATCATAGGCAGCGGTACAAGGTAAATTTTTGAAAAAAAAATAATGAGAGGTATACAAAAATGCTAGATAAAGAACATGTATAGTATGTATCCCCACAGTACATTGAAAGCAAGCAACACGAGACATACTGTGAAAACTGGACCTTTCACTTAGGCCCCCAGCTGTGAGATCAAGCTCACAGTTTCAAGGTCTTTCGTGACAGTGGCTTTATTGCGAACACTTTGGCGACGTCTTGTTTGTCTGTCGCTTTCAGAGCGAAATTGGTGAATATTGGGCGAAAGAACTTTGTAAGCAACAATTTGAGCAAATTCTCTTGGTGCCCTGGCTTCGAACACATCAAAGCTTTGTGCTCGCGGAGGATTTCGGTAGCATTCTTCACAGCCTCCTTTAGAGGGTGATGCATACGCCTTCTTCTTGCTAGAAGAACTTCGACGAACTTCTGTAGTGCGTAGAGAACATCTAGAAGTTGTGCGGACGGGTAAAGAAGTCCACCGCGGTCTTGGTGTTTATTGAGCGAGTCCGATGGTGTCGATGCGTTTGGCTTTGTTAAGAGCGCGAAGCACTCCACACATTCGAAGTATTCTTGTACGGCTCTTGCGAGGTAGCCACCAACCATAGCCAATGCGGCCACATCTGAAGTGGGAAGTAGAGGCTTATCTCGGTTTTGTCGCTCATTCATCTGCAGGGAATTCCTCGCTGGTTTGCTCCCTTGAGTTTTTCTGTTGCGGCAGCGTTGACAAGCAATCACTCTCTTCTGCTGCCATTACGTTGCTTGTACTCGACGCCGATGCGATACCGGTCTTGAGGTTTTTCTCAATGCCTGTGAGCACGGCGTGGACGTCCGTTGGTGATTTGATCCTGCTGATTTCCTGAGCCAGCCAAAGAACGTTTCGATTGGGTCCGATGACATTTTCCTCGTCAAAACGAAGTGAAAAGACATCTCTTCAAGAAGATGTCTAATGCACTCAACGTTCGAATGAGTTGTGATCACAAGACCCTCATAAGTCTCTTTGGTTAGAAAGTTCTTTGCCAGGCACTGACTTTTGAGATCGGCCAGGTAGTCGAAGAAGCTTGTCTCCAGCCAGATTAGTCGTTCATCGCCTGCAGATTCAAACTGCTTGCAGTCAGCATTCTTCTGATGTATGTGCTGGGTACAATTACTCACGTCCATGAGCACGAACCAGCGGTGCACGGTGTCCATAAATTGCACCGTCTGTCCGACACCCGCGAAGCTTGCGTCGCACATGTGGCCCGCCTGCTCTTGCAAGAGCTTCATAGCAGCTGTCACGGGAGGAGAAAAAGCTTGCACGGCTCTCTGCACGTTCATTTTTTCCATATTCGTAGGGAATACGTGCTTTCTCGTCAAAAATCGTACTGGCTTTACAAGGCTGCCTTGCTGCATTCTGTAGAGGCTCTTCATGTGGTTCGCTGATATTTTGCCGCCTTTTCCGATGTCACGGGAAAAAAACTGTGATCTCACGTTTTTGATGAGGTGGCACTGATCGAATGCAAGAAAGAGCTTTCGATTCGGTTTGCCAGGGTGGTCAATGCAATGCTTGAGGCTTCCGTTGCACAGAAGTTGCATAGCCAAGACATTGATCTTGTGGTTGTCTGTGACAATGCGCACGACGAAAAATCCTATTTCTTCAACTTCCTTCAGAACGTGTCTCATGAGCATGTGCAGCTCACGGCCAGTGCAGTTTCTCGCGAAAAAGTACGCCACGGGTATTTTGAACGAAACTGAAAAGCCGTTAAGGACGAAACACAAGAGTGAGTTGGCCAGCACAGGCTCATTTGTTGTTTCTTTGGGGAAGTTACACCATAGTCCACTTCGCCGATGAAGGCATCTCTTTGCTTGTGATACAGTAGCCGTTTTTTGACGCGCATTTCGTCTACAATTAAAGAGCATGCCCTCGCATGCAACGAGGAATGAGAAGCGAGTTCTGCAGACAGCCTTTGCTTCACGAGTTCGGTCATGCCAACTTCTCCACGTGATGAGCCCATAAGCGCTCGATGGTACTTCGACAGGGAAGCCGAAGAATACCTGTGCTCCTTACGTGTTCGTATGCACGAGTCGAGAGGTTACGCAAAACCACAGCATGGCGCACTGTCTACTTCAGACCACGTTAGTTTCTTCTTCGCAAAATTCTGAACTTGTTCCACTAATATTGAAGCAGCCAGGTTTTTCTCTTTAGCTTTCTCCACAACTTGCAGGAATGCAGACACATAGCATTCTTCCTTGAGCTTTTGCAGTTCCTGTTTGTACTTGTCGATGGTGTTCTTGAGTCGCTCAATTCGCGCGTTCAAGTCTCGCTCCTTACGTCTCCACTTTCGTTTGTCCATTGCCGAAACCGAGAATAATGACGACACCGGCACAGCTCTGTCCACCTGCACGGTCGTAGTGATGCAGCGCTCGCTTGCGCCGTTTTCCAGAGGTAGCAGCAGTTCGGTTGCGGAGCAATCCATCAGTGATAACTCTTGAGAGGCGACGTCGACGGACGGCAAGTCATTGAGAGGAAGCGAAGGAGACTCCAGTTGGCTCTCAACTGCTCTTCGTTTCGGCGGTGGTGTGTTCACTGGCGCAGCTGCCTCATGTTTTCTCACAGACGCGTCGCTTCTCTCTCTATTCGGAGGCTGCAGGTACGCAGGATACTCTTCGAAAATGCTGGGAACAGCGTCTTTCTTGAGTTTGCGAATTTTGCAGCCCTCCTTGAAGTCGGAGGAACTGAAGTGTCGGCTGCATACAGTCGAGTAACACGACGTCGTATTCGGTGTCCAGTCGTCCCGAGAAATGACCTTTAGCCATTTCGCTCGCAGTTCCGGATCGCTTGGTATCTCGTGGAACGATATGCCCGGCGTCCGTTGTTTGCTCGAAGACTTGCAGCGTGGTACGCAGCAGTACGGCATCTTGTCGGGCGCAGGGCACCCCAACTGATTCCACACTGCGGATAGAAAACCAAATCGGTATGTCGAAAGTAATGCAGCATGAAATATTGTCACGTAAGTGACGGTGAGCTGCGTGGCACACAGGTAGACAAAAAAATGTCACAGTTTCCCCTAAGGGCGAAGCAATGAATGCGATAGCAACACAGCGATGTCATACGAAGTAAGGTGAGCGGCTTTGGTAGCAATATGAATTGTAGTAAACATGAGCTGATTAAGTAAGCAGGTGTGCTGCGGCGTAAGTAGACCGACATGAAGAGAGACTCGATGACCACGAGAAGGCGCGTGTGAAACGGTGGTGTTGATGAAAAGCGCTTCCCGTGGGCAGCGCGTGCGAAGGGACACACCTGTAGCGCTGCACTGCCGATCCGGGCAGCATTGCATGTGTAGCGTGCGTTGGAAAATGCGGCCCGACTATTACTAACTGAATGAACAAGCGTGGTGTGAGCGCGCACAAACAAACGTGAATAGATCACACTGAATGACTGCAGACAACGACTGTCAAAACGCTGGCAGCAAGCGCATATATACGCCGCAGCGGCGAAGGTACGTGCGGTCTATCGCTTCAACGGAAACTGAGCGGCGAATGCACGGCGCAGAAAGGTCAGAGCCGTGGGGAGATAAGAGACCGTGCGGGCGAGACGAGCGTGGTTGTTGGCAGAGGAGAAGTGCGCCCCCCCCCCCCCCCGCTCCCTCCGGCGCTGGCTTCCGGCTTCCTTGCTTGCGCGTGGGAGTTTGAGTGCGTTCGCTCTCCGTGATAGCGCGCGTCCCCGCACGCTTCCGCTTGGGCATACGGCGCGCGGCGAAGATTTTATCTATAGGGAACCTCACGGCGACGGCGACGACGACGGCGACGCCGACGGCAGAAATCCGGTTGAAGTGTCCATATAATTGCTATCGCAATAAAAAGTTGCAGTGGCTTAGCTCGGCTATGCCAGGATATACGTAGCGTTAGCAAAGGTTCAGCTGATTATTCTTAGCTTTCCTGGTTGTCACCTACGCTCAACCGCTAATTGCCAGGCAACTACTTCGGGATCCGGTGAGTCAAGCTTCTGCGTTCTTCTGCGCTGTTGAGCAGCATTTGCGCTCTCCTTCTCCATGGCTATACCACACTGGCAAACGCCAGTCTGAAGCGCAGCGGCTCCAGCGCAGTGTCAGACGGCGACTGCACAGCGAGCGCGCGCCGGCGCCAGTGCGTCTACCAAGGCTACGACGTCACTCCTCTGAAATGCGCAGACCGGCGGCGGTGAGTCGCGCGCGGCGGCGGCGGAGTGCGCGAGAGGTGCCGGCTCCGGTGCGCAAGCCGTGTGACATCACTGGTCCTTGCGCATGCGCAGCACGGCTCTTGATGTGCCGCGCGAAACGGGCTTGGCTAGGCCAGTGTAGCTAACGCTACAAAAAGTAACACTGCGTCGACGATGAACTTAACATAGAATTTATTGGGCGAACTTGTGCCCTTAAAGCAAGCGAACTCGGCAACAGCGAAAACAGCAAGCGCGCCTACGGCGTTCGTCGGACTCTGGCAGCACGAGCGGTGGACCCGTATATATACCATCTCGCGTCCAAGATCGAAACGCGTCAAGCGACGCCGCTCGCGTCGGCAGGAACGCGAGGCGGAGCTCGCGTTCCTGCCATATGGGGTGCGAGCGCCTCTTGCGGAGAACGCAGGCGTAAATCGAGGAGGAAGGGGGAGGACAGCGGACGGCCTCCGCCGCTCCACTGCGCGGGCATTAAAAAAAAGTTGTCGCAGTTTCACCTGAAAGGTGAAGCATCAATTGCGATAGCAAATTTGTAGAGAGATATACGGAGTAATGATATTAGCTTTATCAGCTGTATAAACTTGGACATGCAGCAGCACCGGCAACGCGCCGAACTGTTGTCGACGCCGTCGGCATTTTGCCCGCGTTCGCTCAAAATGCGTGCGGCGTTGGTGACTGTTGCCGGAGCCTCTGATATAAATAGGCACTTGGTGCCGCAGCTAAACGTCGCCTCCCTTCCCTCCCCCTTCCCCCCCCTCCCCCACGGCCTCTCGCGCATCGGAAGAAGGCGCGTTTGCTCTACATATATGGTGATTGTAAAGGAGGAAAGAGACGCCTACTTCTGCAGCCCTTTAGGAAGCACGGCGCAGAACGCGCGTTTGTTCTCCGCCGTGCGTTCACTCCCCGTGAAAGAGCGCGTCCCTCGCGCCCTTTCACTCGCACATACAGCGTTCGGCGGCGCGCGGCCACGATTTCATCTCCATTGACGTCATACGGAACCTCACGGCGACGGCGACGGCGACGGCGACGGCGACGGCGACGGCGACGCCGACGGCAGAAATCTGCTTTTGAGTGTCCATATAATTGCTATCGCAATAAAAATATAGGAGGCTATGGTCGATCGCGTTGCGGGGCGCGTCCTCCTGCTTGTATGCGGGTCTCTGCGCGCGCGTGCGTGCGTCCGTGCGTGTTTTGTGAGCGCTTTGTAGGTGCGTTTTGTGTGTGTGTGTGTGTGTGTGTGTGTGTGTGTGTGTGTGTGTGTGTGTGTGTGTGTGTGTGTGTGTGTGTGTGTGTGTGTGTGTGTGTGTGTGTGTGGTAAGAAAGTAGTATTCCAACTTGGAAGAAGCCAACGGAAGCCACGAAGAAGCGAATGCGCGAGCTCGTGACGAACGTGCATGGGAGCTCGGGGCCTTCGGAACGAAAACGGCTGAGCTAGCGCTGCCAGGCTAGCCTGGGCGCGTACAGGTTCGACTTGAGGCACAACACGGACCGAGCCGGTGCTACCAGGCCAGCCGGGACGAGACTGGCCTGTCCTACGGTGAACTTGTGTTCCGGCCATAGCTGAGATGCGGACCAGGCAGAATGGGTCGGTGCTGTTCCTGCGGTGAACGAGCGTTCGAGCCCAGCGGTTCTAGATGGCCTTGGTCGAGAGTGCGAAGTTCGGGCGAGTCACGTGAGAGGGTCCGGCACAACCGTCAGCTGGGGTCGTGGCCATGGTGCCGCGTTACTGACCGCGTGGGCCTGCCGTGCTGTCACGCGAGTAGTTCATCATCTGCACGTTTGCTGGCCGCTTGTACGATTCCGTCGTACAAACAGCGCTTCAATTCTACAAGCGCCGACGCCTCCGACATCAAGTACTGTGAGTGACCTTACGAAGATACTCGGACTCATCGTATCGTCAGTGAGACACGCGCTGTGAAAACTCGCGTGAGTCGTGGACTGCGTGGACAGTATAGAAATAGTACAGTATCTTGTAGCTCTTCGTAAGTGTAATTGTTGCCGTCTGTCGGTCGATAAATGTTTGTCCTGTCTATGGCTTTGCTTCCTTTATCTGAGTCCCTGGGCCCACGAACCACCACAGTGTGTGTGTGTGTGTGTGTGTGTGTGTGTGTGTGCGTGCCTGTATTGCATAAGGTCGGTAGTTTTACAAGCAATAAACCTCTTCGAAATTGGTGCAGTGGCTGTCAGCGCCGTGACAATCAAGTTTGGTGTCGAGCCACCCTGGAAGACTATATTATATGGAGGCGCCAGCGCACCAATAGCAAAGCGTCCCCAGGCAGCACGTTACATGGGGCCAACTAGGGCTGATGATGGTTTTCAGCCAACACTGGTTGGGCCGCGAAGGCCCGGCGTTGCCTCCGTAATGCCAGTACTGGCAAAGCCACTGTAACAGACATCCATCGCTGGCCCTCCCTGCCTTGCCGGTGAATGCCCATTAATGGCTAGGCCGGGCGACGCAACTGGCTATCCCGGGCTTGCTTTGCCGTTAGAATGCTGTCATTGGCTGTACATCTCTAAACATTGGTTAATAACGTCCGTTCAAAGCTATAGGCATAGCCACATTGTTTAGCAGTTTTGATAGACCCATGAATATCGGCCCGTCAAACAGAACGGCATTTCAATATTATTTTTCACGCAGCATTCGCTGGCTATTCGCGATTATATATGTTCACAGCACGCAATATTTATTTGAATTTTTCACCGCTAACGCCAACTGCAAAAGATCACTCTGGTAATTTTTTTTTGTTTCCTAGTAAGTTATTATGCATGTTCTGCATTTTTTTCGTTTTATTACAAAGGCTGTTAACTTTCGCCTAATTGTATTTATTTATTCATTATGTTGAACCACTCGATGGGAGATTGTTTACAAGTGGCACAAGGGCACTCCATTAGAACGCAGCAATGCGCACTTGCCGTGTGCACCCTCGACAGGCGCAATAACCAATTCAAGGGGGAGTATAATTAAAAAGCATTTGCGCTTACATGTGCGTCGTTTAAATAGTGTTGCGGGTAGTGAATTTCAAAATACTGCATAACTTTATGGTGCAATGATCTGTACCTCTTGCTAGTAATGCCATTGCCTAGCTGTACTTCTGTAGCGGCTGTAAATTTTATTGCTAGTACAATACAAGTCATTTTGGATGACTGCTCCCAATATTATTTTTCTACATAAAGAGCATATCGAACCGTGTAGTAGTGTCTCCCGCGGCCCACTTCATTATAATCTTAGGTGCCTTCCCGCAATGCTCTGTCATGCGTGTTTTTTTTTTTTTTTTTTTGATGCCAGATGATTTTTTCTGACCAACGGGCACAGCAGGCGTAAATTCCTCCCCTTAGAAAGAATCTTGGAAAAAAAAGAAGTGGTGCCATGTTGAAGAAGTTTCTGCTGGGCTATTGGTGCATATTTCTAAAAAAACAAAACAAAAAAACTGCAAATAGAAGGGACAAGAATGTGAGATAAGCCCAACGCTAACTTACAATGAAAGGCTTATGTTGCACGCCGCCAAATATATCTACACTGAAGAGAAGGGGGAAGGCGGAGAACAGAGACAACGCCACAACAGATAGACGTGGGTGGGAGGGGGGGGGGGGAGTGAAGAGAAAAGGTTGTGTCGGACGACCAAGACGACTATACACAAGGCGCTCTCCCTTGGAAGGGAGCAGAAAATAAAGACAAAATAAAAAAAAGAACAGGAATGTTCGTGGCCCGCCGCGCCATTCCGAACCTTGACGGATGGCTGAAAGAGTTGATGTTAACGACCTACTACTGAGAACGAAGAGCGAGGCTAAGATTAAGGAGAATACAGGAAAATAGAATGGGGAAAGAAAGAAAACGAACGCTACTGGATAAAAATGTAAGCTAGTGAATAAATTAATTTCTGATTAAAAAGTGAAACAAACATAAAGAAAAAAAACTACTAAGGTATATATAATTTTTTTTTTCAAGTTGGTGAACTCTTTTTGTGAGAACAACACAGATTCCGCCTTTTTCCCTTCTCTACCCTGATAAATCCACTTACTTGAATGTTATTGTGAAATAAATGTTTCATCAACAGCATAAATACATGAATCAGAAATCTGGATATTGTGTTTCACGCTTAAACTAATTACGATCGTGAAACGTATACCTTGGGTTAGCCCACATTTCCTTGAAGTAAGCAGCTGCTTAAGGAGGCGGCGGCGGGCGAAATGCTGCCGCCACTTTTTGACCGCACAAGAACGTTTTGTTTACAAATGTAAAAACGCCTGTGCCTCATGCATTGGGGGTACGTTGATACGTTGAAAACCCCTAGTGGTCACAATCAATCCAGAGTCACCCGATATCGCGTGCCGCTTAAACAAATTATTTTGACACGTAACACTCCCGAATTTCAAGAAGACAACTGCTTAAATTGTGAATAGCCGGTTATTTGCGATGTTCCGCGTATGTTTGCTTCAGCAGCTTTTAATAATTTGAAGATATGAAGCGCTTAGCTTTAGGTCTCTCTTGGTGGTTCGCATGCCCTTCGAAAATTGTCCCTTATAGCGCAATCATAATTCCTAAAAATGTATTTATAAGGCATGCCCTGGAACTCGAGAATGTGTTTGAGCTGGAGGTTTATGTTGAGAAGGTTGCAGTGAGTCCCATAAAAGTCTTTTTTTTATTCATCAGTAGGAGTGTGAGTGTAAAAGAAATCGTATGTGTGTGTAAAGTGTTGAAAGCGAGTCGTGTGTGTGTGTGTAAAGTGTTGAAAGCGAGTCGTGTGTGTGTGTGTAAAGTGTTGAAAGAGAGTCGTGTGTGTGTGTGTGTAAAGTGTTGAAAGCGAGTCGTGTGTGTGTGTAAAGTGTTGAAAGCGAGTCGTGTGTGTGTGTGTGTAAAGTGTTGAAAGCGAGTCGTGTGTGTGTGTGTGTGATGAAAGCGAGTCGTGTGTGTGTGGGTGTGTGTGATGAAAGCGAGTCGTGTGTGTGTGTGTGTGTGTGTGTTGAAAGCGAGTCGTGTGTGTGTGTGTGTGTGTGTTGAAAGCGAGTCGTGTGTGTGTGTGCGTGTGTGTGTGCGTGTGCGTGTGGTGTGTGTGTGTGTGTGTGTGTGTGTGTGTGCGTGTGTGTGTGTGTGTAAGACTTCGCTCCTCGAAAGGACAGGACTTGCGTCAAGTTACCTTGACGCAGGACTTGCGTCAAGCAAGGAGCTGCGACATTCTAACGCATTCCTCTTGCATTTACCACGGAGTTGCCACTGAATTTTATGACTCACTGGTGGTGTTTGGCCAGAATCGGCAAGGAAACACAAGAATTAATCAAAATTGTTTCATTCACACTATTTATAGCCAGCATAGTAGCGCAAGTTACTACTGTGATCGAGTACTGATTTGCAATTTGGCACTAAGATTAGTCATTACACTCAACTTAAGAAATCTTGCAGCCACTTTCATTGCTGGTAATAAACTTAGAGAGCACTAAAATAATTATTAAGCAATGGAAATAACGCTGGCACAGCACTGGCAACAGTGTATGAGCAGGCAAGCATACATGCGTGTGGAAATTTCAATGCAATGAACTTTCACTGCAACATCTGTGGTATGAGGCTTGTTTTATTGCGATAGCAATTATATGGACACTCCAAAGAAGATTTCTGCCGTCGGCGTCGCCGTCGCCGTGAGGTTCCGTATGACGTCCATGGAGATGAAATCGTCGCCGCGCGCCGAACGCTGTATGTGTAAGTGAAAGGGCGCGAGGCGAGGGACGCGCGCTTTCACGGGGAGTGAACCCACGGCGGGGAACGCCGCGAGAGCGGAGCGAGCGGACGCATCTCACCTCGGCTCCGTGTTTTTTGAACTGCGAAGGCGGATTTTTGACCCGGCATGGCCTGATTCCACTCCAAAACGGTCAGTGAAGGTGTTCGACACCTGTTCGCACCATTTTCGGCAACTTCCTGTGGGTTTTCACGCCCCCGAAGAGACTTCTGTTTCCGAGCCGGGCGCGGCCACGCTAGGGCTACAACTGAGCTAGCGTTCCGGAGCAACGCCGAGGCGGCCGCCGGCGTTTCCAAGACCTCTCCAGCCTCCAAGGAACCGTCTAGCAGGATGGTATACTGTATCGAAGGCGAAGATATTTCACCGGAAGACTTCGCAAACGATCCCCGATGGAATAGAGCCATTATTGCCCGGAAAATGGCCTACCCAACTCTCCGCTCGGCGCTGACGGCGACCAGCTCCGACACGCTCACTCAACAACCAGCCGACCAGGCCACGCCGGCTCAGCACAAACAAGGCAAGCCATCTTCTCCTAAGCTTCGACGGCATGCTCCTCTACCTCAACTGCCCGCCACGGACCTCAAGATCATTTTTCGTCCGGGCGGTAGCCTCGATCTCCGACAGTGCAACGGCGGAATGCTACTACCACTCGTCTGTAACATGGTTCATGTCAACTACAACGAGGCGCGGCTGCACGATCGCCTCAGGATCAACCCGTATAACAATTCCTTCACAATCAGCACGCCAGCGGAGGATCGGGCACAACGCTACGTGCAAACGCAAGTCCTCAAAATCCACGACAAGCAATTCCCGGTCCGTGCTTACATCGCCGCGCCGGACGACGCCATCCGAGGCATCATCTACAATGCGATATACGATCAGTCGCAAGAAGAAATCTTTGAAGACCTCTCGGCTCTCAACCAAAGCAAGTCTTTCACCATTGCTGACGCTCGCCCACTCGGTCGAACCAAGTCTATCCTGGTTACCTTCGTCCAGACCAAGACCATTCCCAAACAGTTGAACTTTTACGGGGCTGTGTACGCCTGCCACCCCTTCAAAGCAAAGGTGGAGGCGTGCTACAACTGTTGGAAACCCGGCCACCGGGCGGACGTATGCCCGCAGCCAGTCACCAACCGCTGCCATCGGTGCGGGGAGCCCCACCCGCCCACGGATCCTCCCACCTGTGAATCCAAGTGCATACTGTGTAACGGACTCCACTTCACCAGTTCAAAGGAGTGCAAAGTGCGCTTCGAACGAGCTGGAAACCCACGCTCTAACCCCCCGGCCACTGGCAAGACGGCCGCCCAGCAGGACAGCACACCACCTCCGAACTCCAGTCGGCGGTCATCCCGCAGCCCGTTCCGATCAAGTTCCAGGGAGCGCGCCTGGTCCAGGACCGGTTCCAGATCCACTTCAAGAAAGGGCCGCCACAGGAGTCGGTCCTCCTCCTTTCCACCCCTCCCTGGCCAGAGAACCCAGCCCACCGAACAACAGGTGAGCTGGAAGCCGCGATCACCCTCGCTCGCTCGGGAAAACGCAGCGCTCAGAGCACAGCTCCATCAACAAAGCCTCGAGATCGCGGAGCTCAAACAACAGCTTCAAATCATTCTCAAAAAACTTCCCCCACAACAGCATGACTCCTCTGCATGCCCCATCCAAAACGCTAGCACACCTAAACAGACCCCCCTACCCTCTCCTTCCACCAACTCCTCGCGCACGGAGTCACCTGCTCACAACCCCCCCCCCCCCCCCACGAAGCGTAAGGCACAAGCAGACGCTGACAATCCCACCCCTATGGACACCGAGCCGCTGACTGCCTTAACTGCAGCCATAGAAACCATGCAGGCTAGTCTCGCCTCACTGCAAAAGGACAACGTAGTCTGGATGACCAACATCGTCAACCGGTTGACAGCGCTCGAGCAGCGCCAGGGTGCACAAGAGGCCACCACGGCTCAAATGCAGACCCAGGTTAATGGGCTTCTACCCCCAAAAATGACAGGATCGGCACCAGCCGAACACCCCTCCCCAGCCCAACATGGCTGCACACCGTAACGAGATACATGTGTGGCAGTGGAATTGTAGGAGTTTCCGTGCGAAACGAAACAACTTACAACTCCACCTACAAACCCTTGCGAATCCCAACACTCCCACCATCATTGCCTTACAAGAAACACAAATTAAGACGAAACTCTGTAACTACACCACGCACGAACCGGAAGGAAAGACGGCGCCACGGGTTGCCATACTGGTCCATCGTAACCTAACGGCTACGGACCACCCCCTCGAAGTGAACGATATAGACAGCCATCTTGTCGAGCTTCTCCCGAGTACTCGCAAAGGCGGCAGCCTATTCGTTCTCAATATATACAGCCCGCCCAAAGGCCCCGCAGCCCCTCTCCTAACAGCTCTTCGAAAGGCCCTTTCCATCAGCAGCACACACCCCCTTATAGTGGTCGGTGACTTCAACGCCAACCACATGAGTTGGGGCTACAAGAAGAACTGCAGAAAGGGCACCGCGCTTTGGACATTCATTCAGAATGAGGGCCTATCCCTCATCAATGATCTAGACCACCCAACTAGAATAGGCAACAGTGCCCAACTTAACACCAGTCCAGACCTCACTTTCACTAAGAACATAGCACACAGTCGCTGGACCAACACATACAACTCCTTCGGGAGCGACCACTACGTCATAAATACAGAAATTCAGCTCAGCACACTGGCTCGATCTACTCGACGCCCGATAGAAATTGTAAACTGGGATAAATTCCGCCAGATTCGAACTTCAGCTCCCGACACCATTGACGACCTTGACACATGGACTCAAAGCCTCTCCCAGGACGTGGCATTAGCTACCTCCAGAATCCCAGACATCACTGACACCGACATCGCAGACAGCCGCCTCCTTCACATGTAGGAGGCCCACGCCAGCCTTCAAAACGATGGTTAGCCAACAAACATAATAGAACACTCAGACTACGCATCGCAACATTGGCTAAAGAGATTGAAGCCCATGCGGGGCAGCTGGCCCGCCAGCAATGGGGCCAGCTATGCGACCGCATGAACGACAATCTCGGCCTAAAGGACACATGGACATTTCTCCGCTGTCTACTGGACCCAGGTCACACCAAGACCAACCAGCGGAAAAATGTCAGCCGAATTCTGCAGAAACTCCCCCTACAAGATGAGGCCCTTGTCGAAGCCCTCAAAGAACAATACCTCACTACCACTTCTCGCACACCACTCCCTGAATACCGCGGCAACCCGAACCCCAAATTGGACGTACACATCTCGCCATGGGAAATACGGGCAGCCATGCACAAGCTCAGAACAACATCAGCTCCAGGAGCAGACAAAATCACTAACAAGATGCTCCGGAACCTGGATGAGCACTCCATACAGGCCATCACAGACCTCTTCAACGAGTGCTGGCAAAATGGAGTGCTCCCAGTCCAATGGACGCATGCTAAAATCACATTCATCCCTAAACCAGGGAAACCTTTGGATCTCAAAAATCTCCGACCGATCTCTCTAACCTCCTGCTTAGGGAAACTTTTCGAACATGTAGTCCTGGGCCGCTTGCAGGAACACATGCACGAACAAGACCTATTCCCCCACACAATGATTGGATTCCGCAACCATCTGTGCACCCAAGACGTAATGTTACAGCTTTCGGAAGAGGTACTACACCCCAGGAACGCTAAGCGCACCAGGGCCATATTGGCTCTAGATCTCACCAAGGCTTTCGACAACGTTCACCATTCGGCCATTATGAACGCTCTCTCAAATCTTAACGTAGGGGAACGCACGCACTTCTACGTAGCGGCCTTCCTCCGCAACCGAACGGCAGAAATTACATTTGGTTCACTCACCTCACCAACCTTCCAACTAGGCAGCAGAGGTACACCTCAGGGCTCAGTCCTCTCTCCATTGCTTTTCAACATTACACTCATACCCATGGCAAAAGCCCTCACAATTATCCCCCACCTCTCCCATTCATTTTATGCCGATGACATTACACTTTGGACATCCACTGGTAATGTGGGCGAAATGGAGGAAACCCTCCAGGCGGGGGCGTACATCGTCGCGGCGCACGCCGCGGCGGTGGGCCTCGCCTGCTCACCGACTAAATCAGAACTACTGCTCTTACACCCTCCAAGGTGTCGCACAGGCACGGGTCCTCCGCCCAATATTCGAATAAACATCGACGATCAACAAGTTCCCGAGGTTGATAAAGTGCGTATACTGGGCATCATTATTCAGAACAATGGCAAGAATACTGCCACCATTACTAAGCTCACCAACACAGTCCACCAGACCATGAGACTGATCCGACGAATTGCGAACCGCCACCGAGGGATGCGGGAACACGACCTTCGACGCCTTATACAAGCCTTCGTAATCAGTAGAGTGGTATACTCCCTACCATACCTGTTTCTTTCCAAGGCGGAGGAAGAAAAAATAAATGCACTTATCAGGCAAGCCTATAAAACGGCCCTCAATCTCCCCAGGTATCGTACAGCACAACTTGAACGCCTATCATCCACCACTACGGGGCGGCACATTCTCTCCGCCCTAGGCCTCAACCCTACACGCTCCCTCAGACCCACGCACTCAACCCCGGAAGCAATTCAGTCCCACTTAACAATTCATCCACTCCCCAAGAACGTCCACCCAGTCCACCACCCAGCTCGGCGAGAAGCCAGAGCCACGGCGCTACACAAACACTATCACGCGAATAACAGTGCAGTCTATGTGGACGCCGCAGAATATGCTACTCACCAAGCCTATGCCCTGAGCGTGGTTTCCAACACACTCCACCCAATAGTTTCTGGTTCGACCAAAGCTCCATCCTCCCTAGAGGCGGAGGAAGCCGCAATCGCCTTGGCAATCTCCTCAACCACTGCCACACTAATATTTAGTGATTCAAAAACAGCAATCCGGAATTTTGCACGAGGCCGTATTCACACACCTGCTTTCAAAATTCTCAATTCTATTCAACCTCCGACCAGATTAATTCAACTCCTATGGGTACCTGCTCATGCGGGCAACCCTGGGAATGAAGCAGCCCACAACATAGCTCGAGCGCACGTCAACCGAGCAGGGCCAGCTACAGACCCAGGCAGTGCACGCGAACGCGAAGTACTCTCCACTATAGGGAGCAACGGCTGCAGTATCCACCCCCCCACAAATCCCTCTCTAAACTCGAGCAGGTGGCCTGGCGCCAGCTCCAATCCCGTACCTTTCTATCCCCAGCTCACCTTGCCCTTATCCACCCCGGCCTTTTCTCCCCTGAATGCACCCTCTGCGGTGCACCCAGAGCAGACTTTCACCATATCCTCTACATTTGCTCTGAGCTCCAGCCACCTTCCGAATGGCAACTCACCGACATAGAGCGATGGGAGGTCGCGGTGTCCAGCTCGGACCCGGCCGCACAAAAGCAGCTGGTAGGCTGGGCTCTAAGAGTCGCTGAGAGCCATAAGCTCCCGGCCACCCTACGCGATATCGAGCCAACCCATCAATAGGCTGTAAACATAAGGCTCAAGAATTAATAAATGTTTTAACCACCCCACGGCGGAGAACAAACGCGCGTTCTGCGCCGTGCTCCCTTAAGGGCTGCAGAAGTAGGCGTCTCTTTCCTCCTTTACAATCACCATATATGTAGAGCAAACGCGCCTTCTTCCGACGCACGAAAGGCAGTGGGGGGGAGGGGGGGAGGGAAGGGAGGCGACGTTTAGCTGCGGCACCAAGTGCCTATTTATATCAGAGGCTCCGGCAACAGTCACCAACGCCGCTCGCATTTTGTGCGAACGCGGGAAAAACGCCGACGGCGTCGACAACAGTTCTGCGTGTTGCCGGTGCTGCTGCATGTCCAAGTTTATACAGCTGATAAAGCTACTATCATTACTCCGTATAGCTCTCTACAAATTTGCTATCGCAATTGATGCTTCGCCTTTCAGGTGAAACTGCGACAACTTTTTTATTGCGATATCAATTATATGGACACTCCAAAGCAGATTTATGCCGTCGTCGTCGCCGTAAGGTTCCGTATGACATCAACGGCAATGAAATCGTCGCCGCGCTCCGGACGCTGTATGTGCGAGTGAAAGGGGGCGAGGGACGCGCGTTTTCACGGGGAGCGAACGCACGTCGGAGAGCAAACGCGCGTTCTGCGCCGTGCTCCCTAAAGGGCTGCAGAATTAAGCTAAAGTCCCTTTAAATTAAGCGTCTCTTTCCTCTTTTCCATATATAGAGAGCAAACGCAACTTTTTCCGTCGCGCGAAAGGCTGTGGGGGGACGGGAGGGAGGGAGGGAGGGGAGGCGATGTTTAGCTGCGGCACCAAATACGTATTTATATTGTAACGAGGTTGAGGAACACAGGTTAAGAAAACAACGGTATTTAATAAGGGCGAACTTGTGCCCACGACTAAAAGTCACTGCGGCCGTGAAGAATGCCCTGCAGTCGCGTTCTGAAACTGGCGTTCCACCCACCGTCTTCTTTCTTCTCGAGTCCTAGCTGCCTCGTGCGCGTGGCGCATGCGAGCCCGGTCCAACCGGGTGCTCGTGCCACGAAGAACGCTGCCTGTTGTTGCTGAACAACAACACGGTACGGCGTGCACAGTGTACAATACGAAGGGCGCGCAGCTTGAATGTGGCCAAGTTGTCGCGGCATTATCCCCCTTCTTAATGCATCGGCCCGATGCGTGAGAGAAAGTAGTGGTTCCTGTGAGCTCTCACTTTTTTTTCATCATCTCTCGTAGTAGGGTTTCATGCGGACGATATGTACAACTTCCGTGGGGTTGCGCCGTCTTGAGCTCTCGTGTCCAGCGGATTTCACTTCGTAAGTGACGTCGCTTATACGACGAAGTATTTCGTAAGGGCCGAAGTAACGGCAGAGAAGCTTTTCCGACAGTCCACGGCGTCGCACTGGGGTCCATACCCACACCTTGTCACCGGGCTGATAATGCGCATCACTACGTCGCTGGTTGTACCGGCAGGAGTCAATGCGTTGTTGGCGGCGTATTCGGTACCTTGCCATCTGTCGTGCCTCCTCGGCTCTGCAAGAAATCATCTAGGTCAGATGAGTTATTGTTTTCTTCGTCTAACGGCAACATAGCATCCAGAGTTGTGGTTACTGCTCGGCCGAAAACAAGTTCAAATTATTTATTATTTATTTTATTTATTAATACTGTCAACCCACAATGGGTCATTACATTACAAATGGGGCAACTCGTGTTGTTTCTTGAGCGGCCGTATTATATGCGAAGGTGATGTACGGCAAAATTTCGTCCCACAGCCTATGTTCCACATCGACATACATCGAAAGCATGTCAGCCAGTGTTCTGTTGAGACGTTCAGTTAAACCGTTTGTCTGAGGGTGGTACGCCGTAGTTCTCCTGTGATCAGTATGTGTCATTTGCAACAAGCATTTCATTAGGTCCGCAGTAAAGGCTGTTCCGCGATCGGTAATAACAACTGCGGGAGCGCCATGCCTGAGCACGATATTGTTGACAAAGAATTTTGCAACTTCGACAGCCGTTGCACTGTACAGGGAATCAGTTTCTGCGTAACGAGTCAGATAGTCCGTGGCCACAACTATCCACTTTTTGCCCAAAGATGATGTTGGGAAGGGTCCAAGGAGGTCCATACCGACTTGTTGGAATGTGGCTTTTGGCGACTCTATTGGCTGGAGGAGGCCTGCCGGTTTTACGGATGGAGCCTTGCGCCTTTGACACTCGCGACAAGTCTTGACATAGTGCTGCACGGATGCTAATAACTTAGGCCAGTAGTACTTGAGATGAATCCTGGCGAATGTACGGCTCACGCCCATGTGTCCAGATGAGGGTTCATCGTGACATGCAGCGCAAAATTTTTTCTCGCATAGCTGTGGGTACGACAAGTAAAAACTTTGTCTCGCTGTTCTCGAAGTTTCTCTTGTAGAGGACACTTCCTCGCAGACAGAACGAGGATAGCCCTCTAGAGAAAATACGCGGGAGTTGAACGTCGAGTCCCTCCAGGCGCTGTATAAGTGGTAGCAATTCCGGGTCATCTCGTTGTTGTTGAGCGATTTGTGACTCGTGAACAATGCCAAGGAACGGGAAATCATCTTCTTCTGACACCGTTGCCTCGACTGGTGCGCGTGACAAGCAGTCGGCATCGCTGTGTTTCTCCCGGATCGGTATACGACAGTAATATCGTACTCTTGCAGCCTAAGGCTCCATCTTGCTAGTCGTCCGGATGGATCCTTGAGATTCGCCAGCCAGCAAAGCGAATGGTGATCACTGACTGCTCTGAATGGTCTACCATAGAGGTAGGATCGAAATTTACATATTGCCCAAATGACTGCTAGACACTCTTTCTCGGTTGCCGAGTAGTTTGCCTCTGCTTTTGAGAGCTTACGGCTGGCATAAGCAATTACTTTCTCTTGGCCGTTCTTCCACTGCACTAGTATGGCACCGAGGCCGACGTTACTCGCATCGGTGTGAACTTCAGTGTCGGCTGTCTCATCAAAATGGGCAAGGATTGGAGAAGCTTGCAGGCGTTTCCTTAACTCGTCAAAGGCGTCTTGTTGTTCGCTTTTCCACATGAAATGTACATCTTCTCTTGTTAGTATTGTAAGGGGCTCCGCAATCTTTGAGAAGTTTTCCACAAATCTTCTGTAGTAGGCGCATAAACCCAAAAAAACGTCGCACTGACTTTTTGTCTGTGGGTGTCGGGAACCTCGCAACGGCTGCTGTATTTTCCGGATCTGGCCGAACGCCTTCAGCATTGATGACGTGTCCGAGAAACCGAAGTTCATTGAAGCCGAATTGAGATTTTTCTGGTTTAATTGTCAAGTCTGCGGCGCGAATAGCTTCTAATACTAGTCGTAGTCGCTCTAGATGTTGGTCAAATGTTGCGGAAAATACAACCACATCATCCAAATACACTAAGCACGACTGCCATTTCAATCCAGCGAGCACAGTGTCCATCATTCGCTGGAACGTTGCAGGCGCCGAACAGAGGCCGAATGGGAGCGCTTTAAATTCGTAGAGGCCGTCAGGGGTTACGAATGCTGTCTTTTCACGGTCCCGCTCATCCACCTCTATTTGCCAATAACCACTCTTGAGATCCAGGGAGGAGAAAAACTTTGCACATCTGAGCCGATCTAACGTATCGTCGATGCGCGGCAGGGGGTATACATCCCGCTTAGTTACGCTGTCCAATTTACGGTAGTCAACGCAGAATCGAAGTGTGTTATCTTTTTTCTTAACGAGCACTACGGGAGACGCCCAAGGACTGCTGGAAGGCTGAATAACGTCATCTGAAAGCATCTCCTCTACTTGCTTCTTGATGATCTCTCTTTCTTTGGGTGAAACTCGATACGGGTGATGGCATACTGGTCTTGTGGCGTCCTCTGTTATGATTCTGTGCTTTGCAACAGACGTGCGCCGTACCTTCGATGAAGTAGAGAAGCAGTCAGAAAAATCCTTTACCAGGTCATGTATCTGTTTCTTTTGGGCTTCTGGGAGTCTTGGGTTGACGGTAATTAATCTGTCGATACTGCAGGTTCCTGGCAGAGCAGTTGACGTTGTCGTTAGGCTGCATAATTCGGTCGCTACACAGAACTCGTGGAAAAAGGCAATAGCTGTTCCTTGTGCGATGTGTTGGAATTCATTTCCGAAATTTGTAAGTGCTACATTTGCACGGCCATTGCTTAAGTGCACAAAACCCCGAGCCACGCAAATACCTTTGTTCAAAAAGAGCTCTATGTTTCCATCCGCTATGCCTTCGCGGTCGCAAAATATTTCATTCTCCACAAGAACCATTATACTGCAGCGTTGCGGCACAGTTACATCATCATCAACGACGCGTAGTGCAGCAAGACGTCGCTCCCCCGATTCTTCCACAGGTATAGCTTGTTTTGTCGAGAAAGACACACTCGACCGACGTAGGTTAATTACGGCGCCGTTAGCTTGTAGAAAATCCATTCCCAATATAAGTTCCCGTGAACATTCTGGCAGTACCATAAGGTCAGAAACATAAGTGAAGCCTTTTATCGTAAGTCTTGCGGTGCATCTGCCAAGGGGCGTGATAAGATGACCGCCTGCCGTACGTATCTGCGGTCCAGTCCACTGCGTCAGAACTTTTTCAGGTTCTTCGCCATCTTGAAGCTTATTACCGAATAATCAGCGCCGGTGTCGACTAAGGCATTCAGCTCGCATCCGTCTATTATCAACCGCAAATCTGATGTAATCGTTTCATTCCTGCACCTGTTTAGTGGAATAATCTCGTCATCGTACTGGAACCGTGTTGGAGGATCTTCGAAACTCTGGTTATCAGCGGCCTCACCTCCACAGGTCGCTTGCTTCAGTTTTCCTGGTGTGGGCTTGGTGAACGACGCCTAGACAATCTTGGAGACGCGCGTGGGCTAGGCGATCGGTAGCGCATGGGCGACGGTTACCGTGATTCATGTTGGCGAGGAGTAATGGGGCTTTGGCGCGTGGACAAGTATTCTTCGATCTCTACTGGCCGTTCACCGTTTCGCGGGCATGGTGCACTTAAGGGAAAACCTCTTAATCCAGCTTGACGCTACGGGCAGAACCTATACAGGTGACCCGATTCTCCGCAGTGAAAACAGAGAGGCCTGCGCTCCTGGTCACGCCAGACGTCACTTTTCCGGGGCCTTTGTTCCACAAAACGAGGTGCACTACGTGCTGGAGGCGGATAGGCAGCCGGTGGTTCCAGCAGACGAGGTGCACTGCGTACTGTCGGCTGGTAGGGAATGGTCGTGGCAACTGCTCCACTACTGTGTACCGCAGGTCGCCTGAGTACGTCGGCGTACGTTGGGGTGCGCCGCATCGGCTGTGGCTCACGCTCTGGACTCCGTATGACCTGCCTCAGTTCGTCCCTGACAACGTCGAAGATAGATAGTGCAGTTGGTGTCTGGGGTGTCTTCAACTTGTTGAGCTCTTCTCTGATCACTGACCGGATGAGCTCCCGCAGGGCTTCAAGGTCATTCCGCACGCCTCCAGAGAAGGCATGGGCAGGTCACAGCTTGCCTCCCGGTTGTATTGCCGAGCCCGCTGTTCCAGCGTCTTTTCCATGGTCGTTGCTTCGGCTCTGAACTCTGCGACGGTGCGCGGTGGGTTCCGGACGAGAACTGCGAAGAGTTCTTGCTTTACCCCACGCATGAGATGGCGGAGCTTCTTATCTTCACTCATCGTGGGATCAGCAGGCTTGAACAGGCGGGTCATGTCCTCGATGCACATCGCCACGTTCTCGTTTGTGAGCTGGTTCCTAGCTTGAAGGGCAATTTCCGCCTTTTCTTTACGATCCGTGCTGGCGTATTTTGCTAGCAGTTGTTGTCGAAATTCCTCCCAAGAGGACAAAGATGGTTCGTGGTTCTCATACCACGTTCTTGCGAAGTCCTCCAAAGCGAAATATACGTTACGGCGCTTCTGTCTCTCATTCCATTCATTAAAGCTTGCCACTCTCTCGAACAGTTCCAACCAGTCTTCCACGTCTTCGAACGAGTCGCCATGGAATGTTGGCGGCTTGCGAGGTTGGCTTACGACCAGCTGTACCGGTGTTACCTGGCTAGTCATTGTGGCGGCGTCCGTTGTCCGAGTTTCCCTTGGCGTGAAGAGAAGAGGGCCGAATTCGGGCGAGTCACCTCGAAGACGGCGGCTGGTCCGCTGGTGCACAGGTGTCAGTTCCACGGGATGGACTCGCTGGTGGTCGGGGCTACGCTGACTTTCGTTCGTGGGGCTTCGACTCATACCCCGCACCTCCACCAGAAATGTAACGATGTTGAGGAACACAGGTTAAGAAAATAACGGTATTTAATAAGGGCGAACCTGTGCCCACGACTAAAAGTCACTGCGGCCATGAAGAATGCCCGGCAGTCGCGTTCTGAAACTAGCGTTCCACCGTCTTCTTCTTTCTTCTCGAGTCCTAGCTACCTCGTGCGCGTGGCGCATGCGAGCCCGGTCCAGCCGGGTGCTCGTGCCACGAAGAACGCTGCCTGTTGTTCCTGAACACCACCACGGTACGGCGTGCACAGTGTCCAATACGAAGGGCGCGCAGCTTGAATGTGGCCAAGTTGTCGCGGCAATATAAAAACGCCGCGCGCGTTCGGTGCGAACGCGGGCAGAACGCCGACGGCGTCGACAACAGTTCTGCACGTTGCTGGTGCTGCTGCATGTCCAAGTTTATACAGCTGATAAAACTACCTTGAGTCGACCGCTTCGCATACTACTCAGGGTTCCCCTACGGGAAGATGGTGTAATTTTTATTTAGATATTGCCGATGGTACAGTGCACATTGCGGATATGACTGGTACTCTTAACTATATACTTGCAATTGCATCATTGCCTTTCATAATGAAGATTTTCTTTTGTGCAAGGATATTCACAGATTGGGGCATTTCAGCATCATATTCTGTATTGTGCATTTATTGCTCATTTCAAGTTACCCTCCTCCTACCAATTTATTTGCGGTAAAGGATTATTTGTTTACCCTCTGCAATGCGCTTCTTATTTGCTCATTGCATCAAGCTCCTCTACCTTTCATTCTCACATTTTTATCACAACCTTAAAATTTGGGCTGTTCTTATTCCTTTGAAGACAGTATCAAAATAAAAATGCGCTTGATTGCAATCTAGACTGCAAGGGAATTCAAGAAATTATAAGAACCTCTTATGTAAGTTGAAAACCTCTTTTTTTAGCAGACCCTGTGCTTATTTCGTTTACTGATCTGCTCATGAAAATCCCAAGCATGTTTGATTTAACACAGCCATTACAGGAGAAGAGAAAAGAACATTAACAAGAGCACTTTTCACGTGGATGCAAGGCTTTTGGATACTCTCTAGGTGGCAAAATGTACATTTAGGAGAGAGAGTTTGAATCGGACATAGTGGGGCGCGGAGCCAATTTGCAGCCATTGTGACTCGTACATGTAGTGGTAACACAGGATGAGAAATGGTGGTGACACTGCGGTTTAGTAAATAGGTCAGCACTAAAATAAACTCCCCCACAGTGAGGGGTAGATGTAAGATATGCTATCCAATAAAGATGGCGCTTTTAGGAGGCGGTAGGAAATTTTAGGCTCTAGTTTAGAAGCTACAATATGAAGGACCACGTAAATTGTAGGAAACCAACGTAAACTGCGTAAAGGACGTACGTCACTGTTCAAAGCATCAAGTAGAAATTGGGCGAATAAGGAAGGATTGCAAGTATAAATAAGGAATAGTACTTGTCAGCATATTGCCGAGCTAACACATTGGAACAAGGGCAGAAAATAGTTGACAGAACGTGCTATATTTTCCAGGGAAATGTTCTGAAACACTGATTCTTACTCGGTCAGTAAAGAAATACACAATAATAAATAATAATTAAGTATACAGAAAAGGCCTTATAGACTGCAGTGGAGAGTTGGAGATTGTTGGGCTGGATACAAGTACTGCTTTGCTACTGTAATGCAGGGCAGGAGCGAATGCAGTTCAGGATTTCTTCATTTTCATCTGTTGTGCACTCTCTATGTACAATAGTGGTCTTTGTCTCGAAGTGTATAAATGTTGCGTTAAAAACAACTTTCTTCTCATGCCTTGAGCATAGCAGTCTTATTGTGTCTTCTCCCATGAAGTCCTGCTGCAGTGCTTCTGAAGTGTAATGCATAGCCACATTGCACATTTTATAATGTGAGTTTTATATTGTGGTCAGATCCATGCATTGTTGAGAACTGTCGTTGTTGGTGTCTTTATTTTTTATGCCCTTATTTTTCCATGGTGAAAAGGCTACTGTATATTTATTTTTGCTTGTATGCCATTTTGTATTGACGATGACTTAGTGATCGCGGTTTCTAAATTTAAAAACTGGAAATTTTTGCTACCTTTCATTTGTCATGCACAATTATCTAAGCTGTGCTTTGTGTTCGGTCACAATAATTACGAGTGTTGTTTTCAGAAGCTTGTTGCCTTATCAAATTCCCCGCAGTGTATAGGATAGTAATGAAATATAGAGCGAACTCTGATGATTCTGTTGGTATTTTGTTAATGCAGGAAGTAGGACTCCAGCACAGCCATCCGCTGCACTTATTGGTCAAGATGCTCAGACAATGGAGTCCCTGTGCTTTGTGGTTAACAGTGAACAGTAGTCTCGATTTTATGAAATCTAAATATGATTTTCTGCATATATTACATTTTTACAGCTCGAACATATACACTTTATTCTAATTTCAATCAACTAATATAGGATGTTTAGTATTTTTACGCTACTTGATTAGTCATTTCTTGTTGGAGAGTATTAAGCCTGATGTTTAACATTTATTTATGCATGACTGGCAGATACATGATGGCCTGTGTTTAAAAAATGTGAACTCACACATTTGAAGCTTCATTCAGTAGCCAGAGTATGCCTGATTTAATAAACATTATTTGCTAATTTCTGTACTCAATGCAACAAGCCCTAATCTTCCATTACTGCACCAAGTACAAATAATTTAGAAATTGGCAATGTATTCATCCGCGTGTGGCTAGCAGAGTACTTTAATGAACAGTGGTTTGTTCTTATAACATTGATACGGCACTTAGCACCGAAACAGTAAAAAATGTGGAATGTATAGGCTTTTGACTTGCAGTAGAAAAAAACCATTTTCAAGCAAGATATTTTAAAACGGACCATGCAGTGCCTTCGCATTACAAAAATTTTACTAAACCGGAATTTTAATTGGAAAATCTGTTACACAACATTTTTAGCTCGGAGAACTCTCCTATTTCCATTTGAAAAAAAAATGATTTAGGTAAATTTAGGCAGAGCGAAAATTCATAATAATGATCCTGGCTCAAACCTTATTTAACGCAACTTCCATGTATCGAAGATACATTGTTTCCGTATATCAAAAATGTTGCCCAGTCAGGCTTTATATCGACTTTCCAAATGAACTTTTCACAATGATTGGCCATAACATTGGTGTACAAAATAACAGGTGTGTTTCTTGTGTGCTTGCTCGGCATTTCATGTACGTCCCTATAATAGACCTTTGCAGTATACTTTTTTTCAAGGCCATCAAAACCAGAATTTTTGTACTTGCAAATTAATATTGCAAATTTATGCCTTTAAGTGGCACCAAACTCGGGCTCTATCACATTTACCATATATATATATATATACAAGTTGTTTCAGTTAACTTAAGCCAAACTTTCAAATTATGGAAATGGCTCTGTAGCTGGACAGAACCAAGGTTCTCTTCTTTGCCGTCGCTTGGAGATACTCGGACTATTTTTTTGTATTTTGCCTAATTAGATAATTAGTTCTAGTTATTTATTCAACTTCTCAATTATTATAGTTAGATGAAAGTGTCAATGAGAAAATTGTAGAGCAACATGAGTAACTCCCAATACAGCTTTCTGTTGCTCAATACGTGCAACATAAATTGTTTTCCGAGCGTGTAAGAAGTCTGCGAATACAGGCAAAATTGTCGTGCGACTGGCCGCTCGAGGCACTTTACGTGTATTCGCGGGCATCTTTCTCACTCGCAAAAACACTTTTGTGTTGCGCGTATTGAGCAACAGAAATCTGTATCGGGAGTTTCTCATGTTGCTCTGTATACAATTTTCTAATTGACACTTGTCATCTAATTATAATTATTGAGAAGTTAAATAAATAATAATGATTATCTAATTAAGTGGAATACAAAAATAGTGTATCTCCATATTGCAAAAAAAAAGGTAAGGAGTGCACACACGGACGCAAGAGAAGAGGACAATACGAGCGCCGACTGTCAACTGAAGGAAGCACTGAGGCGAAAAAAAAAAGAAGACACAAAACTTATCTGGGCATGAGTTTGACAAACTGCATGCGCCGATGAGTTTTGTGTCTTTCTTTTTTTCGCCTCAGTGCTTCCTTCAGTTGACAGTCGGCGTTCGTATTGTTCTCTTCTCTTGCATCCGCGTGTGCACGCCTTACCTTTTTTTTTTTGCATTATGAATCAGTACCAAGTAGCTCAGCTTTCTGTTCGAAGTCTATCTACAAGCGACGGCAAAAAACTTGAACTTGGTTCTATCCATCTACGGAGTCATTTGCAGATTTTTAGTTTAGCCCAGGTTAACTGAAATACCCTGTATATAAGACAGATTTGATAAGTTATATTTAAAAAGAACATACTTTTGTAGGAAATCTAAATTTTCGTGTACTTATGAATGTGTTTTGTGATTGCGAGTTTTAGGTTGTTATTTATGTATTATGTGTTTATGTATTCTATCATGGAATAAATATATTTACTTTCCTTGAAAATGCAGTATCATGTCTTGCTGGTCAGTATTACATATTGTTACGAAGGTGTGGGTTTATTTACAGATGATTATAGATGAGAGCACATGAAGGGAGCAGCCAAAGGCGAAAACCAGTCCGGTACGATCAACCGCCCAGTTCAAGCGCGCGCTCCACGCCACCTCTTTGTCTTCTTCTAACCTCCGCGCATTGCCGCTACATTTTCCCCGGGGGCAAACGAAGCTCGGCGAGCGAGTTAAATGGGTCGGTGACAATACTGCTCGAGGCGAGCCACATGAACAACTTGTGTCACGCGCGAACGCCGGTTATTTGCAGTCACTTGGGCCACAACGTAGCTTACGTCACTTAGACGAGCGAGAATGACGAAGGGTCCAGAGTAGGTGGCGAGAAACTTGCGGTACAGCCCTTTTTTGCGAACTGGTGTCCACAGCCAAACATAGTCACCGGGCGAAAAGCTCACTGGAATATGTCGGGCATTGTAGAGGCTCTTGCTGTGGCCCTGTGAGGACAATGTCCTCAGACGTGCGAGTCGCCGTGCTTCTTCTGCACGACACAAAGTCTCAGCGATGGAGAGGTCTTCATGATGCTGGAAGGGTAGGAGAGTGTCCAGAAAGCTCCGTGGATTGCGTACGTAAAGCAAAAAGAACGGCGCATATCCAGTAACTTCATGCTTGGCAGTGTTGTACGCGTACGTAACGAAAGGCAAGACGGCGTCCCAGTTTTTGTGGTCAGCGTCGACATACATGGACAGCATGTTGGTAAGGGTGCGATTCGTCCGCTCAGTGAGACCATTAGTTTGTGGGTGGTAAGGAGAGGAATGTCGATAAGAAGAACCACAAAGCCGCAGAAGTCCTTCAACAACGTCGGCAGTAAATTGCCGTCCACGATCACTGATAACAACTCGTGGAGCGCCGTGACGTAAGATGACGCGGTGTAGCAGGAAGGAAGATACATCATCTGCTGTGGCAGATGTAAGTGCCGCTGTTTCCCTGTAACGGGTTAAGTAATCCACGCACACTATAATCCACCGGTGGCCAGATGATGTCTTCGGGAGTGGTCCGAGCAAGTCAATGCCAACTTTTTCAAAAGGCGACGTCGGTAGCGTTACAGGTTGCAAATAACCTGCAGGGCCAGTCCTTGTTTGCTTGTGGCGCTGACAAACAGCACAGCTGGCGACGTACTGCTTCGTTGTTTTCCAGAGTTTCGGCCAGTAAAACCTCTGGCGGAGCCGGTGTAGTGTGCGTGCGAAGCCAAGGTGGCCGGACGTAATGTCATCGTGCATCGAACGAAGAACCGCAGGGCGCAGGTTTTCTGGCACTACTAAGAGCAATGGGGGGCCGTCAGCTGAGTAATTCTTCTTGTACAGCAAACCATTAGAAATAGTAAATGGCTGCCCTGGTGAATCATGCGAAGATTCTAATAAATGTTTCAAGGCAGGGTCACGATGTTGCTCATTCTTGAATTTACTGAGGTCTGGGGAGTCGGACGAAATAGAAACTAAATAGTCGTCGAAGTCATCATCCTCAGCGCTTGCGTACGGTGACGGGAGGCGCGAGAGGCAGTCGGCATCCGTGTGGCATCGTCCGCTCTTGTACGTAATTGAAAAGCTGTACTCTTGAAGGCGCAACGCCCAACGGGCTAATCGGCCGGACGGGTCGCGGAGCCCAGCAAGCCAGCACAGTGAATGGTGGTCAATCACTATGGTGTACTCGCGGCCGTGCAAATACGGCCGGAACTTCTGAATGGCGAATACAACTGCTAGGCACTCCAGTTCGGTGACGGTGTAGTTCTTCTCCGCTTTGGTAAGCGTCCGACTAGCATAAGCGACGACGTGCTGCCGACCGTTGCAGATCTGAACGAGCACAGCACCAACACCGACACCACTAGCATCAGTGTGCAGTTCAGTGAAGGCAGCGGGATCGAAGTGCATCAGGACCGGTCCGGAAGTCAGTAAAAACTTCAGTTGCTGAAATGCAGCCTCACAGGAATCCGTCCACACGTATGGTGTGTCCTTGTGAAGAAGGGACGTCAGAGGAGAAGCAAGCTGTGCGAAATTCTTGATAAATCGGCAGAAATACGAGCAAAGGCCCAAGAAACTTCGGAGGTCTTTCACCGTCTTTGGTTGCTGAAAGTTACGAACCACCGCAACCTTTTGTGGATCTGGTCGTATTCCCTGGTTGTCGACCAGAAAGCCCAGTACAAGAGCTTCACGCTCACCGAAGTGGCACTTCTTGGAATTTAAAATAAGGCCAGCTCGCCGTATGCAGTCAAGCACGATCGATAAGCGGTGATTATGCTCTTGAAACGTCGTGCCATAAATAATCATGTCATCTAGATAGCACATACAAATTTCCCATTTGAGTCCGCGGAGCACTGTATCCATAAACCTCTCGAATGTCGCCGGAGCGTTGCACAAGCCGAAAGGCATAACGTTGAACTCAAAGAGGCCGTCGGGTGTTACGAATGCTGTCTTCTCCTTGTCCAATGGGTGCATGGGAGTTTTCCAGTATCCTGACCGCAAGTCAACGGAGGACAAATATGACGCGGCGTGCAGACAGTCGACGGTGTCATCTATACGTGGCAGTGGGTACAGGTCTTTTTTTTGTGAGGGCGTTGAGACGGCGGTAGTCCACGCAAAACCGCCACGAGTTGTCCTTCTTTTTGACGAGAATCACCGGAGCTGCCCACGGACTGCATGATTATGTATGACTCCTTTCCGCAACATGTCTTGCACCTGCTCGGCGACGATTTTCCTCTCAGAAGGCGAAACGTGGTAAGGCTTCTGACGAATTGGTGACGCTTGCCTGGTATTGATTCGATGTTGCGTACGAGACGGCGGCAGCGTATTGGTGGATTTTTGGTCTTGTGCAAAATCAAACACTGAAGCGTAACTTGCCAGCACCTCTTGAAGGAGGCACCGCTCAGCAGAAGGCAGCGACTTGTTGATCATGCGCTCAAAGTGAAGGGAATAATCAGGGTAGGAATCAGGATGGGATTTCGCTCCGGCAGACGACAGATCCACGGTTTGGACAGTCATCGTAGTTTCTTCGTCAAAGCTTGCCAGTTTAAGTCCTGCCGGCAGAGATATCGGTTCTCTTGAGACATTTACTGTCCACAAGTGGGTAGAGCCGTCGACGGCGAGCACGAGGCAACGAGGCACTATCACATTTTTCTTGAGCGCGTTGTTGAAATTAGGCTCGACTAAACCATAGTAGGATCCCTTACGAGGACTAGAAGAGTGTACGGGTACGAACATTGCTGTCCGTGGGGGCACACAAACATCTTTCGACACCGAGAAAACGTCCGAGGTATCATTAACGAATTCGGTCACGGGAGTACGCACGGCGCTGCGCAGAGAAATGGCGCCACTACCACAATCCAAAGTCGCCCCACATTCACGCAAGAAATCAATACCTAAGATAACGTCATGGGTAGCGCGTGCGAGCACAGTAAGTTGAGTCCTAAACTTTTGACTACCTATGGTGATCGATACACAACAAACACCAATTGGGTGCAACATTTCTCCACCAACACCGCGAAAGGTAGCGTTCCGGTCCCAAGCAAACAATACTTTTTGTCCAAGACGATTTTTGAAAGCCAGACTCATTATCGAGACTGCTGCCCCGGTATCAACTAACGCTACCGTACTCACACTGTCGACATAAACACATACTTTGTCCTTTAACATCACTGCACAAGGGGGTCTGGATGAAGGTGATCGTACTGCGGCCTCGCCCCCATCGGTCGCACCAGCTAGTTTCCCAGCGGTGGCGGTGACCGAGAGCGACGACGCGGGGACGGGGATCGCCGTTGTCGCGTCGGAGGCGGGGTAAGGCTATAGTGCCTAGAATATACATACAAGTATATTCTAGGCACTATAGTAAGGCTGCGGTCGGACATCGGGGAGTCAGCTCGTGTCGCGCGTTCCTGTTGCCGGCGTTCAAAGGAACTGGGGAACGACCACGGCTCGACTGCGGACGTAGGAGGGGTGTAAGCATTAAATCGCGGAGCTCGCTGCTGGCGGTGAGGGCAGTACCTGGCGATGTGTCCAGGCAGACCACAGTGGTAGCAAGTGCGGGAGGCGCGATTTGTCGTCCCTGGTGAGAACGGGCTGGCTGGTTGGTTGTAGACGGGAGAAGGAGCCCGAGTAGGAAATCTTTGGAGTGGAAGTGGCCTACGTCCCCGATTTCCGAGAGGGCGCATGTTCCTGCTTTCAAACCGCTCGGTATAGGTCACACGAGGTTCCGGATAACTCTGGCGAGACCCTGATGTCTGTGGTGCAGAGAGCGCTGGTCAAAGGCGCATTGATGACACTCATGAACCGGGTCGGCAACGCGAAGCAGAGCAAGCTCTTCTTTTACGACTTGCCGTATTATCGAGGAGATGTCATCAGATGGGACTGTCAAACTTGCAACAGTGGTCCGTTTTAATTATTGTCAGTGGTTACATTGTCTAAGCGCCCAAATTTTGGTAAAGTCCTCCGCATTTTAAGGGCTTCAAACGTCCGACAGTGCTGTCTGAGGTCGGAAGGGGTTCTGAGGTCTTCTTTCGTTATCAGAAAATTATAAACATCTTCTGCGATTCCTTTCAGGAGATGCCCCACTTTATCCTCATCAGACATTGTCGCACTCACTATTCCGCATAATTTTAAAACAGCCTCAATGTAAGTTGTGCATGTCTCGCGAGGTAATTGAGCCCTGCGTGAAAGCGACTACTCAGCCTTCTTTTTAGACAGCGAGTCACCAAAGCACTTCTTAAATTCGTCGACGAAATCGTCCCAGGTTGTCAACACGGTCTCGTGGTTATCGTAACCAGTGAAGTGCGGTCCCGGCATGAAAGAATACCACCTTCTCGAGCTACTTCGTAGTACTCCAGCGATTGTGGCGACTCACTCTTTGGTAGCGCTTCAACCAGTCTTCCACGTCTTCATCCGGCTTCCCCGAAAAGGTGCTTGGATGTCACTCCGGTGTCACGTAGCCAGCCTGGCCTGTGTGATGGTCTTGGGGCTCACCGCCGATGGCGTCTTCTCTCGAATCTTCCATGTCCGCTGCCTGTGGTAGCAAGCCAGCCAAGCGTCTGCTCCGGCGCGAAGTCGGTAGAGCTGCATGGTCTTCCAGGGCGATGTACCCAGCACCTCCACCAAATTGTTACGAAGGTGTGGGTTTATTTACAGATGATTATACATGAGAGCACATGAAGGGAGCAGCCGAAGGCGAAAACCAGTCCGGTACGATCAACCGCCCAGTTGAAGTGCGCGCGCTCCACACCATCTCTTTGTCTTCTTCTAACCTCCGCGCATTGCCGCTACAATATTATATGGACATGTAAATCATAATAACCAATGATGTAGATATACACATTCAGAAGTATAGAATTGGCTAGGTTGCATTTGTGCAGTGAAGAAAGGTTTGGCCTTGAATTACTAATATTGAGATCCACACGCATAAATGTTGTGTATGCCCATCGAAGCTTCATGCTTGTCTATCGGACACCGTGTTTGGTAGCTGAACTTGAACCACGAGCACACACGAGTTATGCGTGGATTGCTCTATATATTCTGAATTCAAGGCATGTACAGCTGAGCCTGCCTTCCGTGTACTGTAGAAATAAAAGGGTGTACACGATTCCTACACCAATGAAAATGGATGGTAATGTGGACTAACACCCTTCATGGTTTTTGCTGGACACTCTTCCTCTAGGGCAGGCTTGGATCCAGGGGGGATGTCCGGATGTCCTGACCCCCCCCCTCCTCAGATTTCTGTATCGCCCCCTCGCTGATAGGGGGATGGCCCTGTCACAAAAAATATGGCCACCAGCATTCTTCAAAATTATTTTTCGTGAGTACCAGTGGTATCAGCCACGTAGAAGTAAAGCTAGCTCGCTCACAAGCTTAGTTGTACTCCGTAGGGGTGTGGTGTCGCGAAGTTGCCGTAGTTAATTTTTCTCATGAACACCTTGGACCTCCTGGCGCCGGCCGTGCCTTACTCGTCCCGTCGGTGGCGTCGTATGAACGAGGGGACGTCCATTTTTGCCAAGCACGCCTTCGCGCCTGATCAACTTCGTTCCGCATTGGGGTGTCATCGGTTGCCTCATTTGCTGTCATCGGTTCTGCGACCAACCTGCTTAATGAAAGAGTATCTCTCGCTGAAGTGTTAATATATAAATAATAACAACTAACAGCTAAACTAAGAACTACGCATAGGCAACTTTTTTAAAAAAAACTGTAGCCCTCATTGTGATCACAGTTACACGTTGACAATATCCAGTACGAGCACAGTACCTTTCGTACGCTGCAAGTTTTTCATTGTAACTTCGCAGTTTTATTGTCGTACATTTAGCATAGGAAGCTCAAAGCCGCCGGATCCGTTTACTTGAGTGGGCGTTCTCGCGGAGCGGGGCGAAGCCTCGAGTAGCGGCTGGAAGTGGGGGAGCGTGAAGTCATCGACCAACGCCAGCGCGCGGGCCTAGGATGGCGTCACGTGGTTAGAGAAACGGGAGCAGATGCGCGCCTTGTGTCAAAGGATGGCGTCGCGTGGGAAACAAAACATGAAGACGCTGGCTCGCGCTCTCGGCTATACGCCACATCGTTCTTCTTGTAGGTGGCGTCGTGAGTCTTCATACGCGGTGATTCGCACATCGTAAACAACCAGCGGCAACGGCAACAACGCGGCAACCAGCGTAGTGGTTGCCGCGTTGAAGCGGAGCGTTACGCCCTTATTCAAGAACGTTCCTCTAGTCAACACAACACCTCGACTTAAGAGGAAAGATAGCACCGCCATCCCTCTAAAGAAGTGGTCACTGAGCTTCATGATCATTCACGGGAATTCTTGAGAATCGTCACGACTTTATCACTCGAGAGGCGGCGCTGTGCTCAACAAGGTGAAGTGGAGGAAGAGCTTCGAGTCGAGGGCTGTTTGAGAATTGGGAAGTTAGTCCTACAAAGCAAACGAAGGTGTCTCAGCCGAACGCAAAGAATCTTCTTAAGGAAATCAAGGTGTCCCAACAGAACTCCAAAGACGGACCCGCGCTTACGCATTTATAACTAACCTGCGACATATCATCCCAAATTTTATTTTAAGAAACAAAACAGGCTAGATATACCGGGTGTTCAAAATTAAGCTTTATGGTTTTCTTAAAATTAGGCACTGGGAGGCACGTGAAGACTACCTGCGCAAATAAGTGGTGTGGCCAGGGGGACAAAAAGTGAGATAATTATCGCTGTCAGCAGCCGAATTAACTAAAATTGAATAATTACCTTTTTATTGACTGCAGTAAGTGTGTATGTTTGTATTCAAAAGTTAGAGGCAGTCGTTTTTCTACACAGTTTCACATGCAAGAATTCTTCTAGCATGTCTATGCTCCGAGATATCCAACTCCAAATTTTAATGGTCGTTCGCATGATTACGCATGCAAGAGAGTGAGGATCGGCGCAAAGCTCCTCCCTGATGTGACGCGGCTGTTGGGTGCGGCGTTTAGTCTGACAACGCGGCGGAGGCATTGGCAAAAATAATAACTGCCCCCCTTCCCCTCACGGCTGGCGAAATAAAAAAAAAATCGAAGAACCCGTAACCGCTGTCGTAACACGCGACCGCGCAGCCTGTAAAGATGGCGGCAGCTGCCATGCCTAGGTCATTCTAGCCATGCCGAGATAATGGCGCGAGCGGAGAAGCCGGAGGGCAGCGCGCGTGCGTAATGGTGACTAGACGATCGGGCATGGTCCTTGTTTGGGCTACGCAAATAAAGTGACTGCTGATTTCCAAGTATTGTAAGTTTTATTGAAATCAAAAGCAACAACTGCACCATCAACAGGAGAAACCTTTTTAGCTATGCTAACGAATATTTCATACTGCCGCTTTAACTTTGGTGTTGTCATGCACAAATCTCATGACAACACTTCACCAATCAAGATGTCAATGCCCTAAAATGTTCAAAATGCCTCCCTTCCGCAGCAAAGCAAAGCATAAACTGCTCTCGCGTCGAGTCGATAGCTCTGCGCAGTACGACACTTGAAATTTGGAGTCGGATATCTCGGAGCACGAACACGCTAGATTAATTCTTCTGACTGATACTGTGTAGAAACACGACTGCCTCTAAGTTTTCAATACAAACATACCCACTTACTGCAGTCGACAAAAAATAATTGTTCAACTTTAGTTAATTGGGCTGCTCACAGCGTAATTATCACCTCACTTTGTGCCCCCCTGGCCACATAACTTATTTGCACAGGTGGTCTTCACGTGCCTCCCAGTGCCTAATTTTAAGAAAACCATAAAGCTTAGTTTTGAACAACCTGCATTATCAGCCACAGCCGCCAAGCACATGGCTGTATTGGGTAACGTCCTTTTCCTATAAGCTCGGAGAAACCGATACCTGGCTTCGCTATAGGGCTTCTTCCTCTTTCTGGGGTTTTACGTGCCACAACCAGTTCTGATTATGAGGCACGCCGTAGTGGAAGACTCCGGATTAATTTTGACACCTGGGGTTCTTTAACGTGCACTACAACGCAAGCACACAGGCGTTTTTGCATTTCGCCTCCATCGAAATGCGGCCGCCGCGGCAGGGATTCGATCGCGCGATCTCGTGCTCAGCAGCGCAACGCCTGAGCTGACTGAGCCACCACGGCGGGCTACAGGTGTTGCTCTAGCCGTATAAAACGCGGGTTTATCGTGCGCAGAAACGGTGAATTTCGCTAAATGATAAAGGCTACTATCATCATCATCATCATCATCATCATCATCATCATCATCATCATCATTGACAGAAGCTGACCCCCCCCCCCTCAGAAAAAACCTGGATCCGCCCTTGCTCTAGGGTGCTATAATAGCACCCTAGAGCAGGGGCGGAAGCAACAGCACGCTTAGGGTGTCCGTCTGGCGCCAAACTGATTTACACCCTTAAGGGTGTTAAAATATTTAGTGTGTAGGTGTACTTCTAAGCCGGCACAAACATCTAATTCTGTACGTCAGCAGAAAGTTCACCACTGGCGCACAAGCCTACAGTACCATAGAAAAAGAATGCGCATGCCTGGTGTGGGCTATAGAAAAACTCATGTTATGTGTCGGGTTCCGACCGTTTCATTATATATATAGATCATAGGCTGCTCACATGTCAACAGATGTCGACCAAAAACAGCAGATTGCTACGTTGGAGCCTCAGTTCACAACCGTACGCGCTCACAATTAAACATAGGAAAGAAAGAATCTCCGCACACAAATGGAAACAGCCTGATCAAGGCTTTCTCTCACTCGGCGTCAGTCGCCAGTAATGCAGCAAAGCATTCATTCCGAATTCATTCTTGTCTGTGCCTATCACGGGTCCTTGCTGGTCGTCAGTTCTGTTGCTTTAGAAACATTCCCAAACACTGGGCGAATCGGGGTCAGGCCAGGCCACATTCGGCGGTTGTTGTGGGGCTTGCGATGTCTTGCCTATGCCCAGGATCTCTGCCCTGGACGCCTCCAAGAGCAACCCTCTGACGTCTGCGGTCACCTGAGGATCCGGCGCACGGTCCATTTACGCATCAGTAGCGCCCAGTGCGCCGGAACAACTCCGCACCTTGGTCCACCTGCCAAGGCTTCGCCCGATTGAACTGCTTAAAACGAAACAGGAATGTGCTGTTCTGTCAACAACTTCGGCAAACTTTCGAAAGTGCGTTCATGTTGCAGTGTGCGCCTTCTGGGCACCCCCCCCCCCCCCTTATCTTCCGTGGGGAGGAGCTGTAGCACTCGCGCGCATGCGTCTGTCTTTACCAAGCACCGAAGCATGGCGAACCTGTTCAGCGCGATATGTCGAGCATAGTTCTTATCTATGAGGCTGTTGTGTTTCCCTCTCCCTTCTTGAAGGCGAGCCACACCGAGGGCATTTTGTGTATCTACCGGCAGCAGCTATGCCAGATTAAAAACGTTGTTCATCGTCCGGCGGCGTGTTCCTGTCTCGGCTTGGAGCCCTGCTCGGCCAGAACCTATGCAGCGCACTGCCTTTTGGAAAGGCGAAAATGACACTGAAACTCTACGTCGATCATGTAGGTGAAGGGATCTAGGGCGCGATCTTGTAAGCGTTCCAAAATGGAACGGAGGCGTTCCGTTCCATCGAGCCGCACACGATTGGTCAATTTGAACCGTGACGAACGCCATAACGTCAATTGTGACGTGAACCGTGACGTCTTGCTGCTGTCAATCATTCCGTGTCGTCTGCTAACGGACGAACGCAACGGAACGGTTGCCGAGTCCGTCCGTTTCGATAGAACGGATTAGAACGGCTACCAGACGACTTGGATTGGATTAAAACGTAAGCGCTTGGGACAGTTAGCCTCTTTCGTATCCGGTTCAATCCAAATCGGGAATCCCAACAGTTGGAGAAAATGGCGTTTTCTTTCTCTGTCGTGTCTTTTCGTGTCGCCTGTGCGGCTGCTGCAGTCGCGCAGAGACGATGACCCGAGGTAGATGATGCATTTAAAGAGTTGACGGAGGAAGAGTTCCGGCAATATTTTCGTCTGTCCAAACGAACAGTGCGTCGCTTGTGCGACGAGCTTGACTCCATCATTGGATGCCAGCGAGCCAGTGGCCTTTCCACAGAAAGGAAGGTGTTGTGCGTGCTGCGATTTTTCGGCACTGGAAGCTTCCGGAGGAGTGTTGGTCGCGAGGAGCAAATAGGCATGGCGCAGCCGGCCGCGAGCAACACCATCCAGGAGGTGACGGAGGCCATCATTTCCGTGTCTGCCCGGAGAAAGTTGGTGGACTTTTCATTGACACCGGCTGCCAAGGATGAGGCAAATGCGGCGTTTGCGCGACGCGGTGCCATTCCAGGCGTGCTAGCGTGCGTCGACGGCACGTTGATCGCCGTTATGAAGCCAGAGGGACTCAGCCCGGCCGACACGGCGAGCTTCATGTCGAGGAAGGGTTATTACGCCCTCAACGTCATAGTCGTAAGTACCGTTGGAATGTTTTACTTCAAACTGTAGTCGCCATTTTTACTCGCCCATAGTAGCAATTGTTCAGTTTAATGCCCAAGCTGGCATAACTAGTAATGTAACGATTAAAAGAGGACATGCGGGGAACTGTGTACGAACTCGTTGAAGTCTGACATGTCAGCGGTAATGATGAGTGCCATGTGTTTCTGTGCATGAGCCGTTTGCCGTACCAAAATTGTGTTTTCGTTCTGGCGTGCATACACAATGGAGTTGTGCATTTTGGAGGTATTTAGGAACATGGGCAGCAGTCGTAGCAAAATCGATACACTATAGGGAAGATACGATGGAAGCATTTTGAACAGGGAAGTACTTACAACCATTGCATGGGCTGGATTTGGCGTGTATGGGTGTTCTTGCGCAATTTCGTGCCCCAAGTTTTCATTTAGCGATCACTTAGTGCAAACCATAGGCGTGCCCACAAAGGGCCCCAAATGCGAAACCCTGTGCACGCCTTTGAGTGAAACAGTGTAGCTGCTTATACCAGCGTAAATGTATGTATTGTTTTCTGCATATGAATGGCAAAAAGGGATTTTGAGCATATCTGCAGCGCTATTTTGTATTGCTCCTCATTGCAGGTGTGCAACTCTGAACTTTGCATCCTTGTTGTGGACCTCCGGCTCCCTGATTCGGGCCACGACTCTTGGATATGGCAGCATAATCCACTGTGTACGCGCCTCGCCGCACAACTGCAGCCTGGCGAGTCTCTGCTTGGTAAGTATTCGTAATGTGTACCCCTAACTAGGGCAGAGCACTTTAGTTGGTAACAACTTTGTTGATAGTCACAGGAATATTGATGTCACAGGAATGGTGAGCTTTCATAACACATAAATAATTTATTTATACAAACTGCAATGCCCCTAGGCTATCACAAGGCTGTGTTTGTACAGTGGAAAATACATTAAAGAACTTGTATACACATCAAGTACCCCTCCATACGGATGGTCAATGTTTCCAAATCAAAACATCCGACAGATTATGATAATTTAAACACAAACGAAGTAAAGTTATACAAAAATCCTTCAAAAAGAATGCCACAGCCGTGGACTCGGAAACAATTGTACCCTCTTCACTGTGCAAGAGGCTCCAAGGTTTGCATAAACCTCGGAGACTCTTGCACAGGTTTGCATAATTTTCATAAAACACACCAGAATGATCGCAACCGCCACATCCTGTGCATTCGGGCGCTCGGTGTACATTAGTAGGAACGATGCAATATGCTTGCTAGCCACCTCTTGTGCTAGGTGTATGAAAACTTCCATGCAAACATGAATACGCAGACGAGGCAAGCAAGTAAAGCGTGATGAATGCGGATTCAACCACAGAAGAAAAAATCTAGCACTGAGTGTTGTGACATTATACTCGTCACATCATGTCTAAATGGGTAGACGTAAATTAACGTGAAAGCACAAAAAATACAAAGGTCAACTTTATTACATGCTATGACGACAAGTACAGAGGCCAACACACATCTCTAGAACGCGCAAATCATGTTTGCAGGACTGCGCTGGCGAATCTGATGACGACATGTGGCACAAAATCTACTGTATGTGAGCTTGCGTGACTAAATGTACAGTTCCCATTGATTTTTATCGACCTGGTGGTCGGCTTAAGCTTAGGTGGCTGCTTTGGCCCTCGCAAGTGTGTTCTAGACATTAGTGTTGACCTCTGTACATCATGAACCTTGTACATACAGCATGCTACACGTAGCAAAGCATGTGAGAACATTGCAACATGAGCATCACACAATTCGTATTCACCACGGCAAATAAAACTTGCAGTTACATTTAAGTGACCTTGCAAGAAAGTATGACTTTCACAGGTATGTCCATTCCCTTCTCAGTGTTATGAGTCACTGACCAGAAGCATTCATTTTTCGACAGCAATTGCAGTGTGATGCTAAAGAACAGGTGAATCATAATTGTAGAAAGGTGAGTGCACTTGCCAGCTGTGATGAAACATAAATTACATACAACATGAATAATTAGCTCTGCAATCTCACAGCACCCAGAACGTGTTACACTTAAAACTTATTCTTGCTCACTTGGAACGAAAACTAGAGGAAACCAATCACCGGCGTGGTGCAATGATGATGGCCATTTTCATTTGTGAAACTATGCAACTTGCAGAGTGACTAGTTTGGTGCTCTGAAAAAAGACCACATTGTAGTTGTACCTTAGCATCACTGTGCCGAAATGAAAATATCACAGTGCAAACACTATGCGGTAACGCTTCATAATGAGTGCCGTAAGCTACAAAACATAGTGAAGCAATATAAATATCACAGTACAAAACCCATACACAGAAATCGACAACTACTTGTAATGATTCCAGTGTCTTCGAAATGTGTAAATAAAAGAAAGCAGGCTGGCGTTGCAGCTGGATTAGTATAAATAGAAAGAGGAAAACACTACGATACAAAAATGGGTGCACGCATTACACCTTTCGTCCAAAAAATCCTCCTGCATTACTCATACAAGGCAACAATGAAACTTAAACAGTGAAACTCAAAATGAAGCAACAATAAGTGCATAAAATGAGAGTGAAGATATAAAACTCAAAGAACAATAAATAAACAAGATAAATTGAACTCATAAAACAATAAATGACTAAAATGAAATTGAATAGGTGAAAATAAACAATAAATTATTTCCTCCTTTCTTGTTGCAGGTGGCCAGCTACGACTAGTGCCAGGGAGCGCACCTTCTCCAGTATGCCCTCCTGAGCCGCTGCCGTCCTCTCTGCCGCGATGGCGAGCCGGGTGGTGGATTGTTCGATCCTTCGCAGCACCTGAAACGAATAATTGTGGTGGAATTGTTCATATGAGTTGCTGATTACTCGCAACCAGCTCATCGCTGGAAGCTGTTGTTGTCAAGAATTGCAACGTGCACAACAATTGCCCACCTCCCTCGCTGTAGCCACTGCAGTGTCTATCCTCCTAACACATCACATATCCTATGGCAATGCCATCCAAAACTACCCCCCTTACCCAAACCTTCATCCCTCCCATCTACCCCTTCCTCCGAGTGGCTGACCGCCGCAACCACCCTTCACGACCAACGATTCCTTGGGGACTTCATCGGCCTAGCGCTGAAGCATGCCGCAAGCGACGCCCTGGACTCAGGGCACTAATGCATTTTTTATCGCAGAATAAAAAAAAGTGATTTCCCTCTCTCTCTCTCTCTGTTGAAGAGCCACTGGCCTGATGGCATCCTTTGGCAGTGTCACGCGTCATGTACAAGCTATGCCCTCTTCGTTTGGGCAGACAAGGACCTGTTGGAACTACTTTTCAGTCATCTACTCAAATTCATCTCTTACCACCAAACAACCCTTTTCAGGGCCAACCAACCTTTTGCCCGGCTGTTGATCGTTGGCAAGATAGGATACCGAGTCCTTAATACAACGCATATTTCTTATTTACATCAAAAGTTGGCTTGTTTTCCAGATTCATGATTCACTTATGATAACAGAGCATAAATAATATTTATGTCCTTCACGTAAAATGACAACGAAGGATCTACCAACCTAAAGCTTCCGACGCTATTTTCCTGTTCACCAACAGTGTCGCGTTCTGCTAAAGGTACCACTTACAGATAATGGCAAACTCTAAGTCGGCACCGTTCAGGAACGCATGATATTACGCCGGCAGTGTGCTTACGTCTTGGTAAGGTAGGTCGGTGACGCCACGGAAGCGGACCGCGCCCGTCAGCTGGAGCACTCGGCCCCGGAAGCCGGGTGCGTGACCCCCTCCAGTGCTTCTGAAAGTACACACCAATGTCGAAGGAAACTCGCCCGGACCATTCGACGGTCACTCACATTTGCTCTTGGGCTATAGCGGTAGCATCGCGGCGGGCCTCGTAGACCTGCTGCTTCCTCCACTGGTCGACCGTTTTCACAACGGGCCCTTCCGCGTTCAGCACGTCGGCCAGCTGCTGCCACAGCCGTCGTCGGTCGACAAGGCTGAAGCCCGGCCCCAGCTCGCTGGATTCTTAAAGCCAGCTGGAGATGCGGCTCCATAAAAGCGAGCACCGTCTCCCGCTGGCCCTCGGAAACGCGCGGTCCTAACGGGTGCAGAAGCCGACACGTTTTCCTACATGGCTCTCCGCACGTAACGGCTCGACCGAACCAACCGCTTCAAAACTCGCGCCGTTTGAATTTTAATAGTGGTGGAGACATGCATACAAGCATTGCTTGAAACGGGGTAGTGGATAGCGCCACCACTAAACGTGTCGCAAAATTGCGACACCACCTAGCGCCATTTCAAGACATTAACCGCACTAATTTGTTTAACTCGTTCCGCATTCCAAACTGAATCTTTGAAAAGCAACACCAACACATTTTGCTACTCATTCATAATAGCCAGATATTTCTCAGCATGTTAGAAACGCTTCTAAGTATGTTATACGGTCCCCAAGCAGACGTCAAAAGCGTGACGCAGGCGTCCACTTCGCTCATTGGCTCTTTGCTTCCTCTCGTCCTCGCGAACATGGCGGACCGCCTATTTCGTGACGTAAAGAACGAACCGCCTCCGTTCCATTTTGGAACGCGTACAAGATCGCGCCCCTAGACGGTCGTATTGATGCGTGCTGCCGCTGGACGCGATGACACAGGCTGCTGCTGCCGCCGCCATGTTCCCGAGTTCAACTCGAGCGGGGTTTTGCGATGTACGAGGTTGGGCACGAGTTCGCCTGTCAGTCAAAACCATAGGTCACGCCCCGCGCGTGGCATCTAACTCTTGTTGGTTGGGCCACGCCCAACCTATTTTTCGGCAACAATGACGCGGTGCTGAGCTGAGAGTCAACAACCTTGACCGCCGAATAAAGCACGCACAACGCAATGTCATCGGTGATGTACGGAGCATCACTATCAAAAACAAAACGTCTACTTTCGCACGCTTATGCATATATCTTCTTGGGCTGTGACGGCCCCACAACGCGGTTTGATTATCTAGATTGTCACGACCTAGCGCACAGCAAATAATTATCGGTCCGTCATTGTAGCTGCTTGCAAGGTGTCGATGTGCCGTGGTGGTCTACGATGTTGAGAAGTGCGTAGTATTTTCCAACGACAACGTATCGCAGCTGTCTTTCGAGATGGCTGCTCTGTCATCGGCGATGTATCGGAGCCGTAGTGTCGCTAACACGGTCAGCGTCGAGCATAGCTCGATTTTCTAGACCCAGTGCGATGACATTTCTTCATCACGAGCACTTCACACTAAACAGTTGCAACACCTTCCTGCGTTCGAAGTCTCATTTCTTAACTGCACACAAGAGCCCTCACCCGCCAAAGTACGATTGCTGCGCGGTCGTTACGATATCCATCTGCGATCCCTGTTAGCTCAACAGCACAGGCAATCAAATAAGCACCTTGAAGTGCAGAACATACTCAAGTACTGCGTACATGCGCACGGAGGCACCTTCACTGGGCAAGCGATGAATTGTGTCGCTGGGCAGCACGCTCTTCTTCGCAACGCATCGCGGAGGCTTTGCGCACGCAGATAAAGTGGTACCTATTCACCATGCTGCGTCACTGCGGAGCCCCGATTTCCTTCTAGCGATTTTGCAGCAACTGCCGTTGCTCCCCTCTCTGCGGCTAGAGTGTATTTGTAGTTGATAAAGCGGCGGCCTTAATAGCGTGAGTGCAGCGCCTGCTGTGAACAGCCGCGGAGGTACGTTGCCCTTCCCCTAGTAGACAGGGAATGGACAGATCATTGTCATGACTGACCTAATCGAGAGTAGCACTGCAGCGCCTGGGCGACTGCTCACCGTGTGAACATAGAGTAACATACAAGGTTAAGAGAGGACACTTCCATAGACCCCTGCGGCGGATTTGGGTTCGCAGCGCACCTAGCGGGTGTGTTTAATCTACACAAACTCAGAGATTGGGACCGCAGAAAATTAATCTCGAAGGCTATTTTCTGGCGTTTAGAAAATTTACACGGCCTCCAAGATCGCTTTCGTGCGTGTGCTCATCGCGGAGGCTATATTATGGCTATATATATTTTTTTTAACGCGTTGTTTGCATGCATCGAGTAGCTTTGTATAAGCTGTACCGCCAGAGCAGCAAGCACACGATGCCACTGTGTGTTTATGCAGGCACTTTAAATAAACATGACAAGTGTTGGAAGAGACCAAACTTTATTTTTCAGTCATTCTCAGTAAGCACATGTACACTTTTTTTCGCAACGTTCAATGAACGCAAGCACAAAAAGGTGCACTGCGCAATGAGACTTGCCAACACAGCTGCCACATGTTGAGAATAAATTTCACAAAAGGAATAAACAGGCGATATTATAAAAAAAACCACAGAACAGTAAAACTGCAGAAGACAGCATTAGCATTAAAGAGGAAAACAACGCTCGTCCTTTGAAGCCTAACCTTTCTTATTAAGTGGCAGTTTCGGGCTTCATAGCAAACAAGGAATGAAGGCTGCTCGCTGCAGTTGTCAGCCAACCACGCTCTCTCCCTGTCCTGCCGTTGTTACTGCACCTCGGAACACAGCAGTAATTAAAAAAAATTAAATTATAGGGTTTTACGTGCCAAAACCAGTTCTGATTATAAGGCACGCCGTAGTGCATGGGGGACTCCGGAAATTTGGACCACCTGGGGTTCTATAACGTGCACCTAAATCTAAGTACACGGGTGTTTTCGCATTTCGCCCCCATCGAAATGCGGCCGCAGTAATTCCCGTAGTACATGACTATGGTCGGCATGACCTGAAAAAAAAAAAGTATTGGTTTTGTCTTCTCTCCCGCCTTCGCACAAATTGTCACCTACGCACTTCAGATCGCCCTTTCGCGAAAAGCGTCACGTGCCATTGTCGCAGCTAAAGAAAAATGTAACCTTCGGTGCTATACATGCGCTACTGAAGCAGCAGTGTTTATTCAGACTAGAGCACTGCACGGGCTCGGGCTTACCCGAAAGCCCGGGCCCGGCCCGGCCCGTGGGCAGGGCCGGGCCGGGTAGAGCAGTTTTTTCACGGGCTCGGGCCGGGCTCGGGCACGGCGTGTGCTTTTTGACCCGGGCCCGGCCCGGGCTCGGGTTTTTTGACGCGGGCCCGGGCCGGGCTCGGCTTTCTGCGAATTATTCTCGGGCTTCTCAACTCTGAAAAACATGTATTTTTCGGTCTCGGGCCGGGTTTGGGCCGGTTTCGAGCCGGGCTCGAGCCGGGCTCGGCCTTAAGGTAAAGGGGTGTCGGGTCGGGCCGGGCGGGTAACGTAGATTATTTCCGGGCCCGGGCCGGGCCCGGGTCTCACCATAAAAGTTTTCATCGGGCTCGGGCGCGCCGCTTAATGTAAAAACGGGCCCGGGCCGGGCCCGGGCCGCAAAAATCGCCCCGTGCAGTGCTCTAATTCAGACTACGTCGTAGCCACAGCTTACAAACATTCTTATAAATTCGCAAGTTCTCTCTAATTGAATTCAGACAACGTATACCGGCGTGTGCAGACTCACTTTCTCGCGCCAAGAAACGATTTTCTCGCAAACGTGCTGCGCAGCATTCCAAATTGCTGTTTCTTACACAATGTGGAGCAATCCACGAACATCATGCGCGAAGTGAAGAACACAAAAAGCCCTCTGCGCCGAACAGCACAATGCGAGAAATGTCAACTTGCGGCTGAAGTGACAAATACATAAGCAATTTGAAAAGTAATGAAGGGAAAAACAACGTAATGAAGGCCTTCTTACCAAGCAGCAGCCAAGCAGACAGACGTTCGGGCAGACGAACCAAGCAAAGACCACGCAGACGTTATCGCACATCTTTTGTAGCGTCGCCTTGCCTGATCACACCATGGCCGATATTTTATCGATGCGTTATTATTTATTCTATACACTAGTCTTATCATCCACCGCTAACGGCCGGCTGATCCCGTTGATAACGTCTACGTCTATAGCCACATAGACAAGTAGACGTATAGTGCACTATATAGAAAAGTTACTGCAGTAGATAACTACTACGCGCGTTCCCTTGGAGACAGGGAGTGTTGTATTGCCGGCTAGTGGGCGGCATGAAGCTGCGTAGCATAGAGAAAGAAATTAAACAAGAGGGGACACTCGGCAAAAACTGGCAACAGGAAACACGTCACCATACGTCACGCTATACTTTTGACACCGAACGTTAGCTGCCGCGAGCATCGAAAAAAAAAGAAAGTGAACTTAAGTTAACAGGCATTGATTTATTTTTTAAATTCTTTGCCGCGTAAGCTAAAACGTTTTGCGTATAAATGAACTTAAGCTTTGCGACTTATTTTCCTTGCCTTATCTAGCCACAGGTCAATCACGCACCAGATGCATGCGTCATCCGCCAGACACTCCCCAAAAGCCAGCGAGGACGGCTGCGCGCGCCTTTGAGCAGTCGCACTCGGCGACCCGTCTGTCTCCTTTTTTTTTCTAATGTAACCTGGTTTATTGGGCTCTCGGCGTATTCTTGCGTTCCTTCTGCACTTCGACAAGACACCACTGCACTACTGGACGACTGCAAGGTGAGAAATCTTGTTTCACAGTCTACGACGCAATTAGGCTTACGGCACGGGACCGATACTTAAGACGTAGTTAGCGAAAAACAGCTGGGCCATCCTGGTGCAGTTAATTTGAGGTAATGAATCGTGCTGAGTCATGTTTCCGACGCTTCCTAGGGGATTATTGTAACTTATTTTGGTTTTTGAGGCACACTGGCCACACAGGGCGCCGTGTCGCAGTTAGCGAGAACTGGGCCGTGGTGCGTAGTCTAGTGCATCTTGCTAGGAGAAGTTTGTGCCGCTTTCTCTGACAACAGACATTACTGAAAAGTAATTTCGTTACTTTCTGGGGTACTTTTGAGCTGGCCGCATAGCGCGCTGTGACGCAGTTAACGATAAGCAGCTCGGCCGTGGTGATAAAGTTAGTTTGGCGTGTAATGAATCTTGGAGGGACAAGTTTGTGACGTTTTTTGTGGCCCCGCAACAACATATACCTTCTTTCGGTACTCACGTCTCTTGAAAACATGATGGGCGATTGCCAAGAGTGATAACATGGGAGTGTCTGGCTGGTGCCGGCAGAACACGCGAAAGATAACGCCGAGGAACATATCAGAAACTGGTAATTCGAAAATACCGTCTTCTAAACGACTGAAAACAGGCTTTGCACCCACGCATTTGTCTTGAGTGCCTGTTGCGTCCCTCTCTGTGTATGTAGCGTACCGTCGCGTCGCCCGAAGCCAAGTTTTGCAAACGCGAAGTTGCCCGTGTATTTGTGCGGCTAAAGTGCAGGAAATAATGCCCGGAAATGGGGCATGCTTGGAAATCAGATGTTTCCATATATTAGGGTATTGTTTTGGATGAGTCGTGTATTTTCTACGCCATATATGTAAAAGCGAATTGCTTTTGTTTGTAATGCCGCCCATTCACCACTTTCGCACGTTTCTTTTCTACACGCAGTTTTCCTATTTCTAAATACCAAATGACACATGCTTGTAACATGCTGTTTCATGCTTGTAAATGTCACATGCCTGTAATTAACTTTTTTTCAGCTGATGCCGTCCCGTGGAGCTTCATACAGCAACTACTGCTTACCTGGGGTCACAACGTTGGATGAACGCACAAAAAGCGCGGAATGAGCTTTTATATAGAGCAAAATAAATCTTTCCTCATTTCACAAGGGGTCTTGCGTCTACTTTGTGAAATTGCACGTGGCACAGATTTGATGGGACTTGACAAGATCGTTCGCAATCATTTTTACCAAACAATAAACCGATTCCGCACGAAGACCGTGCGCGGTCGGGCAAAAAAAAAAAAAAAAAAAGCGCGCGCCTGAGCAATACGAAAAGCCGATCGGTGCAGCCGGGGCTTTTGCTCCCTTGCATGCCAGCAAGGCGTTCAAAATACGCGCGCCCACAACCGAAACCGGAAGTGATGTAACTGATCGACACCGACCGCTTGGCACGCTGCAGTCAATTCGGCCGCTGGGCCCTATGGGAGTCTCCCCTCTTGTTGAATTCATTTCTCTATGCTGCGTAGTTTAAAATCCCTATACAAGAAAAGTACCGCCATCTACTCTTTCCTCCGCCGCCTCGTCTCCTAAAGCGCTTGCTTTTTTCTTTACTTTTTGCTTGCGAAAGCCAAGTCGATGGTGGCACATCTAGAAAGTCCACGTTGAAGCTTTCAGGCCGGGCGCGCGCCACCGCCGCCGCCGCTGGCGATTGCGGCTGCGCAGAGGACATTCAACATGGCTCTGAGGCGGAAAAAAAGAAAATATAAAGAGTGAAAAGCGCGCGCTATCATCGTCCAATCGGAGATACAGGAGAGAGAGAAGCGGCGTTTATCAAAGGATGGCGGTACTTTTCTTATATAGGGACGTTAGCGTAGCTCGGCCACTCTGGTAATCCGTATGTTACTCTATGGTGCGTGCGACCCGTGTACCCCTCGTGCGTGCGACCCTCTATAATGTATCCGCTTGTAAGCTATCGCCTCACTGTCACCACTCGCGGCAAAAAGTGCCAAATTTAATTCGCTCGATCTCCGTTTGTCATCAGAAATGTACAGCATGCAAAACGAAAAACAGGTACTTTGTTGTTTCTTAACGTAGTCGTCTGAGGGCAAATGTAGGTGCAAGAATGCACCGCACGTGCCCTGTTGGAGGATAGGATGGAGAGGAGGGATGATAGAAGGATATTGCGCGAAAGAGGAGGCGCGCCCTTGACGCGCCCGCGAACGGCTTGGCAAGCGGCTCACGGCAAGTATGCAGATGAACAGCGGGGCAGTGACGGTATTGCTAAATTGCGATAATACGTTGATAACAATACGCGGCCAGGCGCGTTTCGTTGCGCAGTCTTCTGTGCTTGACACACGGAAGCACTGTGCCAGGCAGGGTGCGCTGATGTTGTCATACGCAACTTTATCTCGACATTTCTTTTTGTCCGCTGCTTTTGCGCTTTACTTACTATCTCCGTTCACGGACTGCCATCGAGAAAACTTGGTGGGCCGAGGTGGGCCGTATTCTGAAACGACCCACCTCGGCGATAGTATCGCCTCGGTGATAGTAACGTTCAGTAATCAACCTGCTGCTTACCCATGACGTCATCATGCACTATCAACACGCGCAATCGGATGCTTCGCAACACACGAGAGAACGCACCGGGCGAGTGCAGAGTGGCTCGAGTGTGTCGTTTTCGAGTGTACGGGCCACAGTACGACGCAGACGTGTTCGTTTATTCACAGCAGCACCCAACGACACCGTGACGGCAAATTGAGATAGACCGGAACTGCTATATGGCACTATTTATTTTCCGGTTTCGCTAAAACAGCGAAAGGAGGCCTGGCCAAGGCAATAGTATCGCCGAAGGTGATCGTTTCAGAATACGGCCCCTGGTTCAGTGTCTGCGAACAGAGTTTTGTGTGACCTACAGCTGCCTCACTAGCCCTGGTCGCCGATTACAAGCTTCACTTGGTGTCAGCTTGCTAGTATTGACAGGAACATTTATACTGTGGGCGTTTATTACGCACGTCTTGTTCATCTGTACATATCCTCATCATGCTACGTTGCTCTATCCTCATCTTCAGTTCTGTGTGATCTTCATGATCGGGTGTGTGCCTTTGCTGGTTCGATGCCCAGTACTCGGGGCGAATTAGCGTCGTGCCAACAGAGACGTCAGACGGTGGAGGTGACTTTTGATCCTCAGTCCTCTGCCCACTCAGTCTACCTCCTGGAGCTTCGTTCACGTCGCCGCTTGCATCCTCTGTCCACTAGCATGTCTCAGGACGAACCACCCTTCACTTCTACCGCTATACCGTTCTGACATCACCAGCCACCCCTTATATCCTAAGCAGCCACCAGCGTGACCCCCATCTCTTCGCTTGTCTTCGTGGGCAACATGTGGAGGACTGGCTGGACGACTACGAGCGAGTAAGTTTCGCTAATCGTCGGGACGACCCCATCAAGCTCCGCCATGTCTCCTTCTACCTGACGGGTGTGGCGAAGACATGGTTCTTCAACCACGAGATCGATTTTACTGACTGGGCTGCCTTCAAGCAGCAGTTCTGACATTGCGCACCGGCGGTTCGATCTTTCATCGCAAAGAAAACTCTTGAAACTCGCTAACAACAACCAGGCGAGCCTTACAGCGAGTCAACAGCCAGGCATTGTGGGGTCACTTCTCGTCCGTCATGAGACAACTCCTGGGATTATAAGGCAAATGCCTTACGTGTATATTTTAGCGTTGCTCTTGGCGGTGACCTCGACGAAACGGCGCCGTGACGTGAAGTAAAACGTGAAGGCGAAAGCCTAATTGCACACTTGGCACACAGTTGCCACAATTCTTCATAAACCTATCTTAATCGTGACAAAAAGTGTGCCAAGAGTGCGATCAGGCCCTCACCTTAACGTTTTACAAATGTGCAACACATGCTCAATTGTCTCTTCAACAGCCTATCTTTATGTGCACTGCAGGACGAAGGCCTCTCCCAGCGATCTCCAATTATTAAGAGTCATGAGGGAGAAAGTGGCCGAATACTGCACCAGGGAGGCCGATTCCTGTTGTGGTGATGGAGTGTCGTTGTTAAAGCTTATACCCTTGTAAAGGGGGCGAGTGCACTTTGGGACCTTGAGTTACACTTGAGGCTACGTGGTGCTAAACGGAAAAACAGAGCGGATTCGCAGTAAAGAAAAAAAAAAACGACAGACTAAGGGCGCGTTTCTTAAAGCTATAGATTAAAATAAAAAAACCTGAAAGTGATTGTTTTACTTTGTATTATCAATAAAAACAAACAATCTATCTTTTTTAACAAAAACTAAAAGATTTTTATTATAGGAGTGCTGCAACTCAGTGCCAGCCAAGACGAATGCCTAGCCAATCTTGAACAACATGGTGGTGTGCGACAAGGAGGCATTGGATCCTGTGGAGTTCTCATCTGTGCTGTTTCGCTTCTCGCTAAACACACATTATTTTGCTAAAAGCTGTTCAACACCTAAATTGAACCTCTGTGTCCTTTATGCATTAAATTTTGTACCAATGAAACCACTGGCACCGAGGATACGCACTCGGCCAGCAAAGGGCGTTCATTGAACGCGCTCCGCCCGGAGTGCACTCTTTTGCGAGTGACACTCCACTTGCGACGACTAGATTCGTCAAGGTGCACTTAAACCGGTTGAAATTCTCCGTAAGTACACCTAACTTGCCCGCTTGACAGGGGATTAGTGGGCCTTCCTATTTTGGTTGCACCTGGACTAGCATAGCTCTGCTGGCTTTCGATGTTATTTTTTAGATGCGAAGCAGCTTATGGCGGGGGCTTCGTCTGTCCCTCCTACCGTCCCGCGGCGTCCCACACCCCCACAGCGCATGCGCATCCCCTCCACATTAAGAAAAAAGAGTATCCCTTACTCTTTTCGCGGAGTCTGGTCTCGCCACATATATGACACACTTTGGGGGATACACCCGAACTCGTTTGCCAGAGTACCAGACTATCTGTGATGTATACAAGGTGGTTACTTAACTCCTCACGCAATACTCATGCACACTCTTTTCTAGTAGTCCTCTGGACCCTTTCAAGAGGGTTGCAACACTACGGCTGAGGGAGTCTGTTAACTCTTCTAGATGAGTCAGGTAACTATTCTTGACGAGTCTGATGACTCCATTAGTATGTGTCGCGTTATGCATGGTGCAGGACTCTTGCAATTAGAGTAAACTAATCCATTTAAGTCATTCGACTCTTGGCTGGCAGTGTCGAGCCGCTCTTCAAAATGAGTCAAAAACTTTTGCTGACAGTGCAATAGAGATGGGTCGCTCAGGAGCGAGCTGGATCTTGCGAGCGGCTCTTTTTAATGAGCGAGTGAGTGGTCGTTCAGTAAAAATGAGCGGCGGTTCCTTTGGAGAAAGGGAGCCGGTTCTCTCGCGTTCAGAGAGCCCTGCCGATGCGTTCCGTCAGAGCCGTCTCCTGCTGGGTGCGACTTCCGCGCCATCTATTAGCGGTACGAGAAAGCAACTACCCTCCCGCCCTTCCTCTCAAAAGTCGCCTTAACCTCCTCGCCTTCGACTGAAGAACGCAAGAACCGCCGCTGCTCACTTACTGAACCACCGCTCCCTCGCTCTTCAAAAGAGCGGCTCAAAAGATCCGGCGCACTCCTGAGCGCTCAGGAGCCAGCCGCTCTTTTCGCCACGGCTCCCTCGCTCTTCAAAAGATCCGGCTCGCTCCTGAGCGCTCAGGAGCGGGCCGCTGTTTTGAAGACCGAGGGAGCCGTGGTTCAGTAAGTGAGCGGCGGTTATTTTAGGGGTGAGGAAGCTGGTTCTCTCTGCTTGAATGAGCCGTGCCGAACCGTTCCGTCAGAGCTGGGTCTTCTGCTGGGTTTCGATGTTTTTCGATTTCTGACCGACGAATGGTGGCCAGTGTGGGTCGACTCGCGCTACTGGTACTCGCTCGCAGTGTGTGGTGTGCGCAGCAGTCCCCTTGGTTTTTTGTGCGTCTTATGGTGTGGCACCCGATGCCACCGAGGGGAGAACTAAATAAGTCTTAATTGGCAAATGATGGTACTGTTGTGTTTGCCTGTGTTCAGCTGTGTTCAGTTTGCGGGTTGGCAACCTCTCTACGATAGTACTAGTGTAGTCAACCTTGTGCGTGACGGGCGTAGGGTATATAAGGCCCTGACCGGAAATAAAAGCTCTTTTTGTTGTTTCGCCGTTACGACAGTAGTTTCGGGCTTGCCTTCGCCCGGTGTCTTTTTCTTCGCGCCATCTTGCATTGGTGCGAGATACAACATAAAATGGCGACGAGGTAAAACCGCGAGTTCTTCAAGATCGATGCACGCCTGCACTCATCGCCCAGAAGCTTCATCAAGCTCAAGGATGCGAGCTCGAGTTGCGTCGCCCACTCCAGCAGTCTCCGTCGTTCGCGACGCCACTCCGGCAAGTTAGGCTTCGCAGCGCTGCCGTGTCGCCCGCTACTCTTTTCACGCCTGCGCCTCACTCTACGCCGGTAAGCCATGGCTGCCTTATTCAACTGCAACCCGCCGCCTCCTCCGTTTCTTGCTACGCCGGGTCCTGCATCAGTACCGTGGAGACAATGGAAGCTTGCGTTTCTCAACTACTTGGAGGCTATCGGCGGCGAGGACCTCACGCAGCGACGCAGAAAAGCTATCCTACTGAATGCACTAGGCTTGGAGGGGCAGCGAATATATTACAGTTTGGCGCCACTTACTGCGTCGGAGCTCATCAACGTACATATGAAGACTGAGCCCGACTCGGATGTTTTCGACGAGGCAATTTCACTGCTTGACAAGCATTTCGCAACAAGCGTAAACGAGTTGATGGAGCGACACCGCTTTCGACAGCGTCGTCAGCTGCCGGGTGAGCCCTTCGAGGCTTATGCCGCTGCACTGCGTGAGCTAGCCGCAAGCTGTGATTTCGGTGATCAAATGGAGAAAGCCGTACGAGACCAGCTACTGGAGGGGTCGACATCGCAACAAATACGTGAGCGTCTGCTTTTTGAGGGAACAAGCCTTACGCTGAGCCGTGCTGTGGAGCTTGGCAAGCACATCGAACAGACTCGACATGAACTTAAGGAACTGTCAGCTGATTCAGTGGTGCAAAGAATAGTTGAGAAGCCTGAACGTAGGAGTGCAAGTGGATTTTCGGCGTGCTACCGTTGCGGGTCAACCGAACATCGAGCGAATGCAAGAGAATGCCGTGCTAAGAAGGTGAAATGCCGAAACTGCAACAAAGTTGGACATTTTGCGTCTGTGTGCCGTTCAAGACGCCCAGGTGAGTCTCAGGGCAACACCGAAAGCAAGAACACACCTGAAGCGACGAATGCTATCTCTGTTCGCAACCTCAGCACTGAAGGTATACGAGGGAAAGGAATTTACATCGATGTCAATGTTAACAATACTACTCTGAGCCTCCTCATCGACACGGGGTCGTCTGTCTCTCTGCTTAACGAAGCAAGCTTTCAAGAACATTTCTCTGGCTGTTCACTTACGGATGCTAAAGTGAGGCTGGTCGACTACTCAAAGCAACGGATTGCAGTCAAGGGATGCTTTCTGGCGAACGTAGCCTACAAGCAGGTTCAAACCTGTGTTCTTTTTCACGTCGTGGAACGTGGTACATCGCTTTTGGGACTGGATGCCATACAGAATCTCCAACTTTGCATTGAAGGGGATACGCTGTCATGTCTACAAACAGATTCACAGCCTTCATCGTTGCTGCCAGCCCACCTGCGTGGTGAATTTTCGCACCTGTTCTCTGGTAAACTTGGCCAGGTCAAGGGTTTTGTGCACGAAGTCAAAGTTCGTCCCTCGGTGAAGCCTGTAGCTGCCAAGCTACGACGGTTACCGCTTGCTCTCCGTGAACGTGTGTCTGCCGAATTGCGCCAACTGGAACTGTCGGGCATCATAGAACGAGTTGATGCGGCCGAATGGGTATCGGCGATCGTTGTTGTGCAGAAACCCAATGGGACGATACGCCTCTGCGTTGACCTTCGAGAAGTGAACAAGGCCATCATAGTGGATGGGTTCCCTCTCCCCCACACGGAAGAACTGCTGCACCACCTGGTAGGTGCAACTAGATTTTCAAAACTGGATTTGAAAGCTGCGTACTATCAGCTGGAACTGACACGTGAAAGTCGTGAACTAACAACATTTGTGACTCACGAAGGCCTTTTCAGATTTAGAAGAGTATGCTTTGGCCTTGCATCTGCACCTGCAGCTTTCCAGAAGTTGATGTCATCCATACTGAAAGGGTGCCAAGGGGTACTGTGTTACATAGATGATGTGGTAGTATGGGGAAAGACTGCCAGTGAACACGATGAGAACTTGCGAGAAGTTCTGAAACGGATCTCCAATGCAGGTCTCACACTGAATGAAAAATGTGTTTTTGATGTGGACCAAATTTCCTTTTTGGGTCATGTAGTGAGTAGTGAGGGCATCGCACCCATGCACTCAAAGGTTGAAGCAGTCACCCAGGCAGCAGTGCCAAAAGATGCACCAGCGTTACGATCGTTTTTGGGACTCGCAGGATATTACGCCCGTTTCGTGCCACACTATGCGGACGTTGTAGAACCGCTCAGGAAACTATTGCGCAAACAGCAAGCGTTCGTATGGGACGAAGCCGCACAGCACAGCTTTGATGCAGTCAAAGCAGCGTTATCGTCATGCAGCGTGATCCACATGTTCGATCCAGAACTGCCGGTGGTTGTGACTACGGATGCCTCCAACACAGGACTGGGCGCTGTACTGCAGCAGCAAGCAGGGAAAGAGCTGCGAACGGTAGCTTTTGCATCCCGGTCATTGACGTCTGCCGAACGCAAGTATTCTGCGGGGGAAAAAGAGGCCCTCGCGTGTCTCTTCGCGTGTGAACACTGGCACGTCTACTTGTGGGGCCGGCGATTCCTTCTCCGAACTGATCATCAAGCGTTGGTGACATTGCTGTCGTCGGGAGGTGCTGGTAGAAGGCCACTACGAATTGCAAGATGGTCTGCCAGACTTTTGTATTATAACTTTGACATTGTGTACCAAAAAGGAAGTGATAACGTAGTGGCTGATGCTTTGTCCAGGCTAGCGGTGACCTCTGCAGCTGAGCCAGAGTTGGACGAAGAGGTGGTGTCCGTGGTACTGTCTTGTATCACCAAAGGGCAGCTTCAAGCAGCTACAGCCGAGAGTGAAACCTTACAGACTGTGATTAAATACATTGCTTCTGGATGGCCTGCCAAAAAGATTTTAGGCCCAGAGGTAAAGCCCTACCATGAGGTGAAGGAGGAACTCTCTGTGATAGACAACATAGTGTTCAGAGGGGACAGAATTGTTGTGCCTGAAACTTTGACAACCGAGTTGGTGGTGTTCGCGCATGACACGCATCCAGGCATCACACGAACAAAGCAAAGACTTCGAGAGAAATTCTGGTGGCCACGAATGGATACGGAGGTGGAACACGCAGTCAGAAGTTGCCACACTTGCCAAGCAGCTGACAAGTCGGCAAAACCGACTAATGCACCCCTGCAGCCTGTTGCGTTCCCAGAGCTGCCATGGCAGAAGCTCGCCATTGATATTGTAGGCCCCCTCAACTTGCAGCAGGCAAGTCCGAGGTTTGTAATAACTCTAATAGACTACCATTCTAAGTGGCCAGAAGTTTACTTCGCAAATACAGTGACGTCTGAAGTTGTCATCGACTTTTTAACTAATGTTTTCAGCCGCGAAGGCTACCCAGAGGAAATAATTTCTGACAATGGACCCCAGTTTAAATCCCAGGTATTTGAAAATTTCCTGAAGGAGAGGGGAATCAAGCATGGTGTCTCGTCCGTATATTACCCCCAAGCCAACGGCTTGGTGGAAAGATTCAACAGAAGCCTAAAGGACTTCATTCAACTCTCTGTTTTGGAAGGCAGATGTGTCCAGTCGACTGTAGTGGAATATCTGGCCGTGTACAGAGCAACGCCGCATTCTACTACAGGAGTTTCCCCGTCTGTGTTACTTCACCGCCGCCAGCCCAGGACTCGCCTCGACATTGTGGGCTTGCCGTCCAAGGAGTTCTTCCAAGAGCCTGCATTGGCCATGCGCCGGCTGCGTGCCCGTGTTCAGGCAAAGCAGATGTCAATGAAGACTTACACAGACGAGAGGCGAGCGGCGAAGGCTCCGAAGTTCCGGGAAGGAGATTATGTGAGAGTTCGTACCCAAGCAGCGACGGGAAAGGCGGGACGATCCTACTCCAAGCCCCGACGAATAGTCAAGCAGCTAGGTCCAAACTCTTTCCGCTTGGAGGATGGGCGTACATGGAATGCGTCGAAGTTGGTGTCTGTTCCAGAGCAGTGTCAGATCGGGAGGAACCAGCAGTCGCCGAGCGCCCTGCCCACTGAGGAAGACCCCGACCCGTGTGGTGCAGACGACTCGCAACTGCCTCTGCAGGCAACCACGCCTACGAGATCACCGCCTTTATCAAGTTCATGTCAACCCCCTAACAGTCTTTCAGTGGTGACGTCAAGAGGACCCTCGACTAGGGACCGACGGCTTCCGTCACGGTTTCGGGACTTTTATGTGTGACTTCATTTTTTTTTGCGAAGGGGATGATGTTGTGTTTGCCTGTGTTCAGCTGTGTTCAGTTTGCGGGTTGGCAACCTCTCTACGATAGTACTAGTGTAGTCAACCTTGTGCGTGACGGGCGTAGGGTATATAAGGCCCTGACCGGAAATAAAAGCTCTTTTTGTTGTTTCGCCGTTACGACAGTAGTTTCGGGCTTGCCTTCGCCCGGTGTCTTTTTCTTCGCGCCATCTTGCATTGGTGCGAGATACAACAGGTACCGTTTGTTGCCTGCTGCTGTTCGAACGATGTCGCACGACTCACACCAATCGCACATCGTGCGCTGGTCCAAAAACACTTCGAAGATGGTCTTCCGTGTCTTTAAAAGACCCCTAAACCACCTCAGATATTTTTTGAACATTTCAAGTAAACGCGCATCGAGTTCAGAATGCCGTCACGATCAACAATGACAAACGCTGCAGCGCTACGCGCTGCGGGAGCGAAAAAAAAAAAAAAAGACAATGCCGTTCTCCTCCCCTCGCCTTTCCGATATCCCCAGCGGTCGTCACGATGTCAGCAGGTGGAATCTGGTGATGTCAACTGCGGAAACGATGTCCATTGGTTGAACAAGAACCTACGACTTCCGGTTAGTCTATTAGCAGGTACGCGCGCTTTCTGCTCTTCCTCGTCGTGTTGCTCGTTTGTGCGCCCTTGCGAATCGGTAATTACAGCCCGCAACGCAAGTTCCAAATCGCTCGCGTTCCGACACAGTCGTGCTTAGCGGTCCGATTAGCTGCGCGAACAGAGTGCGACAGTGTTGGCCTTTCCAGACGTGCGCGCAACACAGGGTCTATAGCGGTACGCTTCGCATAACACGGGCCGGCACCGCCGCAACAGCGGGTAGCCGAGAAGCGCCGAGTCCACGTTACCGGCACAGTGACTCATCGCACGCCGTTTGCCATTCGCGGGCCGCCGTTCGACAGCGGTTCTTGCTCGCGAACGGCGAGATTTCCTTGCCGTACGTAGAGAGGATGAGACTGGGACTCATTTGTGCGGTAGATTCGCCACCGCTGATCGCTCAACGGCACCAATATCGTCGCTAGGCATTTTCTGGTTCCCTTCAAAGCTAAAACGGACGGCGCTTTGAAATGAAATACCGACGCTCACAAGCCGCAATATTTTCTTATCGTTGCTATCGCTCTTCGCAATACTTGTACACAAAGAAGAAAAATACGCCACTAGCGGCGCCGTCGGCTGCGATGCGAGCACAGCCGAGCCAGTCGTCTCCCGGCTGCAGCTGATGTTTTCGTTGCCGGTGGCGGAGGCGCGCAGCTTCGCGGTCGTCGATTGGGCCATTGATGGTGCAGCGGGCGGGGCGCCGGCCGAACTGCCGTCTACTTTGGACACCTCTCGCGCGGCAGACGTTCCATAGAGTAACATACAAGGATAAGAGCGGACACTTCCATAGGCCCCTGCGGCAATATTTAAAACCCTATATATAAAAAGTAGTGTCACGCTTTGAAGAATGCCGCCGCCTCCTCGCACAGCCTGTGCGAGGCCGACGCCGCGTCGGTATTGGCCTAATGGCATCACGTGGACCGTCGAGCCCTCGGGCGCTGGCTGCGTTTGTTTACGATCACGCTCCATCGCCATTTTCGCCCGAGAAGCGTCTACATAAAGCCCCTATCTACCGACTGGCGAGGAGCACGACGATAGCGGCGAACACAGTCGGCGATCGTTGAATCTGATCAGCGGTGAAAGATAAACAAGTGCACGTGTTTCAAACGGTGTAGGTGGCGCAACGGTCGAAAAAGGAGCCCTAAAGAGAGGAGAAACCAGGAGCAGGGAAGGCGAAGGAGGAGAGTGTTGCTACTTTTTATGTATAAGGATTTTTGCCGATTTTGGTTCGCAGCGCACCTAGCGGGTGTGTGGAACCTACGCAGACTCGGAGATTAGTACCGCAGAAAAGCTAATCTCGAAGGTTATTTTCTGGCGATTAGAAAATGTACACGGCCTCCAAGATTGCGTCCGTGCGAGTGCTCGTCCCGGAGGCTATATTATGGCTATATTTTGATTTCTTTAACGCGTTGCTTGCATGCATCGAGTAGCTTCATGTAAGTTGTACCGCCAGAACAGCAAGCTCACGATGCCACTGTGTGTTTATGCAGGCACTTTAAATAAACATGACAAGAGTTGGAAGAGACGAAACTTTATTTTTCAGTCATTCTCAGTAAGCACATGTACACTTTTTTTTCTTTTCGCAACGTTCGATGAACGCAAGCACAAAATTTGGGTACACTGCACAATCAGAGACATGCCAATACAGCTGCCACATGTTGAGAATAAATTTCACAAAAGAAATAAACAGGCGATATTATCAAAAACCCCACAGAACAGTAAAACTGCAGAAGACGGCATTAGCATTAAAGAGGAAAAAACGCTCGTCCTTTGAAGCCTAACCTTTCTTATTAAGTGGTAGTTTCAGGCTGCATAGCAAACAAGGAATGAAGGCTGCTCACTGCAGTTGTCAGCCAACCAATCTCTCTCCCTGTCCTGCCGTTGTTACTGCACCTCGCAACACAGCAGTAATTACCGTAGTACTTGACTATGGTCGGCATGACCTGAAAAAAAAGTATTGGTTATGTCTTCTCTCCCACCTTCGCACAGATTTTCACCTACGCACTTCAGATCGCCCTTTCGCGAAAAGCGTCACGTGCAATTGTCGCAGCTAAAAAAAGCAACCTTCGGTGCCATGCATGCGCCACTGAGGCAGCAGTGTTTATTCAGAATACGTCGTAGCCACAGCTTACATTCTTCTCAATTCGCAAGTTCTCTCTAATTGCTCTCGTAACAAAGGCTTCAAGCAATCTGCGCACGCCACGAATAACGATCCTAAGCATAACTGCATTCTTTCACACAAGTGCAACACACGTGCATCAAATTCAGACTACGTATACCGGCGTGTGCCGACTCACTTTCTCGCGCCCAGAAACGATTTTCTCGCAAACGTGCTGCGCAGCATTCCAAATTGCTGTTTCTTACATAACGTGAAGCAAACCACGAACATCATGCGCGAAGTGAAGAACACAAAAAGCTCTCTGCACCGAACAGCACAATGCGACAAATGTTAACTTACGGCTGAAGTAACAAATACATAAGCAATTTGCAAAGTAATGAACGGAATAAAGAACGTAATGAAGGCCTTCTTACCAAGCAGCAGCCAAGCATACAGACACGTTCTGGCAGGCGAACCCAGCAAAGACCACGCAGACGTTATCGCACATCTTTTGTATCGTCGCCTTGCCTGATCACACCATGGCCGATATTTTGTAGCGATGCGTTATTATTTATACTAGTCTTATCATCCACCGCTCACGGCCGGCTGATCCCGTTGATAACGCCTACGTCTACAGTCACATAGACAAGTAGACGTATAGTGCACTATAGAAAAGTTACTACAATAGATTCGTAGTACGCGCGTTCCCTTGGAGACAGGGAGTGTTGTATTGCCCTCTAGCGGGCGGCATGAAGCTGCGTAGCTCGGCCGCTTTTAGGCTCGAGTGGCCACTCTTGTAATCCGTATGTTACTCTATGGACGTTCTACGGCTAAAACCCCTATATATAAAAAGTAGCGCCATCCACTTCCCTCCTCCTCCGTTCCACTCTCGCGCTCAGCGCGATCGAGGCGCGATATCGACAGTGGCGCCGCCTGCGTCGGGCCTGCAGTGGCTGACGACAGCTAACGCGCTACCAGAGGAAATCCGAGGAAAACTTCGATCGTGCCCTGCGGAGAAGCTTTTGAGGGGCGATTTTCTTTCGTCAGTTAGTTACTGGTCTTAATAATGCCGTTTTGGAAGTAGCAACTGGACGATGCGAGACGGCGCAAATATTAAGTGTGCAGCAAGCGTTTGGGCACGCCGGATGGTAAACAAAAAAAGCCTTTTGCCCTCGCCTTGTCGGTTGCGGCAACTTAAGGCGCAGCAGCATGCCATCACAACGAAGTTCTTGTCCCTAACACGTTTGATCCGTTTGTGCGTACAGCACTTTCGTCGCACAGGCCCGAGAATGGCAGTCGGAGCACGCTGGAAAGAAAAAAAAATATACAAAAGCGCAACGCGAGCTTCCACGTGACACGGATTGGCCAATGGGGGAGCGGAGGAGGCTGGGGCGACAAGAGGCGGCAAGGAGGAAACGCCGGGGTGAGCGCGGTGGCGGCAAGATCAAGAATGGCTCTACTTTTTATATATAGGGGCTTTATCTACGGCACTGGCGGACGGTTCGCCGTCGGTATATGTGCCGCTAACGTGGACTTGACCGGAAGTATGCAGTGTTTTGAGAAGCGCGTTGGCGATGACTTATGTCACGTGACCTTTCGAGAAGCACTCGGCGAGGAGGGGAGACCAGCCGATGAGGTGAGTAGTGAAGGAAAGAGCGAAACGAGCGAGGGCCGTTTTCCGATCATCAACCCCCCCCCCCCCTCCTAACTCCTCTATTACGGCACCATTTCGAAAAATTCTCGCGGCTACGTGTTCGTTGTAGACTCGCGCACAACTGCAACACCACAACTAAAATTTGACCTCTGGGTGGCTTAGGGGCCCTTTAACGACAAGAGGTGAACGTACAGTTTACGTCCTGGTCTTCATTTGTGCTAATTAGTGTAGCCATGAAATTGTCGCCCATGACATCCACTTCAGTGCATTTTCTGAGCGTGTATCATTAGGACGTCAATAAAACGAGGCCAATGATCTGTTGTGTTGTAATAGAACTTGATTTCTTTTTTTTTTGTCCTTGTGTATGATGGCATGATCGCCAGTATCGCGCGTGTACTCAAGAGAAAAAAAACAAAAAAAACGAAAGGTACGTGCGGCAGTTTTGTGGATCTTTCGTATGATTTTTGTATTGTACTTCAAGAAATGATTTCTACATTCATTTTGCATGGCGTTAGAGCTTACTCATATTATAGTATGTAAATAATGAATAGAGTTGAAACATAATGTACAATGATTTTGTGTTCTTAGTTTGACAAAAGTTTATTTTAAAGTATCGCAAAAACGGACAAGCTTTTGTAATGACGATGAAGTTACATTTTGTTTTTCTGAAAAAAGTACGTCGCATTCTGCCTGTCACAGTATCATAAGCATTTTATCCCCAATATCAGAAAAGAAAGCTTCAATTCACGCTTTTAATATATGTAAAAATATTCTCAAAGCATAGTGAAAATACCGATAACACGGTTATTAAATTATGCATATATCGTTTTTTAAAGCCACATAACTATAGAATATGCATAACACAGGTTACACGTTTAAGTGAACCGGTGAGCCGTTCAAATGAACCGGTTAATTTCAGTGAGCTGAGCCGTTCTGAGCCGCTCACTGAAGTGAGCCGTTTTGCCCATCTCTACAGTGCAAAGTTACTATTGTGAAAAAACAACATATAATAATAACGAATCCATAGCTAATCTGCTAAGAAGCATGTGGCAGGTTCACAACAAAAAAGTGAATATTTCAACACTTTGTTATTGTCTTCTGGAATTTTCAAATGTATCAGTCAGCAGAGAATCACCATGTACGCAAGACAGTTCTCTTTACTATTAAACTGGAATCAATGGCCAACCAAGCAAAACAGTTTTAAAGAAACACGCAATATGCACCTTGCAGCTGCTTGTGTATGACACTGCAATGTCACTCTGAGCCATAATGACACTCCAAAATAGTATGTCACTCCTGAAAAAGTTCAATTCACCCCAACACAAGTCAAAGTTATAATATGTCAAAAGGTTCTTAAGCTAAACCTATTTCACTGTCCTAACATGCGTATATTTGTTGGGAACTTAATTTAACCTCCTATGCAAATAAAGTACACATAAATATAACGAAGGTGCAAAAAGGAGATAAAGTACACATAAATAAAGTACACATAAATATAACTGGTGCAAAAAGGAGAACCAGATAATGAAGTGCAATAAGAACAATATTCCAACTTAGATTACATAATCTATGCATTACAAAATGCAGACAGCAACTGCTTGGCAATCGATAATCTAATTTAACAGCAAAAACAGCTGTCTTACCGTATTGTACTCTTGTTGACACTTTTCCCACACAACTCATGCATGTTTCTTAGCTTGAATTGAAAATTGATCTGAAAAATACCATATTAAAAAGTGGTGCATCAAATGTATTTTTTTCATACAATCTGCAACAGTGCATAAAAACTTAACTGACAATGTTACACATAACATACAGCAATACTTGAGCAAAACATTTTATTTACAATGACAAAAATGTTTTTTAAGACACCAACAATTTCACTGATTCCAATAAGCACTAATACAAGACTTGCCATAAAGCAAACACGCTTGCAAAATATGTAGCATAGGTAGCTGTACTTTGTTATGACAAAGACAGCGCATGAATGACGAGGACAAGGAAAGAAGCCGGCCAGGTGATATATACACTGCACCGAGCTACACACATGCAGCTGTAACAATACAATACACATGGTGCATGAAGAGCCAAAAGACGCATACAGAAAGTAGAGACGTGAGAACGGCTTCTTCTAATCTACTCTCAGTAAATGCATTAAGTTACATTAGGTACCACCCTTTGCATGTGACTCATATAAAGTTCTTGTGAGTTTTCTTTTTCAGATTTTTAAGTTAGCAAGCATGACTGAGTTACGTAAAGCCTACCTATGGCTTTGCACATACAGAAAAAAGGGGTTTCTATGAACACTGGAGGTCACAGAAGGTTGACTGGCACATAACACTAATTTTTAATTCTTTTGTCTTTGTGATTACGTACTACAGTAGTCTTTTGTACAGTGAAAATATCCACACAATGCACAGTAGGCAGGCAAGTGTAAATATCTGTTTTTGATTTCTACCTTTCTCTGGTGTCCCATTAAGGTAACATTGGCGCGAAGGCTAGACTACTCAACAAATGCGTTCCCACACAATAGGAGCAGCTGATAAGCCACAATAATGGTGCGTGAAATAAAACATTTTCTGTGCTGAACTTTCCACTGCCGCTACTATCTAGAGTGACTTTTTGCTTTCTTGTGTACTCTAGCAAATAGGCACCAATAGGTTCATTTTATGAAAGCAAATCTCACACCATAGGGGGATGTCACATTTTTAAAAATTGTATACAGACTATGGAATATACAGCTTGTTATGTTTATCATTTCGTCGACCGTTAACTTTAGCCACTTGGGAGGTGCAGACAGGCCATTGCACCAATGCTAAGCCAAGAAAACACACCAGAGGAAGGTAGAAAGAAGGAACAAATATTCATAATTTGGGTGCCCGCTGTGCAATGGGTGAATATGTTTCAATGTACGACAAAACGACTTGGTAGATAAACATAACACGAAACGAGAAAATTAAACGTGAAGCCTGGGAAATTAGTAACCGGGAAAGTTATGTGTAAATTAACTTTCGTGACTCGCAGTGATGAGGAAACGGTTTTTAGAATATGCATCGAGGCAACCTACATCACTCATGCTCACAAAGGAAACAAAATAAAAACAAGCAACATCACAAGAACTTCGCACTTGCAACATACAAATAAGACACCTCACATAACTGATTTATGTATTCGCTCAGGATAAATTACATTTGGCCAGCAATCTGCTCTTAAAAGATGACACTCAACGAGTAAAAGCCTTGGGTGACCATTACTTTTTATCTGTGGCGTTCAGCTCTTCTGATCACATGCACATTGTATGGTACAGCTGCTTGGATGTAGCTGGGCACAGTTGTGAGGCAACGCCAATCCTATTATGGTCCTACACTATCGTCGTTATAACTTATAATAACAAATAGCCTAACTATCTGGTCCATCAAAAGTATTTTAAACAAGACATACTGACAGATTTCACTGTACATTGCCAAGGAGGCGAGTACATCATTTTATATTTCAAGAAACAGTTGTGGGGCAGAACAAATGCTGAAGACAAGAAATCTACGAATGACTAGTACTTGTGTAATTAAATACAATGTACTAGTTCTTTCTGCAATGAAAATCTTATTACCAAGAATCATAGGCTGAAAAAATAATTGCCAAATATTTACAAAACTGACAGATTAGAAGTGCATGATAATTGCCAATGTCTTCCTAAGGTCACAATAATTAAAGTAGAATAACTTCAGCAAATAAACAACTTCAACAGAATGCTGACATTGCACTATTGAGGCTAGTCAGTGCTGAACGTATGGCTAGTTGGTAAGGGAACTCAGACTGGCAGCCCTGAAATATTGTTATCATACTTGGTGGAACGTGCTTTGCTGTTTCACATATTACTTTGCCACAAAGCCTTTTGTAAGCCCTGTAGCACGATTCTGTGTGGAACAGAAATCTATTCTCTCATTTCTTTTGGGCATGTGTTTCTGAGAACTGGCACTATTCTATTTCTTACAAAGCAAAAATTCTTGAGTACTGCAATTCTAATGCCTGCCACTGCTATAAATTTTTGTTAGCAAAATTGCCACACTGTCTTGAAGCAGTTATGTTCAATCATTAGAGGCAGTCACCACTGAAACATTCAGTACAAAACACAAAACAAGATATGGATTCAACATGTAAATGTCGAACAAAGCGATAGTCTTATCTGCCTTTCAGGGAACTTTTTCCCCCTGTTAGGGCACATTCACAAATTTTTTTGTATTGCACTTCTGGAGAAGGCAGGAAAACTCAGTGCTTAACAGCAGCCCATGGGAAGACAGCCCAGAGCCACTTAGACAAGAGGACTTGCCTTCAACTTTGAAGGAAAGTCCTCTTGTCTAAGCGACTCTGGGCTGTTTTCCCAGTTATGTTATAGGTGACTATAGCAAGGGACACGTTTTGTTTATTAAATCTTGTGTTCAAAGGGGCTGCTACTCGAAACGTTTTTGAAAATTTTTTTGTACTAGAGGTTTGAAAATTAAACCGATCAGAGTTCTTCAAGCTAATTTCGTATATGTTCTTTTTGTTTACCTGCTACATTTCTTCAGTAATGTTTTAACAATGGCACAAGGTATAGTGATCTTTGCGGGGAACTTGCTTCTGTATTAAATTTTCACAAAAATCATTGTGTTAACTTAGCTCTTTGCATATGGCAAAGTGCCGATATCTATCCAAATAACATGTAAACTTAGTGGGACTAGGCAAGTAAAGCTCAGTACACTTCAATAATTTTTTCCCAGTCCCATGAGAACAACCTTGTGGACTTAGAATTGACCGACACTAACGAAATTTGCCCAACATACTCTTCAAGATAAGTAGAATGCTAATATCTACGTGAAATTGCAATGTAATACGTAGGATGGATAACAGGTGGACCATTAGAGTTATAGAATGGATATCAAGAGAAGGGAAGCGCAGTCGAGGACGGCAGAAAACTAGGTGGGGCGATGAAGTTAGGAAGTTTGAAGGCGCAAGTTGGAATCAGCTAGCGCAAGACAGGGGTAATTGGAGATGACAGGGAGAAGCCTTCATCCTGCAGTGTACATAAAATATGCCAATGACGATAATGTTTTGGATAGTTTCAGTAATTTTACATGCAGTTTGGCTAGATATCAGCACTTGGCGGTCTACAATGAGGTGAATAAGATACAGCACGATGGTTCTTGTGAAACTGTTATATACAATAAAGTGCCCGCAGATATTTTGCCACTGTGTAGGACAAACTAAAAATATAGCAGCTACACAAAAACCACTGATATATTTAAAATCTACAAAGCTCTATGCAGCAGTTTTTTTTTCAAATGTCTCAGAAATAATGTTAAAAATTCGTTTCGAGGAGCATTTCCCCTCAATAAGTGGCTGCCAATGTATTCTGCCAAAGCGTTAGACAATGCATTTACGCAGACCGTAGGGAGTTTTAGAAATAGCACACCAAAGCGCCTGCCTACGAAGCCCCATGCCCTACTTGCATTCCTTTGTTCTTTCTTGCATTCTACTCAATGCCACCATTTGGATCCCTTAACATGGAGTGCGCAAAACCTTGAAAACCCCATTAATACATATAATTTTTAGCCTGTAAAGGAATGGTGTGCAAATGGGTGCCATCAACTGTGTTGAAAATAAACAAATATTTGTTCTCACATTAATGAAGCCAGTCATATAAAATATATCACAAATTTAGAAATGAATGCAGAAAGAACCTTGATAATTGTCAAATTGGTGTCACGAACAAGATATTTTCATTTTTACGAGTCTTATTTTAATTCACTTCCCTCCAGTGCAGGGACTCTGGCCTAGAATCCTCAATGTAGTAGACTAACCCATGCCTGGAAGGCAATATTTAAATCTGAAATAAAGACATACCTCCCGCAACCAGCTTTTGTTGCTGTCATCAGAAAAAGCATGTATCTATGTATCTATGGGCATATAGTCTGTAAAATAATTTTTACCTGAGTTGTACCATTACTCTTGCATTCATAAATTTTGAAAATTAGGAAATATATTTGTCATTCAAAGCACTGCTGTAAGCCTTCATGATTGAGAAATGCAATACTCATAAGCTGTAGCACAACCAATTTCTGCATGAAACCTACAATACCGTTGGCATGCGTAAGTGTGGCAAACCCATTTTCCAAGCTGACGAATGCCATGAGTATCATGGGTTTCATGCCTCAAACGTTGTCCACCAGTGCCACTGGTATCATTGTAATGAAAGGAAGTCACATCACTTATGATGGGCAGCCAGGTTTCCATGCTTTAATGAGTTTTGTTTTCACAGGAAATCTTTTCTTTTTTTCAAAAATATTGGTTGTTTAAAATAAGTGCCCTATGTTCCTCTTCAATTTATCCTGCCATAGAGCCCTAGTTAAGTTAAATTTTTTGAACATTCTACAGTGCTGCAGAATAATAAATGAACAAAACATGACGTAAGTAAGTTTGACGTAGCCTTATGCATTACAAGAGTTAAGAACCTAAGAATTATATACACAAGTACAATAGAACTACGAGAAACTGGGCATAAATACAGATTTAATAGAAGGAAATGATGCTAAGAATTCCAAGAAAAAGGAACTATTAAAAAGTGGGTACTAAATACACATAAATTATAACAGGTGTATTTGCTAAGAATCTTAAAGAGCAAATAGAATGTCAAGCCCAGGGAACACTCTACGCCAATATTTGCTCATGGTTCGATAAGTGGTCACAGCTGGCGATGCTGTTTGGATAGATGGCAGCCGAGGTACAGCTGCGAAATAGGTGAAACATCTAGAGGGGTCACCAAGTGTTGAATGCTGGGGCACAGCAGGCTGCCTTTATCCCTGGCATCATCTGACATCAACGCATGGAGTCTGGTTATGTGTCCTTTCCAAGAGGCCTGGGTCAAGTGTGTGGTACAGCTTGGGTAGAATTTTGTGGCAACCTGAAAAACAGAAACCCACATCTATAAGCACCAAAGAATTCTTCGCCATAGCACAAATCTGAAGCTTACCATCTATGATGGGAAGCTAATAATGAAAGCAGACACAGGACACGAGACTGAAGGTAAATAAATGGGCAAAAACTATAAATGTGAGGAACTAAATAGGATGGAATACTTGTAATTTTGTCTTACGTCTATCAATAATTGCACCTTAACGTAATGTCAAGGATACGTTACTTGGCCTTCCGTATGCCACATTTCTATACAAAGGCTATTGCATGCCAACTTTCCAAACCTGGCGCTTGACCATTTGGGATTTCCTTTTGAAAAATTGGAGGCCCTTCAATATAAGAACAAATCATCATTTCATGAAATATTTCTAGGTGAACCATTTTTTACTGGCGTAAGTTATATGTGAGTTTTGTTCTAAGGCACCAAAAGGCATAGCCAAGATACCGGTTCCTTCAATATGAGAGCAGAACAAATGTTTTTCAGGAGAATGAAGAGGTCTTACACCAAAAATTGTACTTCTTTAGCATTGGTCATTGTTCAGTTTCTTATGGGCCATTAAAGCGGGCAAAATGGCCCATTTTCATTTTCAGAGAAATGGCTTCTAGCAAAAGCTGTCAACTAACTTGATCCAACTGCTCAGGACATGTGCTGAGTACACAAAATGGTTTCAGAATTGTATATCTCATGCAGAAGTGCACAAAGATGAGGATGAACTTACAGAAAACTCAGTTATGGCGTATGTTTACCGCAGGTTTAACAATGAGGCGGTCCCAGGAAAAATATGCCAAATACCAGATCTGAGAGCACATTGTATTGCTTTCAAATTGGTAAAGCTTTATCAACATAGTTTTTGTGTTAAGCAACAAAAAATTGTATAATTCAAAATGTGCATCGTGGTTCATCTAATCCACATAGCCTTTTGATGGCTAAAACAAATTGCGTGGACTTGAGAATTGCTGCACCAATAGTGGGGCGTCTAAACTACTTGCAAGTAATTCATTGCCGAGTGGCTAGAAGCTGCTTCACTCAAGAAGACGGTGCTGGATTACATGTATTTACCTGCATCTTGCTGTCTGCCGTCTGCCTGCTTGGCATCATATATAAGGCTGCCAACTCTCTAGTGGACGCAGTCGGGACAGGGTAGTGGCGGAGTGCAGGAGCAGGAGCCGCCAAGTTGTACCTGCTACAAATTTGCACAAATGTTCGAAGTTATACTATGTCGTAATTTACAAAAATGCAGCAGTTGCCTGTGTATCATGTGTGCTATTATCGCCTGCCTGTGTTCGGCGTGTGACGCCACGACAGATAGCTGGGCGACAACTGCGTGTGCCAAGCTACTTTTACCACGTGATGTCCCTCAGAGTGTATATTATCGGCCAGCCCAATAAACAGGGGTTCTTTCCTTTTGTCACCTAGAGCGCAGCTCGTCGACTGTTTATTCCGACGCGCATAGGCGTCGCACTCGTAGCAGTGTCACCACATGGTGTCAGAAGTGGGCGGTGGTCAACTATCTTGCTGAGGCCGTGGGCGGCAGCATTTCCAGAAAATGGCAAACAAGCCCGCAACGGTAATCCCGGGGCTACAGCAGCCACCACCGCGGGACTTTGCAAAACGTCAGAGTGGCTGGCGTGGATCGACCACTTAGATGGCTACCGCTTCGCCACAGCTCTCAACGAACGTTCAGGAGAGGCCCAGGTACGCACGCTACTTTACACAATGGGACGCCAAGCCCGTGAAGTCTTTGCTACATTTGGGCTGACCGACGAAGAAGCAAAAAGTTATGATGTCGTGAAGCAGAAGTTCGACAGTCATTTCGTCAAAGAGCGGAACATTGTGTATGAAAGTGCCTGCTTTCACAGACACAAGCAACGTCCAGAAGAATCGGTGGATCAGTTCGCAACCGCACTTCATGTGCTGGCAGACCGCTGCGACTTCGGGGATATGAAGAAGAGACTCATCCGTGACAGGCTTGTCATCGGTCTCCGGGACGCGCAACTATCCAAGGCCTTGCAGATGGATCCGCAGCTGACATTTGCTACAGCGCTGGCCAAGACTCGCCTCAAGGAAACCGTGCAACAGCAGCAGCAGAGCCTTCTAGCGTGAGGTGTCCACATCGGGAGCCCGCCAGAACTTCAGGGCCAAGGCGCCATCGTAGACGCCGTGGGCCACCAGAAACGCCCGAAGCACAATGGGGGACAGTGCCCCTACTGCATCGGCGACGCGCACCCGAGGTCGACGTGCCCAGCCAAAGCTTCCAAGTGCCACTACTGTGGTAACAAAGGACATTTTGCGAAAGCCGGCCTCAAGAAAGTTGGGTCAGCGCAAAGAAACGTAGGCGTCTCTGCTGTTGAACATGGCACCAGAGAAACTTTCATTGGCGCGATTGACGCGGCCCGGAAAGCGCGCTATGTGCATGTCCTAATAAACTCTGTGCCTATCCTTGCTAAAGTTGATTCGGGTGCAGAAGTGTCGGATCTACCTTCTACATTTCCAGGATTGCCCACCCACCTGGATAACGCAGACGAGGTACTACAGGGTGCGGGCGGCAACAAGCTCAATGTTCTAGACAAATTTGTCGCAGAGATTGCGTGGAAAGGGAGGACTGCCCGTCAAACGTGCTATGTCGTTAGGCCTCTTCGCGATGTACTTCTCGGGCTGCCAGCCTTAGATGCTTTAGGTATCGTTAAATTTGCCGACTCACTTACTGCAGACAAGCAACGGTATGAGACATTCTTTCCGCGTATGGGTCGTAGTCTAGGCACTATCCCAGGGGAATTGCCGATTTCGCCCATGGAAAGGCTAAAGCACGAAATCGAGACTCGTGCGCATGGGAATAATTAGAAAAGTAGACAGCCCCACTGATTGGTGCGCAGGAATAGTCCTGGTAACGAAACTGTCGGGGGAACTGAGAGTATGCGTCGACCTGACAAAGTTAAATAAGTCCGTTGTTCGTGAGCGCTTCACGCTACTACTACGGTCGATTCATCATTAGGCTCTCTGGCGGGTGCGAAATGGTTTTCGAAGCTTGACGCCTTCTCTGGGTTCCATCAAGTCCGACTAAGTTGGAACTCTGAAGAACTGAATACGTTCTTGACTCCATTCGGGAGGTACTGTTTTACCAGACTACCGTTCGGAATTACGTCCACTCCGGAGTATTTCCGGAGATGTCTGAAATCCTATGTGGCCTGCCAGGTGTTGTCAACGTCATGGATGACATCTTAGTGTTTGGTGATATGAAAGCCCAGTACGACGAATGTTTTGGTGATGTTATATCACTCCTAGCTAGCGCAAAACGTGACTCTGAACAAAGAAAAGTGTCTGTTTGGCCTTATTAAAGTGAAATTTTTGGGCCATATTCTGAATGAGAATGGAATTGAGCTTATCCAGCAAGGTCAGTGCTATTAAGAACCTAAATGCACCGAAAAAATGTCACCGAACTGAGAAGCTTGCTCGGTATGGCCAATCACCTAGGTCTCTTTTACCTCACCTGGCGCAAACTACTGCTCCGATGAGTGCTCTTTTGCACAAAGATAGCGAATGGGTCTGGGGGTGTGACCAAGCAAAAGCGCTGTACGAGCTGAAAGGGCTAATTTGCTCTGCGCAGTGTATGGCCATGTACGATGCAACGCTTCCTACCATCCTTTCAGCGGACGCATCCTCTTTCGGACTGGGAGCTGTCCTTTTTTCAAACGCAAGAAAGACGGTCAACGTAGACCAATAGCTTTCGCGTCTCGATCCCTCACGAACACAGAACGGCGATACTCCCAGATAGAAAAAGAAGCGCTAGCACTGACGTGGGTAGCCGAAAGATTTGACGAGTACATCCGTGGCCTAAACGTTTCCTTTGAAACTGATCACAAGCCTTTAGTTTCGTTACTCGGCCAGATGGCCATTGATGGCCATCTCGAATTGGCCATCTCGAATGGCCCCTCGAATTCAACGCTTCCGGCTACGCCTAATGCGCTATCTTTTCAGTGTCCAGTACGTTCCCGGCAAATCGCTAGTCACAGGCGACACCCTTTCGCGGTCCCCTGTTGCACGCAGCGATTCTTAAAAAGGCTTGAGTGTGTCAGATATCACAGCATACTCTAAGGCGTGTTTGCTTGGCTTGGAAACGGGAAACAATTTTTATCTAGAGTGAGTGAATGTCAAATGAATGATCCCATTTGCAAACAGCTGTGCAGGCTGTGTAAAACCAATTAGCCAAGGAAACCAATGTTCCTTCTTTACTCATACCTTACTGGCAAGATAGAGCTGCCTTAGCATGATTGATGGTCTCTTGTTGAAAGGAACAAGGCTTGTAATTCCACAGTCTGTAAGAAATGAAGTGCTGTGCAGGCTGCATGATGGGCACCCAAGGTATCGGGTGTTGTCGCAGTGTTGCTAAAGGTTCTCTCTGGTGGCCAGGATTGAGCACCGAACTGGCACAGTTCGTGCATCAGTGCACTGTTTGCGCACAACAGCCCAGCCACTAGCCGAGCCCATGATAGCAACCGCAACACCATCGTTTCCTTAGGAGAGAGTGGGAGTAGATATGTGCGTAATCAGCGGCCAGGCATACCTTGTCGCCGTGGATTATCTTTCACGTTACCCTGAGGTAGCCATCCTTCCTTCCACAAGGTCTAGAACGGTCATTGATAGACTGAAAAGTATTTTTGCTAGGCATGGAATCCCTGAGTGTGTGGTGACCGACAACGGTCCTCAGTTCGTGGCTACTGAGTTTGGACAGTTTGCTGCGTCATACGGGTTTCGCCATGTCACCGTGAGTCCGAGGCAGCCGCAGTGCAAGGGGGAAGTAGAGCGAATGGTTCAGACGGTTAAGCACCTCCTTCTAAAGTCTAAAGACGCTTACCTGGCATTGTTGGCTTACAGGTCGACGCCGGGCATTCTTGGGGTCAGTCCTGCGGAAATACTGATGGGTAGGCGACTGAGGACGAGAGTCCCACTGCTGCCACTTCATCGAAATCCGGGAAAAAGCAGCCCGAAAGAAGGCGTGGCTAGCGACCAGAAGGTCAGGCGGCGGCAATGCCACTACGAAAACCGACGTCATCGTGCCAGACGGCTTCCCAAGCTAGAAGCAGGTGACCTGGTCTGAGTGACAGACATGCAGTCCGAGGCCAGTCATCGCACCAGCACCGAAACCGCGGTCATGTGTAGTGCGAACAGTCGACGGCGTAGACCTCCGCCGAACAGGAGAATGCTTAACCGTCTCCCAAAAGAAAGGGCGCACACCGGAAACTATGGAAACTTACGAAATTACAGAAAACGCAGAGGAGCCGCGCGTGGCACATTTGGCTCATAGCCCAGATGGCTGGAATGCAACAGATTCCGCGGTGCCTCCGACTCGCGCTGTGGCCAATGGTGACCCCACTAGCACTGTAACGCGGTTTGGTAGACTGGTTAAGAAACCCATGCGACTGGGCTTTGATGAGTAGTGGTTTCGTCTTTTGCTTCCTTTAATATATTATGTGCCATGTATCTGCGAATGTTCCGGTATGGTGAAAAAACCCATAAGACTGGGCTTTGATAAGTGGTTTGGTGTTTTGTTTGTTTTAGTACAACATATATTCTCTAGCATGTATGTGCGAATGTTCCTATGCCTGAAAAAGAGGGATGTGCTGTTATCGCCTGCCTGAGTTTGGCGTGTGACGTCACGACAGATAGCTGGGCGACAACTGCGTGTGCCAAGCTACTTTTACCACGTGACGTCCCTCAGAGTGCATATTATCGGCCAGCACAATAAACGGGGGTTCTTTCCTTTCTTCACCTAGAGCGAAGCTCGTCGACTATTTATTCCGACACGCATAAGCGTCACACTCGTATGCAGTGTCACCACAACATGGTTACCAATACAAATAAAGGCAAACAGTTAGGTCCTACAACACAACTGCACACACACAGGACAAAAAGCATTGCCTCCAGCAATGCTTTTTGTTCTATGGCTCTTCATCATTTGAAGACTGTCTTCCTGTGTGTGTGCAGATGTGTTGTAGGACCTAACTGTTTGCCCCGACAAAAACGAAGCAGCAGTTATGTATATCAAAATGCCATCAAAGACAAAAAAGAGTGCAACCCGAACCTGAGCTCACACCATGAAGGATTGCCTGTCAACTGCAAGCATTACATTAAAATATACATTAAAATGTCAATGTAGATTGTTAACCTGCATTAACCAAGTTCAATGTCTCTTGACACAAGTAAATCATGAAGCTACTTCAATTAACAAATTTCTATGGTCATTTATGCAATAAAGTGCAAGCTGCGAATGAAGCTGGCCAACCGGGTAGTGAAGAATAATTTTCTTCTTCTCTAAATCTTATTCTTGTTTTTCTGCCTGTCTTGGCTCTAGCATTAGAATGTAGAAAAACTTCACATTCTTGACATTTCACCCTGATAATTGTTATTCCATACGCATAATACTTCAGCATGAGCAATAATGGTTCCTTTTAACAGTAAATAAATAGTGGCAGAAAAAGCAATGTCGCTGGAGCCAACACGTCGACAAGAGATGGTCCTACTCCTTCTCGAAACATTGCTCCAGCAATGCTTTTTGTTCTATGGCTCTTCATCATTTGAAGATGTCTTCCTGTGTGTGTGCAGATGCTTTTCAATGTTGTGTTGATGAAATTGGCATAAAAAGGAATTAGTAAACGTACCTGACGAGAAATTTTGGACTCTTGGTAGATAACG